>NC_133917.1:2446509-2751385 GCF_964199755.1 Larus michahellis | reverse complement strand
CAAAACCACCCTTTCCCACTTGGCGCCGCGCCAGGCACAAAAATGGCCATATGTCTGGAGATTGTTCCCACGCCCAAAGAGCCAGCAGGGAAAACTATGCCTTGTTCTAAAGCTCTTTGGGAACCGCTTGCGTAGCCCCACAGACCTGGGGGCTGCAGGCTTTCCTGCTGCCTTCAGCCTCAAAACCACCCTTTCCCACTTGGTGCCGCGCCAGGCACAATAATGGCCATATGTCTGGAGATTGGTCCCACGCCCAAAGAGCCAGCAGGGAAAACTATGCCTTGTTCTAAAGCTCTTTGGGAACAGCTGCTGTGGCCCCACAGACCTGGGGGCTGCAGGCTTTCTTGCTGCCTTCAGCC
Source organism: Larus michahellis (assembly GCF_964199755.1). Taxonomy (NCBI): domain Eukaryota; kingdom Metazoa; phylum Chordata; class Aves; order Charadriiformes; family Laridae; genus Larus; species Larus michahellis. Next base: position 2,751,026 of record NC_133917.1, on the reverse strand, counting down.
TCAAAACCACCCTTTCCCACTTGGTGCCGCGCCAGCCTCCAAAATGTGCATATGTCTGGAGATTGGTCCCACGCCCAAAGAGCCTGGAGGGAAAACTATGCCTTGTTCTAAAGCTCTTTGGGAACCGCTTGCGTAGCCCCACAGACCTGGGGGCTGCAGGCTTTCCTGCTGCCTTCAGCCTCAAAACCACCCCTTCCCACTTGGCGCCGCGCCAGGCACAAAAAAGGCCATATGTCTGGAGATTGGTCCCATGCGCAAAGAGCCAGCAGGGAAAACTATGCCTTGTTCTAAAGCTCTTTGGCAACCGCTTGCGTAGCACCACACACCTGGCGGCTGCAGGCTTTCCTGCTGCCTTCAGCCTCAAAACCACCCTTTCCCACTTGGCGCCGCGCCAGGCACAAAAATGGCCATATGTCTGGAGTTTGGTCCCACGCCCAAAGAGCCAGCAGGGAAAACTATGCCTTGTTCTAAAGCTCTTTGGGAACAGCTTGCGTGGCACCACACACCTGGCGGCTGCAGGCTTTCCTGCTGCCTTCAGCCTCAAAACCACCCTTTCCCACTTGCTGCCGCGCCAGGCACAAAAATGGCCATATGTCTGGAGACTGGTCCCACGCCCAAAGAGCCAGCAGGGAAAACTATGCCTTGTTCTAAAGCTCTTTGGGAACCGCTTGCGTAGCCCCACACAGCTGGGGGCTGCAGGCTTTCCTGCTGCCTTCAGCCTCAAAACCACCCTTTCCCACTTGGCGCCGCGCCAGGCACAAAAATGGCCATATGTCTGGAGATTGGTCTCACGCCCAAAAAGTCAGCAGGGAAAACTATGCCTTGTTCTAAAGCTCTTTGGCAACCGCTTGCGTAGTCCCACACACCTGGGGGCTGCAGGCTTTCCTGCTGCCTTCAGCCTCAAAACCACCCTTTCCCACTTGGCGCCGCCCCAGGCACAAAAATGGCCATATGTCTGGAGACTGGTTCCACGCCCAAAAAGCAAGCAGGGAAAACTATGCCTTGTTCTAAAGCTCTTTGGGAACCGCTTGCGTAGCCCCACAGACCTGGGGGCTGCAGGCTTTCCTGCTGCCTTCAGCCTCAAAACCACACTTTCCCACTTGGTGCAGCGCAAGGCACAAAAATGGCCATATGTCTGGAGACTGGTCCCACGCCCAAAGAGCCAGCAGGGAAAACTATGCCTTGTTCTAAAGCTCTTTTCGAACCGCTTGCGTAGCACCACCGACCTGGGGGCTGCAGACTTTCCTGCTGCCTTCAGCCTCAAAACCACCCCTTCCCACTTGGCGCCGCGCCAGGCACAAAAATGGCCATATGTCTGCAGATTGTTCCCACGCCCAAAGAGCCAGCAGGGAAAACTATGCCTTGTTCTAAAGCTCTTTGGGAACGGTTTGCGTAGCCCCACAGAGCTGGGGGCTGCAGGCTTTCCTGCTGCCTTCAGCCTCAAAACCACCCTTTCCCACTTGGCACCGCGCTAGGCACAAAAATGGCCATATGTCTGGAGGCTGGTCCCACGCCCAAAGAGCCAGCAGGGAAAACTATGCCTTGTTCTAAAGCTCTTTGGGAACCGCTTGCGTAGCCCCACAGACCTGGGGGCTGCAGGCTTTCCTGCTGCCTTCAGCCTCAAAACCACCCTTTCCCACTTGGCGCCGCGCCAGCCTCCAAAATCTGCATATCTCTGGAGATTGGTCCCACGCCCAAAGAACCAGCAGGGAAAACTATGCCTTGTTCTAAAGCTCTTTGGGAACCGCTTGCGTAGCCCCACACACCTGGCGGCTGCAGGCTTTCCTGCTGCCTTCAGCCTCAAAACCACCCTTTCCCACTTGGCGCCGCGCCAGGCACAAAAATGGCCATATGTCTGGAGATTGGTCCCACGCCCAAAGAGCCATCAGGGAAAACTATGCCTTGTTCTAAAGCTCTTTGGGAACAGCTGCTGTGGCCCCACAGACCTGGGGGCTGCAGGCTTTCCTGCTGCCTTCAGCCTCAAAACCACCCTTTCCCACTTGGTGCCGCGCCAGCCTCCAAAATCTGCATATGTCTGGAGATTGGTCCCACGCCCAAAGAGCCAGCAGGGAAAACTATGCCTTGTTCTAAAGCTCTTTGGGAACCGCTTGCGTAGCCCCACAGACATGGGGGCTGCAGGCTTTCCTGCTGCCTTCAGCCTCAAAACCACCCCTTCCCACTTGGCGCCGCGCCAGGCACAAATGTGGCCATATGTCTGGAGATTGGTCGCATGCGCAAAGAGCCAGCAGGGAAAACTATGCCTTGTTCTAAAGCTCTTTGGGTACAGCTTGCGTGGCCCCACAGACCAGGGGGCTGCAGGCTTTCCTGCTGCCTTCAGCCTCAAAACCACCCTTTCCCACTTGGCGCTACCCAAGGCACAAAAATGGCCATATGTCTGGAGATTGGTCCCACGCCCAAAGAGCCAGCAGGGAAAACTATGCCTTGTTCTAAAGCTCTTTGGGAACCGCTTGCGTAGCGCCACAGACCTGGGGGCTGCAGGCTTTCCTGCTGCCTTCAGCCTCAAAACCACCCTTTCCCACTTGGCGCCGCGCCAGGCACAAAAATGGCCATATGTCTGGAGATTGGTCCCACGCCCAAAGAGCCAGCAGGGAAAACAATGCCTTGTTCTAAAGCTCTTTGGGAACCACTTGCATAGCCCCACAGACCTGGGGGCTGCAGGCTTTCCTGCTGCCTTCAGCCTCAAAACCACCCTTTCCCACTTGGCGCCACGCCAAGCACAAAAATGGCCATATGTCTGGAGATTGGTCCCACGCCCAAAGAGCCAGCAGGGAAAACTATGCCTTGTTCTAAAGCTCTTTGTGAACCGCTTGCGTAGCCCCACACACCTGGGGGCTGCAGGCTTTCCTGCTGCCTTCAGCCTCAAAACCACCCTTTCCCACTTGGCGCCACGCCAGGCACAAAAATGGCCATATGTCTGGAGATTGGTCCCATGCGCAAAGAGCCAGCAGGGAAAACTATGCCTTGTTCTAAAGCTCTTTGGGAACCGCTTGCGTAGCCCCACACACCTGGCGGCTGCAGGCTTTCCTGCTGCCTTCAGCCTCAAAACCACCCTTTCCCACTTGGTGCAGCGCCAGGCACAAAAATGGCGATATGTCTGGAGATTGGTCCGACACCCAAAGAGCCAGCAGGGAAAACTATGCCTTGTTCTAAAGCTCTTTGGGATCCGCTGGTGTGGCCCCAAACACCTGGGGGCTGCACGCTTTCCTGCTGCCTTCAGCCTCAAAAACCCCCTTTCCCACTTGGCGTCGCTCCAGGCACAATAATGGCCATATGTCTGGAGATTGGTCCCACTCCCAAAGAGCCAGCAGGGAAAACTATGCCTTGTTCTAAAGCTCTTTGGGAACCACTTGCGTAGCCCCACACACCTGGGGGCTGCAGGCTTTCCTGCTGCCTTCAGCCTCAAAACCACCCTTTCCCACTTGGTGCAGCGCCAGGCACAATATTGGCCATATGTCTGGAGATTGGTCAAACGCCCAAAGAGCCAGCAGGGAAAACTGTGCCTTGTTCTAAAGCTCTTTGGGAACCGCTTGCATAGCCCCACAGACCTGGCGGCTGCAGGCTTTCCTGCTGCCTTCAGCCACAAAACCACCCTTTCCCACTTGGCGCCGCGCCAGGCACAAAAATGGCCATATGTCTGGAGATTGGTCCCACGCCCAAAGAGCCAGCAGGGAAAACTATGCCTTGTTCTAAAGCTCTTTGGGAACTGCTGGTGTGGCCCCACAGACCAGGGGGCTGCAGGCTTTCCTGCTGCCTTCAGCCTCTAAACCACCCTTTCCCACTTGGTGCAGCGCCAGGCACAAAAATGGCCATATGTCTGGAGATTGGTCCCACGCCCAAAGAGCCATCAGGGAAAACTATGCCTGGTTCTAAAGCTCTTTGGGAACCGCTTGCGTAGCACCACCGACCTGGGGGCTGCAGACTTTCCTGCTGCCTTCAGCCTCTAAACCACCCTTTCCCACTTGGCACCGCGCCAGGCACAAAAAAGGCCATATGTCTGGAGATTGTTCCCACGCCCAAAGAGCCAGCAGGGAAAACTATGCCTTGTTCTAAAGCTCTTTGGCAACCGCTGGCGTAGCCCCACAGACCTGGGGGCTGCAGGCTTTCCTGCTGCCTTCAGCCTCAAAACCACCCTTTCCCACTTGGCGCCGCGCTAGGCACAAAAATGGCCATATGTCTGGAGATTGGTCCCACGCCCAAAGAGCCAGCAGGGAAAACTATGCCTTGTTCTAAAGCTCTTTGGGAACGGTTGGCGTAGCCCCACAGACCTGGGGGCTGCAGGCTTTCCTGCTGCCTTCAGCCTCAAAACCACCCTTTCCCACTTGGCACCGCGCTAGGCACAAAAATGGCCATATGTCTGGAGATTGGTCCCACGCCCAAAGAGCCAGCAGGGAAAACAATGCCTTGTTCTAAAGCTCTTTGGGAACAGCTTGCGTAGCCCCACATACCTGGGGGCTGCAGGCTTTCCTGCTGCCTTCAGCCTCAAAACCACCCTTTCCCACTTGGCGCCGCGCCAGCCTCCAAAATCTGCATATCTCTGGAGATTGTTCCCACGCCCAAAGAACCAGCAGGGAAAACTATGCCTTGTTCTAAAGCTCTTTGGGAACCGCTTGCGTAGCACCACCGACCTGGGGGCTGCAGACTTTCCTGCTGCCTTCAGCCTCAAAACCACCCTTTCCCACTTGGCGCCGCGCCAGGCACAAAAATGGCCATATGTCTGGAGATTGGTCCCACGCCCAAAGAGCCAGCAGGGAAAACTATGCCTTGTTCTAAAGCTCTTTGGGAACCGCTTGCGTAGCCCCACAGACCTGGGGGCTGCAGGCTTTCCTGCTGCCTTCAGCCTCAAAACCACCCTTTCCCACTTGGTGCCGCGCCAGGCACAATAATGGCCATATGTCTGGAGATTGGTCCCACGCCCAAAGAGCCAGCAGGGAAAACTATGCCTTGTTCTAAAGCTCTTTGGGAACAGCTGCTGTGGCCCCACAGACCTGGGGGCTGCAGGCTTTCTTGCTGCCTTCAGCCTCAAAACCACCCTTTCCCACTTGGTGCCGCGCCAGCCTCCAAAATCTGCATATGTCTGGAGATTGGTCCCACGCCCAAAGAGCCTGGAGGGAAAACTATGCCTTGTTCTAAAGCTCTTTGGGAACCGCTTGCGTAGCCCCACACACCTGGGGGCTGCAGGCTTTCCTGCTGCCTTCAGCCTCAAAACCACCCCTTCCCACTTGGCGCCGCGCCAGGCACAAAAAAGGCCATATGTCTGGAGATTGGTCCCATGCGCAAAGAGCCAGCAGGGAAAACTATGCCTTGTTCTAAAGCTCTTTGGGAACCGCTTGCGTAGCCCCACACACCTGGGGGCTGCAGGCTTTCCTGCTGCCTTCAGCCTCAAAACCACCCTTTCCCACTTGGCGCCGCGCCAGGCACAAAAATGGCCATATGTCTGGAGATTGGTCCCACGCCCAAAGAGCCAGCAGGGAAAACTATGCCTTGTTCTAAAGCTCTTTGGGAACAGCTTGCGTGGCACCACACACCTGGCGGCTGCAGGCTTTCCTGCTGCCTTCAGCCTCAAAACCACCCTTTCCCACTTGGTGCCGCGCCAGGCACAAAAATGGCCATATGTCTGGAGACTGGTCCCACGCCCAAAGAGCCAGCAGGGAAAACTATGCCTTGTTCTAAAGCTCTTTGGGAACCGCTTCCGTAGCCCCACACACCTGGGGGCTGCAGGCTTTCCTGCTGCCTTCAGCCTCAAAACCACCCTTTCCCACTTGGCGCCGCGCCAGGCACAAAAATGGCCATATGTCTGGAGATTGGTCTCACGCTCAAAAAGCCAGCAGGGAAAACTATGCCTTGTTCTAAAGCTCTTTGGCAACCGCTTGCGTAGTCCCACACACCTGGGGGCTGCAGGCTTTCCTGCTGCCTTCAGCCTCAAAACCACCCTTTCCCACTTGGCGCCGCCCCAGGCACAAAAATGGCCATATGTCTGGAGACTGGTTCCACGCCCAAAAAGCAAGCAGGGAAAACTATGCCTTGTTCTAAAGCTCTTTGGGAACCGCTTGCGTAGCCCCACAGACCTGGGGGCTGCAGGCTTTCCTGCTGCCTTCAGCCTCAAAACCACCCTTTCCCACTTGGTGCAGCGCAAGGCACAAAAATGGCCATATGTCTGGAGACTGGTCCCACGCCCAAAGAGCCAGCAGGGAAAACTATGCCTTGTTCTAAAGCTCTTTTCGAACCGCTTGCGTAGCACCACCGACCTGGGGGCTGCAGACTTTCCTGCTGCCTTCAGCCTCAAAACCACCCTTTCCCACTTGGCGCCACCCCAGGCACAAAAATGGCCATATGTCTGCAGATTGGTCCCACGCCCAAAGAGCCAGCAGGGAAAACTATGCCTTGTTCTAAAGCTCTTTGGGAACCGCTTGCGTAGCCCCACAGACCTGGGGGCTGTAGGCTTTCCTGCTGCCTTCAGCCTCAAAACCACCCTTTCCCACTTGGCGCCGCGCCAGGCACAAAAATGGCCATATGTCTGGAGATTGGTCCCATGCGCAAAGAGCCAGCAGGGAAAACTATGCCTTGTTCTAAAGCTCTTTGGGAACCGCTTGCGTAGCCCCACAGACCTGGGGGCTGCAGGCTTTCCTGCTGCCTTCAGCCTCAAAACCACCCTTTCCCACTAGGCGCCGCGGCAGGCACAAAAATGGCCATATGTCTGGAGATTGTTCCCACGCCCAAAGAGCCAGCAGGGAAAACTATGCCTTGTTCTAAAGCTCTTTGGGATCCGCTGGTGTGGCCCCAAACACCTGCGGTCTGCAGGCTTTCCTGCTGCCTTCAGCCTCAAAACCACCCTTTCCCACTTGGCGCCGCGCCAGCCTCCAAAATCTGCATATCTCTGGAGATTGTTCCCACGCCCAAAGAACCAGCAGGGAAAACTATGCCTTGTTCTAAAGCTCTTTGGGAACCGCTTGCGTAGCACCACCGACCTGGGGGCTGCAGACTTTCCTGCTGCCTTCAGCCTCAAAACCACCCTTTCCCACTTGGCGCCGCGCCAGGCACAAAAATGGCCATATGTCTGGAGATTGTTCCCACGCCCAAAGAGCCAGCAGGGAAAACTATGCCTTGTTCTAAAGCTCTTTGGGAACCGCTTGCGTAGCCCCACAGACGTGGGGGCTGCAGGCTTTCCTGCTGCCTTCAGCCTCAAAACCACCCTTTCCCACTTGGTGCCGCGCCAGGCACAATAATGGCCATATGTCTGGAGATTGGTCCCACGCCCAAAGAGCCAGCAGGGAAAACTATGCCTTGTTGTAAAGCTCTTTGGGAACAGCTGCTGTGGCCCCACAGACCTGGGGGCTGCAGGCTTTCTTGCTGCCTTCAGCCTCAAAACCACCCTTTCCCACTTGGTACCGCCCCAGCCTCCAAAATCTGCATATGTCTGGAGATTGGTCCCACGCCCAAAGAGCCTGGAGGGAAAACTATGCCTTGTTCTAAAGCTCTTTGGGAACCGCTTGCGTAGCCCCACACACCTGGGGGCTGCAGGCTTTCCTGCTGCCTTCAGCCTCAAAACCACCCCTTCCCACTTGGCGCCGCGCCAGGCACAAAAAAGGCCATATGTCTGGAGATTGGTCGCATGCCCAAAGAGCCAGCAGGGAAAACTATGGCTTGTTCTAAAGCTCTTTGGGAACAGCTTGCGTAGCCCCACACACCTGGGGGCTGCAGGCTTTCCTGCTGCCTTCAGCCTCAAAACCACCCTTTCCCACTTGGCGCTACCCCAGGCACAAAAATGGCCATATGTCTGGAGTTTCGTCCCACGCCCAAAGAGCCAGCAGGGAAAACTATGCCTTGTTCTAAAGCTCTTTGGGAACCGCTTGCGTAGCGCCACAGACCTGGGGGCTGCAGGCTTTCCTGCTGCCTTCAGCCTCAAAACCACCCTTTCCCACTTGGCGCTACCCAAGGCACAAAAATGGCCATATGTCTGGAGATTGGTCCCACGCCCAAAGAGCCAGCAGGGAAAACTATGCCTTGTTCTAAAGCTCTTTGGGAACCACTTGCGTAGCCCCACAGAGCTGGGGGCTGCAGGCTTTCCTGCTGCCTTCAGCCTCAAAAACACCCTTTCCCACTTGGCGCCACGCCAAGCACAAAAATGGCCATATGTCTGGAGACTGGTCCCACGCCCAAAGAGCCAGCAGGGAAAACTATGCCTTGTTCTAAAGCTCTTTGGGAACCGCTTGCGTATCCCCAGAGACCTGGGGGCTGCAGACTTTCCTGCTGCCTTCAGCCTCAAAACCACCCTTTCCCACTTGGCACCGCGCCAGGCACAAAAATGGCCATATGTCTGGAGACTGGTCCCACGCCCAAAGAGCCAGCAGGGAAAACTATGCCTTGTTCTAAAGCTCTTTGGGAACCGCTTGCGTAGCCCCACACACCTGGGGGCTGCAGGCTTTCCTGCTGCCTTCAGCCTCAAAACCACCCTTTCCCACTTGGCGCCGCGCCAGGCACAAAAATGGCCATATGTCTGGAGATTGGTCCCACGCCCAAAGAGCCAGCAGGGAAAACTATGCCTTGTTCTAAAGCTCTTTGGGAACGGCTTGCGTAGCCCCACACACCTGGGGGCTGCAGGCTTTCCTGGCGCCTTCAACCTCAAAAGCACTCTTTCCCATTTGGCGACACGCCAGGCAAAAAAATGGCCATATGTCTGCAGATTGGTCCCATGCGCAAAGAGCCAGCAGGGAAAACAATGCCTTGTTCTAAAGCTCTTTGGGAACCGCTGGTGTGGCCCCACACACCTGGGGGCTGCAGTCTTTCCTGCTGCCTTCAGCCTCAAAACCACCCTTTCCCACTCGGCGCCGCTCCAGGCACAAAAATGGCCATATGTCTGGAGATTGGTCCCATGCCCAAAGAGGCAGGAGGGAAAACTATGACTCGTTGTAAAGCTCTTTGGGAACCGCTTGCGTAGCCCCACACACCTGGGGGCTGCAGGCCTTACTCTTGCCTTCAGCCTCAAAACCACCCTTTCCCACTTGGCGCTGCGCCAGGCACAAAAATGGCCATATGTCTGGAGATTGGTCCCACGCCCAAAGAGCCAGCAGGGAAAACTATGCCTTGTTCTAAAGCTCTTTGGGAACAGCTTGCGTAGACCCACAGACCTGGGGGCTGCAGGCTTTCCTGCTGCCTTCAGCCTCAAAACCACCCTTTCCCACTCGGCGCCGCTCCAGGCACAAAAATGGCCATATGTCTGGAGTTTGGTCCCATGCCCAAAGAGGCAGCAGGGAAAATTATGACTCGTTGTAAAGTTCTTTGGGAACCGCTTGCGTAGCCCCACACACCTGGGGGCTGCAGGCCTTACTCTTGCCTTCAGCCTCAAAACCACCCTTTCCCACTTGGTGCAGCGCCAGGCACAAATGTGGCCATATGTCTGGAGACTGGTCCCACGCCCAAAGAGCCAGCAGGGAAAATTATGCCTTGTTCTAAAGCTCTTTGGGAACGGTTTGCGTAGCCCCACAGACCTGGGGGCTGCAGGCTTTCCTGCTGCCTTCAGCCTCAAAACCACCCTTTCCCACTTGGTGCAGCGCCAGGCAGAAAAATGGCCATATGTCTGGAGATTGGTTCCATGCCCAAAGAGCCAGCAGGGAAAACTATGCCTTGTTCTAAAGCTCTTTGGGAACCGCTTGCGTAGCCCCACAGACCTGGGGGCTGCAGGCCTTCCTGCTGCCTTCAACCTCAAAACAACCCTTTCCCACTTGGCGCCGCGCCAGGCACAAAAATGGCCATATGTCTGGAGACTGGTCCCACGCCCAAAGAGTCAGAAGGGAAAACAATGCCTTGTTCCAAAGCTCTTTGGCAACCGCTTGTGTAGCCCCACAGACGTGGGGGCTGCAGGCTTTCCTGCTGCCTTCAGCCTCAAAACCACCCTTTCCCACTTGGCGCTTCGCTAGGCACAAAAATGGCCATATGTCTGGAGATTGGTCCCACGCCCAAAGAGCCAGCAGGGAAAACTATGCCTTGTTGTAAAGCTCTTTGGGGACCGCTTGCGTAGCCCCACACACCTGGGGGCTGCAGGCTTTCCTGCTGCCTTCAGCCTCAAAACCACCCTTTCCCACTTGGTGCAGCGCCAGGCACAAAAATGGCCATATGTCTGGAGATTGGTCCCACGCCCAAAGAGCCAGCAGGGAAAACTATGCCTTGTTCTAAAGCTCTTTGGGAACCGCTTGCGTAGCACCACCGACCTGGGGGCTGCAGACTTTCCTGCTGCCTTCAGCCTCTAAACCACCCTTTCCCACTTGGCGCCGCGCCAGGCACAAAAATGGCCATATGTCTGCAGATTGTTCCCACGCCCAAAGAGCCAGCAGGGAAAACTATGCCTTGTTCTAAAGCTCTTTGGGGACCGCTTGCGTAGCCCCACAGACCTGGGGGCTGCAGGCTTTCCTGCTGCCTTCAGCCTCAAAACCACCCTTTCCCACTTGGCGCCGCGCCAGGCACAAAAATGGCCATATGTCTGGAGATTGGTCCCACGCCCAAAGAGCCAGCAGGGAAAACTATGCCTTGTTCTAAAGCTCTTTGGGAACGGCTTGCGTAGCCCCACACACCTGGGGGCTGCAGGCTTTCCTGGCGCCTTCAACCTCAAAAGCACTCTTTACCATTTGGCGACACGCCAGGCAAAAAAATGGCCATATGTCTGCAGATTGGTCCCATGCGCAAAGAGCCAGCAGGGAAAACAATGCCTTGTTCTAAAGCTCTTTGGGAACCGCTGGTGTGGCCCCACACACCTGGGGGCTGCAGTCTTTCCTGCTGCCTTCAGCCTCAAAACCACCCTTTCCCACTCGGCGCCGCTCCAGGCACAAAAATGGCCATATGTCTGGAGATTGGTCCCATGCCCAAAGAGGCAGGAGGGAAAACTATGACTCGTTGTAAAGCTCTTTGGGAACCGCTTGCGTAGCCCCACACACCTGGGGGCTGCAGGCCTTACTCTTGCCTTCAGCCTCAAAACCACCCTTTCCCACTTGGCGCTGCGCCAGGCACAAAAATGGCCATATGTCTGGAGATTGGTCCCACGCCCAAAGAGCCAGCAGGGAAAACTATGCCTTGTTCTAAAGCTCTTTGGGAACAGCTTGCGTAGACCCACAGACCTGGGGGCTGCAGGCTTTCCTGCTGCCTTCAGCCTCAAAACCACCCTTTCCCACTCGGCGCCGCTCCAGGCACAAAAATGGCCATATGTCTGGAGTTTGGTCCCATGCCCAAAGAGGCAGCAGGGAAAATTATGACTCGTTGTAAAGTTCTTTGGGAACCGCTTGCGTAGCCCCACACACCTGGGGGCTGCAGGCCTTACTCTTGCCTTCAGCCTCAAAACCACCCTTTCCCACTTGGCACCGCGCCAGGCACAAATGTGGCCATATGTCTGGAGACTGGTCCCACGCCCAAAGAGCCAGCAGGGAAAATTATGCCTTGTTCTAAAGCTCTTTGGGAACGGTTTGCGTAGCCCCACAGACCTGGGGGCTGCAGGCTTTCCTGCTGCCTTCAGCCTCAAAACCACCCTTTCCCACTTGGTGCAGCGCCAGGCAGAAAAATGGCCATATGTCTGGAGATTGGTTCCATGCCCAAAGAGCCAGCAGGGAAAACTATGCCTTGTTCTAAAGCTCTTTGGGAACCGCTTGCGTAGCCCCACAGACCTGGGGGCTGCAGGCCTTCCTGCTGCCTTCAACCTCAAAACAACCCTTTCCCACTTGGCGCCGCGCCAGGCACAAAAATGGCCATATGTCTGGAGACTGGTCCCACGCCCAAAGAGTCAGCAGGGAAAACTATGCCTTGTTCTAAAGCTCTATGGGAACCGCTTGCGTAGCACCACCGACCTGGGGGCTGCAGACTTTCCTGCTGCCTTCAGCCTCAAAACCACCCTTTCCCACTTGGCGCCGCGCCAGGCACAAAAATGGCCATATGTCTGGAGATTGTTCCCACGCCCAAAGAGCCAGCAGGGAAAACTATGCCTTGTTCTAAAGCTCTTTGGGGACCGCTTGCGTAGCCCCACACACCTGGGGGCTGCAGGCTTTCCTGCTGCCTTCAGCCTCAAAACCACCCTTTCCCACTTGAACGCCACACAAGGCACAAAATTGGCCATATGTCTGGAGACTGGTCCCACGCCCAAAGAGCCATCAGGGAAAACTATGCCTTGTTCTAAAGCTCTTTGGGAACAGCTTGCGTAGCCCCACACACCTGGGGGCTGCAGGCTTTCCTGCTGCCTTAAGCCTCAAAACCACCCTTTCCCACTTGGCACAGCGCCAGGCACAAAAATGGCCATATGTCTGGAGACTGGTCCCACGCCCAAAGAGTCAGAAGGGAAAACTATGCCTTGTTCTAAAGCTCTTTGGGAACCGCTTGCGTAGCCCCACAGACGTGGGGGCTGCAGGCTTTCCTGCTGCCTTCAGCCTCAAAACCACCCTTTCCCACTTGGCACCGCCCCAGGCACAAAAATGGCCATATGTCTGGAGATTGGTCCCACGCCCAAAAAGCCAGTAGGGAAAACTATGCCTTGTTCTAAAGCTCTTTGGGAACCACTTGCGTAGTCCCATGGACCTGGGGGCTGCAGGCTTTCCTGCTGCCTTCAGCCTCAAAACCACCCTTTCCCACTTGCTGCTGTTGCAGGCACAAAAATGGCCATATGTCTGGAGACTGGTCCCACGCCCAAAGAGCCAGCAGGGAAAACTATGCCTTGTTCTAAAGCTCTATGGGAACCGCTTGCGTAGCACCACCGACCTGGGGGCTGCAGACTTTCCTGCTGCCTTCAGCCTCAAAACCGCCCTTTCCCACTTGGCGCCGCGCCAGGCACAAAAATGGCCATATGTCTGGAGATTGTTCCCACGCCCAAAGAGCCAGCAGGGAAAACTATGCCTTGTTCTAAAGCTCTTTGGGAACCGCTTGCGTAGCCCCACACACCTGGGGGCTGTAGGCTTTCCTGCTGCCTTCAGCCTCAAAACCACCCTTTCCCACTTGCCGCCGCGCCAGGCACAAAAATGGCCATATGTCTGCAGATTGGTCCCATGCGCAAAGAGCCATCAGGGAAAACAATGCCTTGTTCTAAAGCTCTTTGGGAACCCCTGGTGTGGCCCCACAGAGCTGGGGGCTGCAGGCTTTCCTGCTGCCTTCAGCCTCAAAACCACCCTTTCCCACTTGGCGCCGCGCCAGGCACAAAAATGGCCATATGTCTGCAGATTGGTCCCACGCCCAAAGAGGCAGCAGGGAAAACTATGCCTTGTTCTAAAGCTCTTTGGGAATGGCTTGCGTAGCCCCACACACCTGGGGGCTGTAGGCTTTCCTGCTGCCTTCAGCCTCAAAACCACCCTTTCCCACTTGGTGCAGTGCCAGGCACAAAAATGGCCATATGTCTGGAGATTGGTCCCACGCCCAAAGAGCCAGCAGGGAAAACTATGCCTTGTTCTAAAGCTCTTTGGGAACCGCTTGCGTAGCCCCACACACCTGGGGGCTGCAGGCTTTCCTGCTGCCTTCAACCTCAAAACCACCCTTTCCCACTTGGCGCCGCGCCAGGCACAAAAATGGCCATATGTCTGGAGATTGGTCCCACGCCCAAAGAGCCAGCAGGGAAAACAATGCCTTGTTCTAAAGCTCTTTGGGAACCGCTGGTGTGGCCCCACAGACCTGGGGGCTGCATGCCTTCCTGCTGCCTTCAGCCTCAAAACCACCCTTTCCCACTTGGTGCAGCGCCAGTCATAAAAATGGCCATATGTCTGGAGATTGGTCCCATGCCCAAAGAGCCATCAGGGAAAACTATGCCTTGTTGTAAAGCTCTTTGGGAACCGCTTGCGTAGCCCCATGGACCTGTGGGTTGCAGGCTTTCCTGCTGCCTTCAGCCTCAAAACCACCCTTTCCCACTTGGCGCCGCGCCAGGCACAAAAATGGCCATATGTCTGGAGACTGGTCCCACGCCCAAAGAGCCAGCAGGGAAAACTATGCCTTGTTCTAAAGCTCTTTGGGAACCGATTGCGTAACCCCACACACCTGGGGGCTGTAGGCTTTCCTGCTGCCTTCAGCCTCAAAACCACCCTTTCCCACTTGGCGCCGCGCCAAGCACAAAAATGGCCATATGTCTGGAGATTGGTCCCACGCCCAAAGAGCCAGCAGGGAAAACTATGCCTTGTTCTAAAGCTCTTTGGGAACCGCTTGCGTAGCCCCACAGACCTGGGGGCTGCAGGCTTTCCTGCTGCCTTCAGCCTCAAAACCACCCTTTCCCACTTGGCGCCGCGCCAGGCACAAAAATGGCCATATGTCTGGAGATTGGTCCCACGCCCAAAGAGCCAGCAGGGAAAACTATGCCTTGTTCTAAAGCTCTTTGGGAACGGCTTGCGTAGCCCCACACACCTGGGGGCTGCAGGCTTTCCTGGCGCCTTCAACCTCAAAACCACCCTTTCCCACTTGGCGCCACGCCAGGCACAAAAATGGCCATATGTCTGCAGATTGGTCCCATGCGCAAAGAGGCAGCAGGGAAAACAATGCCTTGTTCTAAAGCTCTTTCGGAACCGCTGGTGTAGCCCCACACACCTGGGGGCTGCAGTCTTTCCTGCTGCCTTCAGCCTCAAAACCACCCTTTCCCACTCGGCGCCGCGCCAGGCACAAAAATGGCCATATGTCTGGAGTTTGGTCCCATGCCCAAAGAGGCAGGAGGGAAAACTATGCCTTGTTGTAAAGCTCTTTGGGAACCGCTTGCGTAGCCCCACACACCTGGGGGCTGCAGGCCTTACTCTTGCCTTCAGCCTCAAAACCACCCTTTCCCACTTGGCGCTGCGCCAGGCACAAATGTGGCCATATGTCTGGCGACTGGTCCCACGCCCAAAGAGCCAGCAGGGAAAACTATGCCTTGTTCTAAAGCTCTTTGGGAACCGATTGCGTAGCCCCACACACCTGGCGGCTGCAGGCTTTCCTGCTGCCTTCAACCTCAAAACCACCCTTTCCCACTTGGCGCCACACAAGGCACAAAATTGGCCATATGTCTGGAGACTGGTCCCACGCCCAAAGAGCCATCAGGGAAAACTATGCCTTGTTCTAAAGCTCTTTGGGAACTGTTTGCGTAGCCCCACAGACGTGGGGGCTGCAGGCTTTCCTGCTGCCTTCAGCCTCAAAACCACCCTTTCCCACTTGGCTCCGCGCCAGGCACAAAAATGGCCATATGTCTGGAGATTGGTCGCATGCCCAAAGAGCCAGCAGGGAAAACTATGCCTTGTTCTAAAGCTCTTTGGGAACGGCTTGCGTAGCCCCACACACCTGGGGGCTGCAGGCTTTCCTGGCGCCTTCAACCTCAAACCCACCCTTTCCCACTTGGCGACACGCCAGGCACAAAAATGGCCATATGTCTGCAGATTGGTCCCATGCGCAAAGAGCCAGCAGGGAAAACTATGCCTTGTTCTAAAGCTCTTTGGGAACCGCTGGTGTGGCCCAACACACCTGGGGGCTGCAGTCTTTCCTGCTGCCTTCAGCCTCAAAACCACCCTTTCCCACTCGGTGCCGCTCCAGGCACAAAAATGGCCATATGTCTGGAGACTGGTCCCACGCCCAAAGAGCCAGCAGGGAAAACTATGCCTTGTTCTAAAGCTCTTTGGGAACCGATTGCGTAACCCCACACACCTGGGGGCTGTAGGCTTTCCTGCTGCCTTCAGCCTCAAAACCACCCTTTCCCACTTGGCGCCGCGCCAGGCACAAAAATGGCCATATGTCTGGAGATTGGTCCCACGCCCAAAGAGCCAGCAGGGAAAACTATGCCTTGTTCTAAAGCTCTTTGGGAACCGCTTGCGTAGCCCCACACACCTGGGGGCTGCAGGCTTTCCTGCTGCCTTCAGCCTCAAAACCACCCTTTCCCACTTGGCGCCGCGCCAGGCACAAAAATGGCCATATGTCTGGAGATTGGTCCCATGCCGAAAGAGCCAGCAGGGAAAACTATGCCTTGTTCTAAAGCTCTTTGGGAACAGCTTGCGTAGCCCCACACACCTGGGGGCTGCAGGCCTTACTCTTGCGTTCAGCCTCAAAACCACCCTTTCCCACTTGGCGCCGCGCCAGGCACAAAAATGGCCATATGTCTGGAGACTGGTCCCACGCCCCAAGAGTCAGCAGGGAAAACTATGCCTTGTTCTAAAGCTCTTTGGGAACCGATTGCGTAGCCCCACACACCTGGGGGCTGCAGGCTTTCCTGCTGCCTTCAGCCTCAAAACCACCCTTTCCCACTTGGTGCAGCGCCAGGCACAAAAATGGCCATATGTCTGGAGATTGGTCCCATGCCGAAAGAGCCAGCAGGGAAAACTATGCCTTGTTCTAAAGCTCTTTGGGAACCGCTTGATTAGCCCCACAGACCTGGGGGCTGCAGGCTTTCCTGCTGCCTTCAACCTCAAAACCACCCTTTCCCACTTGGCGCCGCGCCAGGCAAAAAAATGGCCATATGTCTGGAGACTGGTCCCACGCCCAAAGAGTCAGAAGGGAAAACAATGCCTTGTTCTAAAGCTCTTTGGCAACCGCTTGTGTAGCCCCACAGACCTGTGGGCTGCAGGCTATCCTGCTGCCTTCAGCCTCAAAACCACCCTTTCCCACTTGGCGCTTTGCTAGGCACAAAAATGGCCATATGTCTGGAGATTGGTCCCACGCCCAAAGAGCCAGCAGGGAAAACTATGCCTTGTTGTAAAGCTCTTTGGGGACCGCTTGCATAGCCCCACACACCTGGGGGCTGCAGGCCTTACTCTTGCCTTCAGCCTCAAAACCACCCTTTCCCACTTGGTGCAGTGCCAGGCACAAAAATGGCCATATGTCTGGAGATTGGTCCCACGCCCAAAGAGCCAGCAGGGAAAACTATGCCTTGTTCTAAAGCTCTTTGGGAACAGCTTGCGTAGCCCCACAGAGCTGGGGGCTGCAGGCTTTCCTGCTGCCTTCAGCCTCAAAACCACCCTTTCCCACTTGCTGCTGTTGCAGGCACAAAAATGGCCATATGTCTGGAGATTGGTCCCACGCCCAAAGAGCCAGCAGGGAAAACTATGCCTTGTTCTAAAGCTCTTTGGGAACCACTTGCGTAGTCCCACGGACCTGGGGGCTGCAGGCTTTCCTGCTGCCTTCAGCCTCAAAACCACCCTTTCCCACTTGCTGCTGTTGCAGGCACAAAAATGGCCATATGTCTGGAGACTGGTCCCACGCCCAAAGAGCCAGCAGGGAAAACTATGCCTTGTTCTAAAGCTCTTTGGGGACCGCTTGCGTAGCCCCACAGACCTGGGGGCTGCAGGCTTTCCTGCTGCCTTCAGCCTCAAAACCACCCTTTCCCACTTGACGCCACACAAGGCACAAAATTGGACATATGTCTGGAGACTGGTCCCACGCCCAAAGAGCCATCAGGGAAAACTATGCCTTGTTCTAAAGCTCTTTGGGAACAGCTTGCGTAGCCCCACACACCTGGGGGCTGCAGGCTTTCCTGCTGCCTTCAGCCTCAAAACCACCCTTTCCCACTTGGCGCCGCGCCAGGCACAAAAATGGCCATATGTCTGGAGACTGGTGCCACGCCCAAAGAGTCAGAAGGGAAAACTATGCCTTGTTCTAAAGCTCTTTGGGAACCGCTTGCGTAGCCCCACAGACGTGGGGGCTGCAGGCTTTCCTGCTGCCTTCAGCCTCAAAACCACCCTTTCCCACTTGGCACCGCCCCAGGCACAAAAATGGCCATATGTCTGGAGATTGGTCCCACGCCCAAAAAGCCAGTAGGGAAAACTATGCCTTGTTCTAAAGCTCTTTGGGAACCACTTGCGTAGTCCCATGGACCTGGGGGCTGCAGGCTTTCCTGCTGCCTTCAGCCTCAAAACCACCCTTTCCCACTTGCTGCTGTTGCAGGCACAAAAATGGCCATATGTCTGGAGACTGGTCCCACGCCCAAAGAGCCAGCAGGGAAAACTATGCCTTGTTCTAAAGCTCTATGGGAACCGCTTGCGTAGCACCACCGACCTGGGGGCTGCAGACTTTCCTGCTGCCTTCAGCCTCAAAACCGCCCTTTCCCACTTGGCGCCGCGCCAGGCACAAAAATGGCCATATGTCTGGAGATTGGTCCCACGCCCAAAGAGCCAGCAGGGAAAACTATGCCTTGTTCTAAAGCTCTTTGGGAACTGCTTGCGTAGCCCCACACACCTGGGGGCTGTAGGCTTTCCTGCTGCCTTCAGCCTCAAAACCACCCTTTCCCACTTGCCGCCGCGCCAGGCACAAAAATGGCCATATGTCTGCAGATTGGTCCCATGCGCAAAGAGCCATCAGGGAAAACAATGCCTTGTTCTAAAGCTCTTTGGGAACCGCTGGTGTGGCCCCACAGACCAGGGGGCTGCAGGCTTTCCTGCTGCCTTCAGCCTCAAAACCACCCTTTCCCACTTGGCGCCGCGCCAGGCACAAAAATGGCCATATGTCTGCAGATTGGTCCCACGCCCAAAGAGCCAGCAGGGAAAACTATGCCTTGTTCTAAAGCTCTTTGGGAATGGCTTGCGTAGCCCCACAGACGTGGGGGCTGCAGGCTTTCCTGCTGCCTTCAGCCTCAAAACCACCCTTTCCCACTTGGTGCAGTGCCAGGCACAAAAATGGCCATATGTCTGGAGATTGGTCCCACGCCCAAAGAGCCAGCAGGGAAAACTATGCCTTGTTCTAAAGCTCTTTGGGAACCGCTTGCGTAGCCCCATGGACCTGTGGGTTGCAGGCTTTCCTGCTGCCTTCAGCCTCAAAACCACCCTTTCCCACTTGGCGCCGCGCCAGGCACAAAAATGGCCATATGTCTGGAGACTGGTCCCACGCCCAAAGAGCCAGCAGGGAAAACTATGCCTTGTTCTAAAGCTCTTTGGGAACCGATTGCGTAACCCCACACACCTGGGGGCTGTAGGCTTTCCTGCTGCCTTCAGCCTCAAAACCACCCTTTCCCACTTGGCGCCGCGCCAGGCACAAAAATGGCCATATGTCTGGAGATTGGTCCCACGCCCAAAGAGCCAGCAGGGAAAACTATGCCTTGTTCTAAAGCTCTTTGGGAACCGCTTGCGTAGCCCCACACACCTGGGGGCTGCAGGCTTTCCTGCTGCCTTCAGCCTCAAAACCACCCTTTCCCACTTGGCGCCGCGCCAGGCACAAAAATGGCCATATGTCTGGAGATTGGTCCCACGCCCAAAGAGCCAGCAGGGAAAACTATGCCTTGTTCTAAAGCTCTTTGGGAACGGCTTGCGTAGCCCCACACACCTGGGGGCTGCAGGCTTTCCTGGCGCCTTCAACCTCAAAACCACCCTTTCCCACTTGGCGCCACGCCAGGCACAAAAATGGCCATATGTCTGCAGATTGGTCCCATGCGCAAAGAGCCAGCAGGGAAAACAATGCCTTGTTCTAAAGCTCTTTCGGAACCGCTGGTGTAGCCCCACACACCTGGGGGCTGCAGTCTTTCCTGCTGCCTTCAGCCTCAAAACCACCCTTTCCCACTCGGCGCCGCGCCAGGCACAAAAATGGCCATATGTCTGGAGTTTGGTCCCATGCCCAAAGAGGCAGGAGGGAAAACTATGCCTTGTTGTAAAGCTCTTTGGGAACCGCTTGCGTAGCCCCACACACCTGGGGGCTGCAGGCCTTACTCTTGCCTTCAGCCTCAAAACCACCCTTTCCCACTTGGCGCTGCGCCAGGCACAAATGTGGCCATATGTCTGGCGACTGGTCCCACGCCCAAAGAGCCAGCAGGGAAAACTATGCCTTGTTCTAAAGCTCTTTGGGAACCGATTGCGTAGCCCCACACACCTGGCGGCTGCAGGCTTTCCTGCTGCCTTCAACCTCAAAACCACCCTTTCCCACTTGGCGCCACACAAGGCACAAAATTGGCCATATGTCTGGAGACTGGTCCCACGCCCAAAGAGCCATCAGGGAAAACTATGCCTTGTTCTAAAGCTCTTTGGGAACTGTTTGCGTAGCCCCACAGACGTGGGGGCTGCAGGCTTTCCTGCTGCCTTCAGCCTCAAAACCACCCTTTCCCACTTGGCTCCGCGCCAGGCACAAAAATGGCCATATGTCTGGAGATTGGTCGCATGCCCAAAGAGCCAGCAGGGAAAACTATGCCTTGTTCTAAAGCTCTTTGGGAACGGCTTGCGTAGCCCCACACACCTGGGGGCTGCAGGCTTTCCTGGCGCCTTCAACCTCAAACCCACCCTTTCCCACTTGGCGACACGCCAGGCACAAAAATGGCCATATGTCTGCAGATTGGTCCCATGCGCAAAGAGCCAGCAGGGAAAACTATGCCTTGTTCTAAAGCTCTTTGGGAACCGCTGGTGTGGCCCAACACACCTGGGGGCTGCAGTCTTTCCTGCTGCCTTCAGCCTCAAAACCACCCTTTCCCACTCGGTGCCGCTCCAGGCACAAAAATGGCCATATGTCTGGAGACTGGTCCCACGCCCAAAGAGCCAGCAGGGAAAACTATGCCTTGTTCTAAAGCTCTTTGGGAACCGCTTGCGTAGCCCCACAGACCTGGGGGCTGTAGGCTTTCCTGCTGCCTTCAGCCTCAAAACCACCCTTTCCCACTTGGCGCCGCGCCAGGCACAAAAATGGCCATATGTCTGGAGATTGGTCCCACGCCCAAAGAGCCAGCAGGGAAAACTATGCCTTGTTCTAAAGCTCTTTGGGAACCGCTTGCGTAGCCCCACACACCTGGGGGCTGCAGGCTTTCCTGCTGCCTTCAGCCTCAAAACCACCCTTTCCCACTTGGCGCCGCGCCAGGCACAAAAATGGCCATATGTCTGGAGATTGGTCCCACGCCCAAAGAGCCAGCAGGGAAAACTATGCCTTGTTCTAAAGCTCTTTGGGAACGGCTTGCGTAGCCCCACACACCTGGGGGCTGCAGGCTTTCCTGGCGCCTTCAACCTCAAAACCACCCTTTCCCACTTGGCGCCACGCCAGGCACAAAAATGGCCATATGTCTGCAGATTGGTCCCATGCGCAAAGAGCCAGCAGGGAAAACAATGCCTTGTTCTAAAGCTCTTTCGGAACCGCTGGTGTAGCCCCACACACCTGGGGGCTGCAGTCTTTCCTGCTGCCTTCAGCCTCAAAACCACCCTTTCCCACTCGGCGCCGCGCAGGCACAAAAATGGCCATATGTCTGGAGTTTGGTCCCATGCCCAAAGAGGCAGGAGGGAAAACTATGCCTTGTTGTAAAGCTCTTTGGGAACCGCTTGCGTAGCCCCACACACCTGGGGGCTGCAGGCCTTACTCTTGCCTTCAGCCTCAAAACCACCCTTTCCCACTTGGCGCTGCGCCAGGCACAAATGTGGCCATATGTCTGGCGACTGGTCCCACGCCCAAAGAGCCAGCAGGGAAAACTATGCCTTGTTCTAAAGCTCTTTGGGAACCGATTGCGTAGCCCCACACACCTGGCGGCTGCAGGCTTTCCTGCTGCCTTCAACCTCAAAACCACCCTTTCCCACTTGGCGCCACACAAGGCACAAAATTGGCCATATGTCTGGAGACTGGTCCCACGCCCAAAGAGCCATCAGGGAAAACTATGCCTTGTTCTAAAGCTCTTTGGGAACTGTTTGCGTAGCCCCACAGACGTGGGGGCTGCAGGCTTTCCTGCTGCCTTCAGCCTCAAAACCACCCTTTCCCACTTGGCTCCGCGCCAGGCACAAAAATGGCCATATGTCTGGAGATTGGTCGCATGCCCAAAGAGCCAGCAGGGAAAACTATGCCTTGTTCTAAAGCTCTTTGGGAACCGCTTGCGTAGCCCCACACACCTGGGGGCTGCAGGCTTTCCTGGCGCCTTCAACCTCAAACCCACCCTTTCCCACTTGGCGACACGCCAGGCACAAAAATGGCCATATGTCTGCAGATTGGTCCCATGCGCAAAGAGCCAGCAGGGAAAACTATGCCTTGTTCTAAAGCTCTTTGGGAACCGCTGGTGTGGCCCAACACACCTGGGGGCTGCAGTCTTTCCTGCTGCCTTCAGCCTCAAAACCACCCTTTCCCACTCGGTGCCGCTCCAGGCACAAAAATGGCCATATGTCTGGAGTTTGGTCCCATGCCCAAAGAGGCAGGAGGGAAAACTATGACTCGTTGTAAAGCTCTTTGGGAACCGCTTGCGTAGCCCCACACACCTGGGGGCTGCAAGCCTTACTCTTGACTTCAGCCTCAAAACCACCCTTTCCCACTTGGCGCTGCGCCAGGCAAAAATGTGGCCATATGTCTGGAGACTGGTCCCACGCCCAAAGAGCAAGCAGGGAAAACTATGCCTTGTTCTAAAGCTCTTTGGGAACCGCTTGCGTAGCCCCACACACCTGGGGGCTGCAGGCTTTCCTGCTGCCTTCAGCCTCAAAACCACCCTTTCCCACTAGACGCCACACAAGGCACAAAATTGGCCATATGTCTGGAGATTGGTCCCATGCCCAAAGAGTCAGAAGGGAAAACTATGCCTTGTTCTAAAGCTCTTTGGGAACCGCTTGTGTAGCCCCACAGACCTGGGGGCTGCAGGGTTTCCTGCTGCCTTCAGCCTCAAAACCACCCTTTCCCACTTGGCACCGCCCCAGGCACAAAAATGGCCATATGTCTGGAGATTGGTCCCACGCCCAAAGAGCCAGCAGGGAAAACTATGCCTTGTTCTAAAGCTCTTTGGGAACCACTTGCGTAGTCCCACGGACCTGGGGGCTGCAGGCTTTCCTGCTGCCTTCAGCCTCAAAACCACCCTTTCCCACTTGCTGCTGTTGCAGGCACAAAAATGGCCATATGTCTGGAGACTGGTCCCATGCCCAAAGAGCCAGCAGGGAAAACTATGCCTTGTTCTAAAGCTCTTTGGGAACCGCTTGCGTAGCACCACCGACCTGGGGGCTGCAGACTTTCCTGCTGCCTTCAGCCTCAAAACCACCCTTTCCCACTTGGCGCCGCGCCAGGCACAAAAATGGCCATATGGCTGGAGATTGTTCCCACGCCCAAAGAGCCAGCAGGGAAAACTATGCCTTGTTCTAAAGCTCTTTGGGGACCGCTTGCGTAGCCCCACACACCTGGGGGCTGCAGGCTTTCCTGCTGCCTTCAGCCTCAAAACCACCCTTTCCCACTTGACGCCACACAAGGCACAAAAATGGCCGTATGTCTGGAGACTGGTCCCACGCCCAAAGAGCCATCAGGGAAAACTATGCCTTGTTCTAAAGCTCTTTGGGAACAGCTTGCGTAGCCCCACACACCTGGGGGCTGCAGGCTTTCCTGCTGCCTTAAGCCTCAAAACCACCCTTTCCCACTTGGCGCCGCGCCAGGCACAAAAATGGCCATATGTCTGGAGACTGGTCCCACGCCCAAAGAGTCAGAAGGGAAAACTATGCCTTGTTCTAAAGCTCTTTGGGAACCGCTTGCGTAGCCCCACAGACGTGGGGGCTGCAGGCTTTCCTGCTGCCTTCAGCCTCAAAACCACCCTTTCCCACTTGGCACCGCCCCAGGCACAAAAATGGCCATATGTCTGGAGATTGGTCCCACGCCCAAAAAGCCAGTAGGGAAAACTATGCCTTGTTCTAAAGCTCTTTGGGAACCACTTGCGTAGTCCCATGGACCTGGGGGCTGCAGGCTTTCCTGCTGCCTTCAGCCTCAAAACCACCCTTTCCCACTTGCTGCTGTTGCAGGCACAAAAATGGCCATATGTCTGGAGACTGGTCCCACGCCCAAAGAGCCAGCAGGGAAAACTATGCCTTGTTCTAAAGCTCTATGGGAACCGCTTGCGTAGCACCACCGACCTGGGGGCTGCAGACTTTCCTGCTGCCTTCAGCCTCAAAACCGCCCTTTCCCACTTGGCGCCGCGCCAGGCACAAAAATGGCCATATGTCTGGAGATTGTTCCCACGCCCAAAGAGCCAGCAGGGAAAACTATGCCTTGTTCTAAAGCTCTTTGGGAACCCCTTGCGTAGCCCCACACACCTGGGGGCTGTAGGCTTTCCTGCTGCCTTCAGCCTCAAAACCACCCTTTCCCACTTGCCGCCGCGCCAGGCACAAAAATGGCCATATGTCTGCAGATTGGTCCCATGCGCAAAGAGCCATCAGGGAAAACAATGCCTTGTTCTAAAGCTCTTTGGGAACCGCTGGTGTGGCCCCACAGACCAGGGGGCTGCAGGCTTTCCTGCTGCCTTCAGCCTCAAAACCACCCTTTCCCACTTGGCGCCGCGCCAGGCACAAAAATGGCCATATGTCTGGCGACTGGTCCCACGCCCAAAGAGCCATCAGGGAAAACTATGCCTTGTTCTAAAGCTCTTTGGGAATGGCTTGCGTAGCCCCACAGACGTGGGGGCTGCAGGCTTTCCTGCTGCCTTCAGCCTCAAAACCACCCTTTCCCACTTGGTGCAGTGCCAGGCACAAAAATGGCCATATGTCTGGAGATTGGTCCCACGCCCAAAGAGCCAGCAGGGAAAACTATGCCTTGTTCTAAAGCTCTTTGGGAACCGCTTGCGTAGCCCCACACACCTGGGGGCTGCAGGCTTTCCTGCTGCCTTCAACCTCAAAACCACCCTTTCCCACTTGGCGCCGCGCCAGGCACAAAAATGGCCATATGTCTGCAGATTGGTCCCACGCCCAAAGAGCCAGCAGGGAAAACAATGCCTTGTTCTAAAGCTCTTTGGGAACCGCTTGCGTAGCCCCACACACCTGGCGGCTGCAGGCTTTCCTGCTGCCTTCAGCCTCAAAACCACCCTTTCCCACTTGGTGCAGCACCAGTCATAAAAATGGCCCTATGTCTGGAGATTGGTCCCATGCCCAAAGAGCCATCAGGGAAAACTATGCCTTGTTGTAAAGCTCTTTGGGAACCGCTTGCGTAGCCCCATGGACCTGTGGGTTGCAGGCTTTCCTGCTGCCTTCAGCCTCAAAACCACCCTTTCCCACTTGGCGCCGCGCCAGGCACAAAAATGGCCATATGTCTGGAGACTGGTCCCACGCCCAAAGAGCCAGCAGGGAAAACTATGCCTTGTTCTAAAGCTCTTTGGGAACCGAGTGCGTAACCCCACACACCTGGGGGCTGTAGGCTTTCCTGCTGCCTTCAGCCTCAAAACCACCCTTTCCCACTTGGCGCCGCGCCAGGCACAAAAATGGCCATATGTCTGCAGATTGGTCCCACGCCCAAAGAGCCAGCAGGGAAAACTATGCCTTGTTCTAAAGCTCTTTGGGAACCGCTTGCGTAGCCCCACACACCTGGGGGCTGCAGGCTTTCCTGGCGCCTTCAACCTCAAAACCACCCTTTCCCACTTGGCGCCACGCCAGGCACAAAAATGGCCATATGTCTGCAGATTGGTCCCATGCGCAAAGAGGCAGCAGGGAAAACAATGCCTTGTTCTAAAGCTCTTTCGGAACCGCTGGTGTAGCCCCACACACCTGGGGGCTGCAGTCTTTCCTGCTGCCTTCAGCCTCAAAACCACCCTTTCCCACTCGGCGCCGCGCCAGGCACAAAAATGGCCATATGTCTGGAGTTTGGTCCCATGCCCAAAGAGGCAGGAGGGAAAACTATGCCTTGTTGTAAAGCTCTTTGGGAACCGCTTGCGTAGCCCCACACACCTGGGGGCTGCAGGCCTTACTCTTGCCTTCAGCCTCAAAACCACCCTTTCCCACTTGGCGCTGCGCCAGGCACAAATGTGGCCATATGTCTGGCGACTGGTCCCACGCCCAAAGAGCCAGCAGGGAAAACTATGCCTTGTTCTAAAGCTCTTTGGGAACCGATTGCGTAGCCCCACACACCTGGCGGCTGCAGGCTTTCCTGCTGCCTTCAACCTCAAAACCACCCTTTCCCACTTGGCGCCACACAAGGCACAAAATTGGCCATATGTCTGGAGACTGGTCCCACGCCCAAAGAGCCATCAGGGAAAACTATGCCTTGTTCTAAAGCTCTTTGGGAACTGTTTGCGTAGCCCCACAGACGTGGGGGCTGCAGGCTTTCCTGCTGCCTTCAGCCTCAAAACCACCCTTTCCCACTTGGCGCCGTGCCAGGCACAAAAATGGCCATATGTCTGGAGACCAGTCCCACGCCCAAAAAGCCAAAAGGGAAAACTATGCCTTCTTCTAAAGCTCTTTGGCAACCGCTTGTGTAGCCCCACAGACGTGGGGGCTGCAGGCTTTCCTGCTGCCTTCAGCCTCAAAACCACCCTTTCCCACTTGGCGCCGCGCCAGGCACAAAAATGGCCATATGTCTGCAGACTGGTCCCATGCGCAAAGAGCCAGCAGGGAAAACTATGCCTTGTTCTAAAGCTCTTTGGGGACCGCTTGCGTAGCCCCACACACCTGGGGGCTGCAGGCTTTCCTGCTGCCTTCAGCCTCAAAACCACCCTTTCCCACTCGGCGCCGCGCCAGGCACAAAAATGGCCATATGTCTGGAGATTGGTCCCACGACCAAAGAGCCAGCAGGGAAAACTATGCCTTCTTCTAAAGCTCTTTGGGAACCGCTTGCGTAGCCCCACAGACCTGGGGGCTGCAGGCTTTCCTGCTGCCTTCAGCCTCAAAACCACCCTTTCCCACTTGGTGCAGCGCAAGGCACAAAAATGGCCATATGTCTGGAGATTGGTCCCACGCCCAAAGAGCCAGCAGGGAAAACTATGCCTTGTTCTAAAGCTCTTTGGGAACCGCTGGTGTGGCCCCACAGACGTGGGGGCTGCAGGCTTTCCTGCTCCCTTCAGCCTCAAAACCACCCTTTCCCACTTGGTGCAGCGCCAGGCACAAAAATGGCCATATGTCTGCAGATTGGTCCCATGCGCAAAGAGCCAGCAGGGAAAACTATGCCTTGTTCTAAAGCTCTTTGGGAATCCCTTGCGGAGACCCACACACCTGGGGGCTGCAGTCTTTCCTGCTGCCTTCAGCCTCAAAACCACCCTTTCCCACTCGGCGCCGCTCCAGGCACAAAAATGGCCATATGTCTGGAGATTGGTCCCACGCCCAAAAAGCCAGCAGGGAAAACTATGCCTTGTTCTAAAGCTCTTTGGGAACCACTTGCGTAGTCCCACGGACCTGGGGGCTGCAGGCTTTCCTGCTGCCTTCAGCCTCAAAACCACCCTTTCCCACTCGGCGCCGCTCCAGGCACAAAAATGGCCATATGTCTGGAGATTGGTCCCACGCCCAAAAAGCCAGCAGGGAAAACTATGCCTTGTTCTAAAGCTCTTTGGGAACCACTTGCGTAGTCCCACGGACCTGGGGGCTGCAGGCTTTCCTGCTGCCTTCAGCCTCAAAACCACCCTTTCCCACTTGCTGCTGTTGCAGGCACAAAAATGGCCATATGTCTGGAGACTGGTCCCATGCCCAAAGAGCCAGCAGGGAAAACTATGCCTTGTTCTAAAGCTCTATGGGAACCGCTTGCGTAGCACCACCGACCTGGGGGCTGCAGGCTTTCCTGCTGCCTTCAGCCTCAAAACCACCCTTTCCCACTTGGCGCCGCGCCAGGCACAAAAATGGCCATATGGCTGGAGATTGTTCCCACGCCCAAAGAGCCAGCAGGGAAAACTATGCCTTGTTCTAAAGCTCTTTGGGGACCGCTTGCGTAGCCCCACACACCTGGGGGCTGCAGGCTTTCCTGCTGCCTTCAGCCTCAAAACCACCCTTTCCCACTTGACGCCACACAAGGCACAAAAATGGCCGTATGTCTGGAGACTGGTCCCACGCCCAAAGAGCCATCAGGGAAAACTATGCCTTGTTCTAAAGCTCTTTGGGAACAGCTTGCGTAGCCCCACACACCTGGGGGCTGCAGGCTTTCCTGCTGCCTTAAGCCTCAAAACCACCCTTTCCCACTTGGCGCCGCGCTAGGCACAAAAATGGCCATATGTCTGGAGACTGGTCCCACGCCCAAAGAGTCAGAAGGGAAAACTATGCCTTGTTCTAAAGCTCTTTGGGAACCGCTTGCGTAGCCCCACAGACGTGGGGGCTGCAGGCTTTCCTGCTGCCTTCAGCCTCAAAACCACCCTTTCCCACTTGGCATCGCCCCAGGCACAAAAATGGCCATATGTCTGGAGATTGGTCCCACGCCCAAAAAGCCAGTAGGGAAAACTATGCCTTGTTCTAAAGCTCTTTGGGAACCACTTGCGTAGTCCCATGGACCTGGGGGCTGCAGGCTTTCCTGCTGCCTTCAGCCTCAAAACCACCCTTTCCCACTTGCTGCTGTTGCAGGCACAAAAATGGCCATATGTCTGGAGACTGGTCCCACGCCCAAAGAGCCAGCAGGGAAAACTATGCCTTGTTCTAAAGCTCTTTGGGAACCCCTTGCGTAGCCCCACACACCTGGGGGCTGTAGGCTTTCCTGCTGCCTTCAGCCTCAAAACCACCCTTTCCCACTTGCCGCCGCGCCAGGCACAAAAATGGCCATATGTCTGCAGATTGGTCCCATGCGCAAAGAGCCATCAGGGAAAACAATGCCTTGTTCTAAAGCTCTTTGGGAACCGCTGGTGTGGCCCCACAGACCAGGGGGCTGCAGGCTTTCCTGCTGCCTTCAGCCTCAAAACCACCCTTTCCCACTTGGCGCCGCGCCAGGCACAAAAATGGCCATATGTCTGGAGATTGGTCCCACGCCCAAAGAGGCAGCAGGGAAAACTATGCCTTGTTCTAAAGCTCTTTGGGAATGGCTTGCGTAGCCCCACAGACGTGGGGGCTGCAGGCTTTCCTGCTGCCTTCAGCCTCAAAACCACCCTTTCCCACTTGGTGCAGTGCCAGGCACAAAAATGGCCATATGTCTGGAGATTGGTCCCACGCCCAAAGAGCCAGCAGGGAAAACTATGCCTTGTTCTAAAGCTCTTTGGGAACCGCTTGCGTAGCCCCACACACCTGGGGGCTGCAGGCTTTCCTGCTGCCTTCAACCTCAAAACCACCCTTTCCCACTTGGCGCCGCGCCAGGCACAAAAATGGCCATATGTCTGCAGATTGGTCCCACGCCCAAAGAGCCAGCAGGGAAAACAATGCCTTGTTCTAAAGCTCTTTGGGAACCGCTGGTGTGGCCCCACAGACCTGGGGGCTGCATGCCTTCCTGCTGCCTTCAGCCTCAAAACCACCCTTTCCCACTTGGTGCAGCGCCAGTCATAAAAATGGCCATATGTCTGGAGATTGGTCCCATGCCCAAAGAGCCATCAGGGAAAACTATGCCTTGTTGTAAAGCTCTTTGGGAACCGCTTGCGTAGCCCCATGGACCTGTGGGTTGCAGGCTTTCCTGCTGCCTTCAGCCTCAAAACCACCCTTTCCCACTTGGCGCCGCGCCAGGCACAAAAATGGCCATATGTCTGGAGACTGGTCCCACGCCCAAAGAGCCAGCAGGGAAAACTATGCCTTGTTCTAAAGCTCTTTGGGAACCGAGTGCGTAACCCCACACACCTGGGGGCTGTAGGCTTTCCTGCTGCCTTCAGCCTCAAAACCACCCTTTCCCACTTGGCGCCGCGCCAGGCACAAAAATGGCCATATGTCTGCAGATTGGTCCCACGCCCAAAGAGCCAGCAGGGAAAACTATGCCTTGTTCTAAAGCTCTTTGGGAACCGCTTGCGTAGCCCCACACACCTGGGGGCTGCAGGCTTTCCTGCTGCCTTCAGCCTCAAAACCACCCTTTCCCACTTGGCGCCGCGCCAGGCACAAAAATGGCCATATGTCTGGAGATTGGTCCCACGCCCAAAGAGCCAGCAGGGAAAACTATGCCTTGTTCTAAAGCTCTTTGGGAACGGCTTGCGTAGCCCCACACACCTGGGGGCTGCAGGCTTTCCTGGCGCCTTCAACCTCAAAACCACCCTTTCCCACTTGGCGCCACGCCAGGCACAAAAATGGCCATATGTCTGCAGATTGGTCCCATGCGCAAAGAGGCAGCAGGGAAAACAATGCCTTGTTCTAAAGCTCTTTCGGAACCGCTGGTGTAGCCCCACACACCTGGGGGCTGCAGTCTTTCCTGCTGCCTTCAGCCTCAAAACCACCCTTTCCCACTCGGCGCCGCGCCAGGCACAAAAATGGCCATATGTCTGGAGTTTGGTCCCATGCCCAAAGAGGCAGGAGGGAAAACTATGCCTTGTTGTAAAGCTCTTTGGGAACCGCTTGCGTAGCCCCACACACCTGGGGGCTGCAGGCCTTACTCTTGCCTTCAGCCTCAAAACCACCCTTTCCCACTTGGCGCTGCGCCAGGCACAAATGTGGCCATATGTCTGGCGACTGGTCCCACGCCCAAAGAGCCAGCAGGGAAAACTATGCCTTGTTCTAAAGCTCTTTGGGAACCGATTGCGTAGCCCCACACACCTGGCGGCTGCAGGCTTTCCTGCTGCCTTCAACCTCAAAACCACCCTTTCCCACTTGGCGCCACACAAGGCACAAAATTGGCCATATGTCTGGAGACTGGTCCCACGCCCAAAGAGCCATCAGGGAAAACTATGCCTTGTTCTAAAGCTCTTTGGGAACTGTTTGCGTAGCCCCACAGACGTGGGGGCTGCAGGCTTTCCTGCTGCCTTCAGCCGCAAAACCACCCTTTCCCACTTGGCGCCGCGCCAGGCACAAAAATGGCCATATGTCTGGAGACCAGTCCCACGCCCAAAAAGCCAAAAGGGAAAACTATGCCTTCTTCTAAAGCTCTTTGGCAACCGCTTGTGTAGCCCCACAGACGTGGGGGCTGCAGGCTTTCCTGCTGCCTTCAGCCTCAAAACCACCCTTTCCCACTTGGCGCCGCGCCAGGCACAAAAATGGCCATATGTCTGCAGACTGGTCCCATGCGCAAAGAGCCAGCAGGGAAAACTATGCCTTGTTCTAAAGCTCTTTGGGGACCGCTTGCGTAGCCCCACACACCTGGGGGCTGCAGGCTTTCCTGCTGCCTTCAGCCTCAAAACCACCCTTTCCCACTCGGCGCCGCGCCAGGCACAAAAATGGCCATATGTCTGGAGATTGGTCCCACGACCAAAGAGCCAGGAGGGAAAACTATGCCTTCTTCTAAAGCTCTTTGGGAACCGCTTGCGTAGCCCCACAGACCTGGGGGCTGCAGGCTTTCCTGCTGCCTTCAGCCTCAAAACCACCCTTTCCCACTTGGTGCAGCGCAAGGCACAAAAATGGCCATATGTCTGGAGATTGGTCCCACGCCCAAAGAGCCAGCAGGGAAAACTATGCCTTGTTCTAAAGCTCTTTGGGAACCGCTGGTGTGGCCCCACAGACGTGGGGGCTGCAGGCTTTCCTGCTCCCTTCAGCCTCAAAACCACCCTTTCCCACTTGGTGCAGCGCCAGGCACAAAAATGGCCATATGTCTGCAGATTGGTCCCATGCGCAAAGAGCCAGCAGGGAAAACTATGCCTTGTTCTAAAGCTCTTTGGGAATCCCTTGCGGAGACCCACACACCTGGGGGCTGCAGTCTTTCCTGCTGCCTTCAGCCTCAAAACCACCCTTTCCCACTCGGCGCCGCTCCAGGCACAAAAATGGCCATATGTCTGGAGATTGGTCCCACGCCCAAAAAGCCAGTAGGGAAAACTATGCCTTGTTCTAAAGCTCTTTGGGAACCACTTGCGTAGCCCCACACACCTGGGGGCTGCAGGCTTTCCTGCTGCCTTCAGCCTCAAAACCACCCTTTCCCACTTGCTGCTGTTGCAGGCACAAAAATGGCCATATGTCTGGAGACTGGTACCACGCCCAAAGAGCCAGCAGGGAAAACTATGCCTTGTTCTAAAGCTCTATGGGAACCGCTTGCGTAGCACCACAGACCTGGGGGCTGCAGACTTTCCTGCTGCCTTCAGCCTCAAAACCACCCTTTCCCACTTGGCGCCGCGCCAGGCACAAAAATGGCCATATGTCTGGAGATTGTTCCGACGCCCAAAGAGCCAGCAGGGAAAACTATGCCTTGTTCTAAAGCTCTTTGGGGACCGCTTGCGTAGCCCCACACACCTGGGGGCTGTAGGCTTTCCTGCTGCCTTCAGCCTCAAAACCACCCTTTCCCACTTGGCGCCGCGCCAGGCACAAAAATGGCCATATGTCTGGAGATTGGTCCCATGCGCAAAGAGCCAGCAGGGAAAACAATGCCTTGTTCTAAAGCTCTTTGGGAGCCGCTGGTGTGGCCCCACAGACCAGGGGGCTGCAGGCTTTCCTGCTGCCTTCAGCCTCAAAACCACCCTTTCCCACTTGGCGCCGCGCCAGGCACAAAAATGGCCATATGTCTGGAGATTGGTCCCATGCCCAAAGAGCCAGCAGGGAAAACTATGCCTTGTTGTAAAGCTCTTTGGGAACCGCTTGCGTAGCCCCACAGACCTGGGGGCTGCAGGCTTTCCTGCTGCCTTCAGCCTCAAAACCACCCTTTCCCACTTGGCGCCAAGCCAGGCACAAAAATGGCCATATGTCTGGAGATTGGTCCCACGCCCAAAGAGCCAGCAGGGAAAACTATGCCTTGTTGTAAAGCTCTTTGGGAACGGCTTGCGTAGCCCCACAGACGTGGGGGCTGCAGGCTTTCCTGCTGCCTTCAGCCTCAAAACCACCCTTTCCCACTTGACGCCGCGCCAGGCACAAAAATGGCCATATGTCTGGAGACTGGTCCCACGCCCAAAGAGCCAGCAGGGAAAACTATGCCTTGTTCTAAAGCTCTTTGGGAACCGCTTGCGTAGCCCCACAGACCTGGGGGCTGCAGGCTTTCCTGCTGCCTTCAACCTCAAAACCACCCTTTCCCACTTGGCGCCGCGCCAGGCACAAAAATGGCCATAAGTCTGGAGATTGGTCCCACGCCCAAAGAGCCAGCAGGGAAAACAATGCCTTGTTCTAAAGCTCTTTGGGAACCGCTGGTGTGGCCCCACAGACCTGGGGGCTGCAGGCTTTCCTGCTGCCTTCAGCCTCAAAACCACCCTTTCCCACTTGGTGCAGCGCCAGGCACAAAAATGGCCCTATGTCTGGAGATTGGTCCCATGCCCAAAGAGCCATCAGGGAAAACTATGCCTTGTTGTAAAGCTCTTTGGGAACCGCTTGCGTAGCCCCACACACCTGGGGGGTGCAGGCCTTCCTGCTGCCTTCAACCTCAAAACCACCCTTTCCCACTTGGCGCCGCGCCAGGCAAAAAAATGGCCATATGTCTGGAGACTGGTCCCACGCCCAAAGAGTCAGAAGGGAAAACAATGCCTTGTTCTAAAGCTCTTTGGGAACCGCTTGCGTAGCTCTACAGACGTGGGGGCTGCAGTCTTTCCTGCTGCCTTCAGCCTCAAAACCACCCTTTCCCACTTGGCGCTTCGCTAGGCACAAAAATGGCCATATGTCTGGAGATTGGTCCCACGCCCAAAGAGCCAGCAGGGAAAACTATGCCTTGTTGTAAAGCTCTTTGGGGACCGCTTGCGTAGCCCCACAGACCTGGGGGCTGCAGGCTTTCCTGCTGCCTTCAACCTCAAAACCACCCTTTCCCACTTCGTGCAGCGCCAGGCACAAAAATGGCCATATGTGTGGAGATTGGTCCCACGCCCAAAGAGCCAGCAGGGAAAACAATGCCTTGTTCTAAAGCTCTTTGGGAACTGCTGGTGTGGCCCCACAGACGTGGGGGCTGCAGGCTTTCCTGCTGCCTTCAGCCTCAAAACCACCCTTTCCCACTTGGTGCAGCGCCAGGCACAAAAATGGCCATATGTCTGGAGATTGGTCCCACGCCCAAAGAGCCAGCAGGGAAAACTATGCCTTGTTCTAAAGCTCTTTGGGAACCGCTTGCGTAGCACCACCGACCTGAGGGCTGCAGACTTTCCTGCTGCCTTCAGCCTCTAAACCACCCTTTCCCACTTGGCGCCGCGCCAGGCACAAAAATGGCCATATGTCTGCAGATTGTTCCCACGCCCAAAGAGCCAGCAGGGAAAACTATGCCTTGTTCTAAAGCTCTTTGGGGACCGCTTGCGTAGCCCCACACACCTGGGGGCTGCATGCTTTCCTGCTGCCTTCAGCCTCAAAACCACCCTTTCCCACTTGGCGCCGCGCCAGGCACAAAAATGGCCATATGTCTGGAGATTGTTCCCACGCCCAAAGAGCCAGGAGGGAAAACTATGCCTTGTTCTAAAGCTCTTTGGGAACGGCTTGCGTAGCCCCACACACCTGGGGGCTGCAGGCTTTCCTGGCGCCTTCAACCTCAAAACCACCCTTTCCCACTTGGCGCCACGCCAGGCACAAAAATGGCCATATGTCTGCAGATTGTTCCGACGCCCAAAGAGCCAGCAGGGAAAACAATGCCTTGTTCTAAAGCTCTTTGGGAACCGCTGGTGTAGCCCCACAGACCTGGGGGCTGCAGGCTTTCCTGCTGCCTTCAGCCTCAAAACCACCCTTTCCCACTCGGCGCCGCTCCAGGCACAAAAATGGCCATATGTCTGGAGTTTGGTCCCATGCCCAAAGAGGCAGGAGGGAAAACTATGCCTTGTTCTAAAGCTCTTTGGGAACCGCTTGCGTAGCCCCACACAGCTGGGGGCTGCAGGCCTTACTCTTGCTTCATCCTCAAAACCACCCTTTCCCACTTGGCGCTGCGCCAGGCACAAATGTGGCCATATGTCTGGCGACTGGTCCCACGCCCAAAGAGCCAGCAGGGAAAACTATGCCTTGTTCTAAAGCTCTTTGGGAACCGCTTGCGTAGCCCCACACACCTGGGGGCTGCAGGCTTTCCTGCTGCCTTCAGCCTCAAAACCACCCTTTCCCACTTGACGCCACACAAGGCACAAAATTGGCCATATGTCTGGAGACTGGTCCCATGCCCAAAGAGCCAGCAGGGAAAACTATGCCTTGTTCTAAAGCTCTTTGGGAACCGCTGGTGTGGCCCCACAGACGTGGGGGCTGCAGGCTTTCCTGCTCCCTTCAGCCTCAAAACCACCCTTTCCCACTTGGTGCAGCGCCAGGCACAAAAATGGCCATATGTCTGCAGATTGGTCCCATGCGCAAAGAGCCAGCAGGGAAAACTATGCCTTGTTCTAAAGCTCTTTGGGAATCCCTTGCGGAGACCCACACACCTGGGGGCTGCAGTCTTTCCTGCTGCCTTCAGCCTCAAAACCACCCTTTCCCACTCGGCGCCGCTCCAGGCACAAAAATGGCCATATGTCTGGAGATTGGTCCCACGCCCAAAAAGCCAGTAGGGAAAACTATGCCTTGTTCTAAAGCTCTTTGGGAACCACTTGCGTAGCCCCACACACCTGGGGGCTGCAGGCTTTCCTGCTGCCTTCAGCCTCAAAACCACCCTTTCCCACTTGCTGCTGTTGCAGGCACAAAAATGGCCATATGTCTGGAGACTGGTACCACGCCCAAAGAGCCAGCAGGGAAAACTATGCCTTGTTCTAAAGCTCTATGGGAACCGCTTGCGTAGCACCACAGACCTGGGGGCTGCAGACTTTCCTGCTGCCTTCAGCCTCAAAACCACCCTTTCCCACTTGGCGCCGCGCCAGGCACAAAAATGGCCATATGTCTGGAGATTGTTCCGACGCCCAAAGAGCCAGCAGGGAAAACTATGCCTTGTTCTAAAGCTCTTTGGGGACCGCTTGCGTAGCCCCACACACCTGGGGGCTGTAGGCTTTCCTGCTGCCTTCAGCCTCAAAACCACCCTTTCCCACTTGGCGCCGCGCCAGGCACAAAAATGGCCATATGTCTGGAGATTGGTCCCATGCGCAAAGAGCCAGCAGGGAAAACAATGCCTTGTTCTAAAGCTCTTTGGGAGCCGCTGGTGTGGCCCCACAGACCAGGGGGCTGCAGGCTTTCCTGCTGCCTTCAGCCTCAAAACCACCCTTTCCCACTTGGCGCCGCGCCAGGCACAAAAATGGCCATATGTCTGGAGATTGGTCCCATGCCCAAAGAGCCAGCAGGGAAAACTATGCCTTGTTGTAAAGCTCTTTGGGAACCGCTTGCGTAGCCCCACAGACCTGGGGGCTGCAGGCTTTCCTGCTGCCT
The DNA here is from genome assembly GCF_964199755.1 of Larus michahellis. NCBI lineage: Eukaryota > Metazoa > Chordata > Aves > Charadriiformes > Laridae > Larus > Larus michahellis. Next base: position 2,715,213 of record NC_133917.1, on the reverse strand, counting down.
TCAGCCTCAAAACCACCCTTTCCCACTTGGCGCCAAGCCAGGCACAAAAATGGCCATATGTCTGGAGATTGGTCCCACGCCCAAAGAGCCAGCAGGGAAAACTATGCCTTGTTGTAAAGCTCTTTGGGAACGGCTTGCGTAGCCCCACAGACGTGGGGGCTGCAGGCTTTCCTGCTGCCTTCAGCCTCAAAACCACCCTTTCCCACTTGACGCCGCGCCAGGCACAAAAATGGCCATATGTCTGGAGACTGGTCCCACGCCCAAAGAGCCAGCAGGGAAAACTATGCCTTGTTCTAAAGCTCTTTGGGAACCGCTTGCGTAGCCCCACAGACCTGGGGGCTGCAGGCTTTCCTGCTGCCTTCAACCTCAAAACCACCCTTTCCCACTTGGCGCCGCGCCAGGCACAAAAATGGCCATAAGTCTGGAGATTGGTCCCACGCCCAAAGAGCCAGCAGGGAAAACAATGCCTTGTTCTAAAGCTCTTTGGGAACCGCTGGTGTGGCCCCACAGACCTGGGGGCTGCAGGCTTTCCTGCTGCCTTCAGCCTCAAAACCACCCTTTCCCACTTGGTGCAGCGCCAGGCACAAAAATGGCCCTATGTCTGGAGATTGGTCCCATGCCCAAAGAGCCATCAGGGAAAACTATGCCTTGTTGTAAAGCTCTTTGGGAACCGCTTGCGTAGCCCCACACACCTGGGGGGTGCAGGCCTTCCTGCTGCCTTCAACCTCAAAACCACCCTTTCCCACTTGGCGCCGCGCCAGGCAAAAAAATGGCCATATGTCTGGAGACTGGTCCCACGCCCAAAGAGTCAGAAGGGAAAACAATGCCTTGTTCTAAAGCTCTTTGGGAACCGCTTGCGTAGCTCTACAGACGTGGGGGCTGCAGTCTTTCCTGCTGCCTTCAGCCTCAAAACCACCCTTTCCCACTTGGCGCTTCGCTAGGCACAAAAATGGCCATATGTCTGGAGATTGGTCCCACGCCCAAAGAGCCAGCAGGGAAAACTATGCCTTGTTGTAAAGCTCTTTGGGGACCGCTTGCGTAGCCCCACAGACCTGGGGGCTGCAGGCTTTCCTGCTGCCTTCAACCTCAAAACCACCCTTTCCCACTTCGTGCAGCGCCAGGCACAAAAATGGCCATATGTGTGGAGATTGGTCCCACGCCCAAAGAGCCAGCAGGGAAAACAATGCCTTGTTCTAAAGCTCTTTGGGAACTGCTGGTGTGGCCCCACAGACGTGGGGGCTGCAGGCTTTCCTGCTGCCTTCAGCCTCAAAACCACCCTTTCCCACTTGGTGCAGCGCCAGGCACAAAAATGGCCATATGTCTGGAGATTGGTCCCACGCCCAAAGAGCCAGCAGGGAAAACTATGCCTTGTTCTAAAGCTCTTTGGGAACCGCTTGCGTAGCACCACCGACCTGAGGGCTGCAGACTTTCCTGCTGCCTTCAGCCTCTAAACCACCCTTTCCCACTTGGCGCCGCGCCAGGCACAAAAATGGCCATATGTCTGCAGATTGTTCCCACGCCCAAAGAGCCAGCAGGGAAAACTATGCCTTGTTCTAAAGCTCTTTGGGGACCGCTTGCGTAGCCCCACACACCTGGGGGCTGCATGCTTTCCTGCTGCCTTCAGCCTCAAAACCACCCTTTCCCACTTGGCGCCGCGCCAGGCACAAAAATGGCCATATGTCTGGAGATTGTTCCCACGCCCAAAGAGCCAGGAGGGAAAACTATGCCTTGTTCTAAAGCTCTTTGGGAACGGCTTGCGTAGCCCCACACACCTGGGGGCTGCAGGCTTTCCTGGCGCCTTCAACCTCAAAACCACCCTTTCCCACTTGGCGCCACGCCAGGCACAAAAATGGCCATATGTCTGCAGATTGTTCCGACGCCCAAAGAGCCAGCAGGGAAAACAATGCCTTGTTCTAAAGCTCTTTGGGAACCGCTGGTGTAGCCCCACAGACCTGGGGGCTGCAGGCTTTCCTGCTGCCTTCAGCCTCAAAACCACCCTTTCCCACTCGGCGCCGCTCCAGGCACAAAAATGGCCATATGTCTGGAGTTTGGTCCCATGCCCAAAGAGGCAGGAGGGAAAACTATGCCTTGTTCTAAAGCTCTTTGGGAACCGCTTGCGTAGCCCCACACAGCTGGGGGCTGCAGGCCTTACTCTTGCTTCATCCTCAAAACCACCCTTTCCCACTTGGCGCTGCGCCAGGCACAAATGTGGCCATATGTCTGGCGACTGGTCCCACGCCCAAAGAGCCAGCAGGGAAAACTATGCCTTGTTCTAAAGCTCTTTGGGAACCGCTTGCGTAGCCCCACACACCTGGGGGCTGCAGGCTTTCCTGCTGCCTTCAGCCTCAAAACCACCCTTTCCCACTTGACGCCACACAAGGCACAAAATTGGCCATATGTCTGGAGACTGGTCCCATGCCCAAAGAGCCATCAGGGAAAACTATGCCTTGTTCTAAAGCTCTTTGGGAACCGCTTGTGTAGCCCCACAGACCTGGGGGCTGCAGGCTTTCCTGCTGCCTTCAGCCTCAAAACCACCCTTTCCCACTTGGCGCCGCGCCAGGCACAAAAATGGCCATATGTCTGCAGATTGGTCCCATGCGCAAAGAGCCAGCAGGGAAAACTATGCCTTGTTCTAAAGCTCTTTGGGGACCGCTTGCGTAGCCCCACAGACCTGGGGGCTGCAGGCTTTCCTGCTGCCTTCAGCCTCAAAACCACCCTTTCCCACTTGGTGCAGCGCCAGGCACAAAAATGGCCATATGTCTGGAGATTGGTCCCACGCCCAAAGAGCCAGCAGGGAAAACTATGCCTTGTTCTAAAGATCTTAGGGAACCGCTTGCGTAGTCCCACAGACCTGGGGGCTGCAGTCTTTCCTGCTGCCTTCAGCCTCAAAACCACCCTTTCCCACTCGGCGCCGCTCCAGGCACAAAAATGACCATATATCTGGAGTTTGGTCCCATGCCCAAAGAGCCAGCAGGGAAAACTATGACTCGTTGTAAAGCTCTTTGGGAACCGCTTGCGTAGCCTCACACACCTGGGGGCTGCAGGCCTTACTCTTGCCTTCATCCTCAAAACCACCCTTTCCCACTTGGCGCCGCGCCAGGCACAAATGTGGCCATATGTCTGGAGACTGGTCCCACGCCCAAAGAGACAGCAGGGAAAACTATGCCTTGTTCTAAAGCTCTTTGGTAACCGATTGCGTAGCCCCACACACCTGGGGGCTGCAGGCTTTCCTGCTGCCTTCAGCCTCAAAACCACCCTTTCCCACTTGGCGCCACACCAGGCACAAAATTGGCCATATGTCTGGAGACTGGTCCCACGCCCAAAGAGGCATCAGGGAAAACTATGCCTTGTTCAAAAGCTCTTTGGGAACAGCTTGCGTAGCCCCACAGACCTGGGGGCTGCAGGCTTTCCTGCTGCCTTCAGCCTCAAAACCACCCTTTCCCACTTGGTGCAGCGCCAGGCAGAAAAATGGCCATATGTCTGGAGATTGGTCCCATGCCCAAAGAGCCAGCAGGGAAAACTATGCCTTGTTCTAAAGCTCTTTGGGAACCGCTTGCGTAGCCCCACACACCTGGGGGCTGCAGGCCTTCCTGCTGCCTTCAACCCCAAAACCACCCTTTCCCACTTGGCGCCGCGCCAGGCAAAAAAATGGCCACATGTCTGGAGACTGGTCCCACGCCCAAAGAGTCAGAAGGGAAAACAATGCCTTGTTCTAAAGCTCTTTGGGAGCTGCTGGTGTGGCCCCACAGACCAGGGGGCTGCAGGCTTTCCTGCTGCCTTCAGCCTCAAAACCACCCTTTCCCACTTGGCGCCGCGCCAGGCACAAAAATGGCCATATGTCTGCAGATTGTTCCCACGCCCAAAGAGCCAGCAGGGAAAACTATGCCTTGTTGTAAAGCTCTTTGGGAACTGCTTGCGTAGCCCCACAGAGCTGGGGGCTGCAGGCTTTCCTGCTGCCTTCAGCCTCAAAACCACCCTTTCCCACTTGGTGCCGCGCCAGGCACAAAAATGGCAATATGTCTGGAGATTGGTCCCACGCCCAAAGAGCCAGCAGGGAAAACTATGCCTTGTTCTAAAGCTCTTTGGGAACCGCTTGCGTAGCCCCACAGACATGGGGGCTGCAGGCTTTCCTGGCGCCTTCAACCTCAAAACCACCCTTTCCCACTTGGCGACACGCCAGGCACAAAAATGGCCATATGTCTACAGACTGGTCCCATGCGCAAAGAGCCAGCAGGGAAAACAATGCCTTGTTCTAAAGCTCTTTGGGGACCGCTTGCGTAGCCCCACACACCTGGGGGCTGCAGGCTTTCCTGCTGCCTTCAGCCTCAAAACCACCCTTTCCCACTCGGCGCCGCTCCAGGCACAAAAATGGCCATATGTCTGGAGTTTGGTCCCATGCCCAAAGAGGCAGGAGGGAAAACTATGCCTTGTTCTAAAGCTCTTTGGGAACCGCTTGCGTAGCCCCACACACCTGGGGGCTGCAGGCCTTACTCTTGCCTTCAGCCTCAAAACCACCCTTTCCCACTTGGCGCTGCGCCAGGCACAAATGTGGCCATATGTCTGGCGACTGGTCCCACGCCCAAAGAGCCAGCAGGGAAAACTATGCCTTGTTCTAAAGCTCTTTGGGGACCGCTTGCGTAGCCCCACACACCTGGCGGCTGCAGGCTTTCCTGCTGCCTTCAACCTCAAAACCACCCTTTCCCACTTGGCGCCGCGCCAGGCACAAAAATGGCCATATGTCTGGAGACCAGTCCCACGCCCAAAAAGCCAAAAGGGAAAACTATGCCTTGTTCTAAAGCTCTTTGGCAACCGCTTGTGTAGCCCCACAGACGTGAGGGCTGCAGGCTTTCCTGCTGCCTTCAGCCTCAAAACCACCCTTTCCCACTTGGCGCCGCGCCAGGCACAAAAATGGCCATATGTCTGCAGACTGGTCCCATGCGCAAAGAGCCAGCAGGGAAAACTATGCCTTGTTCTAAAGCTCTTTGGGGACCGCTTGCGTAGCCCCACACACCTGGGGGCTGCAGGCTTTCCTGCTGCCTTCAGCCTCAAAACCACCCTTTCCCACTCGGCGCCGCGCCAGGCACAAAAATGGCCATATGTCTGAGATTGGTCCCACGACCAAAGAGCCAGCAGGGAAAACTATGCCTTCTTCTAAAGCTCTTTGGGAACCGCTTGCGTAGCCCCACACACCTGGGGGCTGCAGGCTTTCCTGCTGCCTTCAGCCTCAAAACCACCCTTTCCCACTTGGTGCAGCGCAAGGCACAAAAATGGCCATATGTCTGGAGATTGGTCCCACGCCCAAAGAGCCAGCAGGGAAAACTATGCCTTGTTCTAAAGCTCTTTGGGAACCGCTGGTGTGGCCCCACAGACGTGGGGGCTGCAGGCTTTCCTGCTCCCTTCAGCCTCAAAACCACCCTTTCCCACTTGGTGCAGCGCCAGGCACAAAAATGGCCATATGTCTGCAGATTGGTCCCATGCGCAAAGAGCCAGCAGGGAAAACTATGCCTTGTTCTAAAGCTCTTTGGGAATCCCTTGCGGAGACCCACACACCTGGGGGCTGCAGTCTTTCCTGCTGCCTTCAGCCTCAAAACCACCCTTTCCCACTCGGCGCCGCTCCAGGCACAAAAATGGCCATATGTCTGGAGTTTGGTCCCATGCCCAAAGAGGCAGGAGGGAAAACTATGACTCGTTGTAAAGCTCTTTGGGAACCGCTTGCGTAGCCCCACAGACCTGGGGGCTGCAGGCCTTACTCTTGCCTTCAGCCTCAAAACCACCCTTTCCCACTTGGCGCTGCGCCAGGCACAAATGTGGCCATATGTCTGGCGACTGGTCCCACGCCCAAAGAGCCATCAGGGAAAACTATGCCTTGTTCTAAAGCTCTTTGGGAACAGGTTGCGTAGCCCCACAGACCTGGGGGCTGCAGGCTTTCCTGCTGCCTTAAGCCTCAAAACCACCCTTTCCCACTTGGCGCCGCGCCAGGCACAAAAATGGCCATATGTCTGGAGACTGGTCCCACGCCCAAAGAGTCAGAAGGGAAAACTATGCCTTGTTCTAAAGCTCTTTGGGAACCGCTTGCGTAGCCCCACAGACGTGTGGGCTGCAGGCTTTCCTGCTGCCTTCAGCCTCAAAACCACCCTTTCCCACTTGGCGCCGCCCCAGGCACAAAAATGGCCATATGTCTGGAGATTGGTCCCACGCCCAAAGAGCCAGCAGGGAAAACTATGCCTTGTTCTAAAGCTCTTTGGGAACCACTTGCGTAGTCCCACACACCTGGGGGCTGCAGGCTTTCCTGCTGCCTTCAGCCTCAAAACCACCCTTTCCCACTTGCTGCTGTTGGAGGCACAAAAATGGCCATATGTCTGGAGACTGGTCCCACGCCCAAAGAGCCAGCAGGGAAAACTATGCCTTGTTCTAAAGCTCTATGGGAACCGCTTGCGTAGCACCACAGACCTGGGGGCTGCAGACTTTCCTGCTGCCTTCAGCCTCAAAACCACCCTTTCCCACTTGGCGCCGCGCCAGGCACAAAAATGGCCATATGTCTGGAGATTGTTCCCACGCCCAAAGAGCCAGCAGGGAAAACTATGCCTTGTTCTAAAGCTCTTTGGGGACCGCTTGCGTAGCCCCACACACCTGGGGGCTGTAGGCTTTCCTGCTGCCTTCAGCCTCAAAACCACCCTTTCCCACTTGGCGCCGCGCCAGGCACAAAAATGGCCATATGTCTGGAGATTGGTCCCATGCGCAAAGAGCCAGCAGGGAAAACAATGCCTTGCTCTAAAGCTCTTTGGGAACCGCTGGTGTGGCCCCACAGACCAGGGGGCTGCAGGCTTTCCTGCTGCCTTCAGCCTCAAAACCACCCTTTCCCACTTGGCGCCGCACCAGGCACAAAAATGGCCATATGTCTGCAGACTGGTCCCATGCGCAAAGAGCCAGCAGGGAAAACTATGCCTTGTTCTAAAGCTCTTTGGGGACCGCTTGCGTAGCCCCACACACCTGGGGGCTGCAGGCTTTCCTGCTGCCTTCAGCCTCAAAACCACCCTTTCCCACTCGGCGCCGCGCCAGGCACAAAAATGGCCATATGTCTGAGATTGGTCCCACGACCAAAGAGCCAGCAGGGAAAACTATGCCTTCTTCTAAAGCTCTTTGGGAACCGCTTGCGTAGCCCCACACACCTGGGGGCTGCAGGCTTTCCTGCTGCCTTCAGCCTCAAAACCACCCTTTCCCACTTGGTGCAGCGCAAGGCACAAAAATGGCCATATGTCTGGAGATTGGTCCCACGCCCAAAGAGCCAGCAGGGAAAACTATGCCTTGTTCTAAAGCTCTTTGGGAACCGCTGGTGTGGCCCCACAGACGTGGGGGCTGCAGGCTTTCCTGCTGCCTTCAGCCTCAAAACCACCCTTTTCCACTTGGTGCAGCGCCAGGCACAAAAATGGCCATATGTCTGCAGATTGGTCCCATGCGCAAAGAGCCAGCAGGGAAAACTATGACTCGTTGTAAAGCTCTTTGGGAACCGCTTGCGTAGCCCCACAGACCTGGGGGCTGCAGGCCTTACTCTTGCCTTCAGCCTCAAAACCACCCTTTCCCACTTGGCGCTGCGCCAGGCACAAATGTGGCCATATGTCTGGCGACTGGTCCCACGCCCAAAGAGCCATCAGGGAAAACTATGCCTTGTTCTAAAGCTCTTTGGGAACAGGTTGCGTAGCCCCACAGACCTGGGGGCTGCAGGCTTTCCTGCTGCCTTAAGCCTCAAAACCACCCTTTCCCACTTGGCGCCGCGCCAGGCACAAAAATGGCCATATGTCTGGAGACTGGTCCCACGCCCAAAGAGTCAGAAGGGAAAACTATGCCTTGTTCTAAAGCTCTTTGGGAACCGCTTGCGTAGCCCCACAGACGTGTGGGCTGCAGGCTTTCCTGCTGCCTTCAGCCTCAAAACCACCCTTTCCCACTTGGCGCCGCCCCAGGCACAAAAATGGCCATATGTCTGGAGATTGGTCCCACGCCCAAAGAGCCAGCAGGGAAAACTATGCCTTGTTCTAAAGCTCTTTGGGAACCACTTGCGTAGTCCCACACACCTGGGGGCTGCAGGCTTTCCTGCTGCCTTCAGCCTCAAAACCACCCTTTCCCACTTGCTGCTGTTGGAGGCACAAAAATGGCCATATGTCTGGAGACTGGTCCCACGCCCAAAGAGCCAGCAGGGAAAACTATGCCTTGTTCTAAAGCTCTATGGGAACCGCTTGCGTAGCACCACAGACCTGGGGGCTGCAGACTTTCCTGCTGCCTTCAGCCTCAAAACCACCCTTTCCCACTTGGCGCCGCGCCAGGCACAAAAATGGCCATATGTCTGGAGATTGTTCCCACGCCCAAAGAGCCAGCAGGGAAAACTATGCCTTGTTCTAAAGCTCTTTGGGGACCGCTTGCGTAGCCCCACACACCTGGGGGCTGTAGGCTTTCCTGCTGCCTTCAGCCTCAAAACCACCCTTTCCCACTTGGCGCCGCGCCAGGCACAAAAATGGCCATATGTCTGGAGATTGGTCCCATGCGCAAAGAGCCAGCAGGGAAAACAATGCCTTGCTCTAAAGCTCTTTGGGAACCGCTGGTGTGGCCCCACAGACCAGGGGGCTGCAGGCTTTCCTGCTGCCTTCAGCCTCAAAACCACCCTTTCCCACTTGGCGCCGCACCAGGCACAAAAATGGCCATATGTCTGCAGACTGGTCCCATGCGCAAAGAGCCAGCAGGGAAAACTATGCCTTGTTCTAAAGCTCTTTGGGGACCGCTTGCGTAGCCCCACACACCTGGGGGCTGCAGGCTTTCCTGCTGCCTTCAGCCTCAAAACCACCCTTTCCCACTCGGCGCCGCGCCAGGCACAAAAATGGCCATATGTCTGAGATTGGTCCCACGACCAAAGAGCCAGCAGGGAAAACTATGCCTTCTTCTAAAGCTCTTTGGGAACCGCTTGCGTAGCCCCACACACCTGGGGGCTGCAGGCTTTCCTGCTGCCTTCAGCCTCAAAACCACCCTTTCCCACTTGGTGCAGCGCAAGGCACAAAAATGGCCATATGTCTGGAGATTGGTCCCACGCCCAAAGAGCCAGCAGGGAAAACTATGCCTTGTTCTAAAGCTCTTTGGGAACCGCTGGTGTGGCCCCACAGACGTGGGGGCTGCAGGCTTTCCTGCTGCCTTCAGCCTCAAAACCACCCTTTCCCACTTGGTGCAGCGCCAGGCACAAAAATGGCCATATGTCTGCAGATTGGTCCCATGCGCAAAGAGCCAGCAGGGAAAACTATGCCTTGTTCTAAAGCTCTTTGGGAATCCCTTGCGGAGACCCACACACCTGGGGGCTGCAGTCTTTCCTGCTGCCTTCAGCCTCAAAACCACCCTTTCCCACTCGGCGCCGCTCCAGGCACAAAAATGGCCATATGTCTGGAGTTTGGTCCCATGCCCAAAGAGGCAGGAGGGAAAACTATGACTCGTTGTAAAGCTCTTTGGGAACCGCTTGCGTAGCCCCACACACCTGGGGGCTGCAGGCCTTACTCTTGCCTTCAGCCTCAAAACCACCCTTTCCCACTTGGCGCTGCGCCAGGCACAAATGTGGCCATATGTCTGGCGACTGGTCCCACGCCCAAAGAGCCATCAGGGAAAACTATGCCTTGTTCTAAAGCTCTTTGGGAACAGGTTGCGTAGCCCCACAGACCTGGGGGCTGCAGGCTTTCCTGCTCCCTTAAGCCTCAAAACCACCCTTTCCCACTTGGCGCCGCGCCAGGCACAAAAATGGCCATATGTCTGGAGACTGGTCCCACGCCCAAAGAGTCAGAAGGGAAAACTATGCCTTGTTCTAAAGCTCTTTGGGAACCGCTTGCGTAGCCCCACAGACGTGTGGGCTGCAGGCTTTCCTGCTGCCTTCAGCCTCAAAATCACCCTTTCCCACTTGGCGCCGCCCCAGGCACAAAAATGGCCATATGTCTGGAGATTGGTCCCACGCCCAAAAAGCCAGTAGGGAAAACTATGCCTTGTTCTAAAGCTCTTTGGGAACCACTTGCGTAGTCCCACACACCTGGGGGCTGCAGGCTTTCCTGCTGCCTTCAGCCTCAAAACCACCCTTTCCCACTTGCTGCTGTTGCAGGCACAAAAATGGCCATATGTCTGGAGACTGGTCCCACGCCCAAAGAGCCAGCAGGGAAAACTATGCCTTGTTCTAAAGCTCTATGGGAACCGCTTGCGTAGCACCACAGACCTGGGGGCTGCAGACTTTCCTGCTGCCTTCAGCCTCAAAACCACCCTTTCCCACTTGGCGCCGCGCCAGGCACAAAAATGGCCATATGTCTGGAGATTGTTCCCACGCCCAAAGAGCCAGCAGGGAAAACTATGCCTTGTTCTAAAGCTCTTTGGGGACCGCTTGCGTAGCCCCACACACCTGGGGGCTGTAGGCTTTCCTGCTGCCTTCAGCCTCAAAACCACCCTTTCCCACTTGGCGCCGCGCCAGGCACAAAAATGGCCATACGTCTGGAGATTGGTCCCATGCGCAAAGAGCCAGCAGGGAAAACAATGCCTTGCTCTAAAGCTCTTTGGGAACCGCTGGTGTGGCCCCACAGACCAGGGGGCTGCAGGCTTTCCTGCTGCCTTCAGCCTCAAAACCACCCTTTCCCACTTGGCGCCGCGCCAGGCACAAAAATGGCCATATGTCTGGAGATTGGTCCCATGCCCAAAGAGCCAGCAGGGAAAACTATGCCTTGTTGTAAAGCTCTTTGGGAACCGCTTGCGTAGCCCCACAGACCTGGGGGCTGCAGGCTTTCCTGCTGCCTTCAGCCTCAAAACCACCCTTTCCCACTTGGCGCCAAGCCAGGCACAAAAATGGCCATATGTCTGGAGATTGGTCCCACGCCCAAAGAGCCAGCAGGGAAAACTATGCCTTGTTGTAAAGCTCTTTGGGAACGGCTTGCGTAGCCCCACAGACGTGGGGGCTGCAGGCTTTCCTGCTGCCTTCAGCCTCAAAACCACCCTTTCCCACTTGACGCCGCGCCAGGCACAAAAATGGCCATATGTCTGGAGATTGGTCCCACGCCCAAAGAGCCAGCAGGGAAAACTATGCCTTGTTCTAAAGCTCTTTGGGAACCGCTTGCGTAGCCCCACACACCTGGGGGCTGCAGGCTTTCCTGCTGCCTTCAACCTCAAAACCACCCTTTCCCACTTGGCGCCGCGCCAGGCACAAAAATGGCCATATGTCTGGAGATTGGTCCCATGCCCAAAGAGCCAGCAGGGAAAACAATGCCTTGTTCTAAAGCTCTTTGGGAACCGCTGGTGTGGCCCCACACACCTGGGGGCTGCATGCCTTCCTGCTGCCTTCAGCCTCAAAACCACCCTTTCCCACTTGGTGCAGCGCCAGGCACAAAAATGGCCCTATGTCTGGAGATTGGTCCCATGCGCAAAGAGCCATCAGGGAAAACTATGCCTTGTTGTAAAGCTCTTTGGGAACCGCTTGCGTAGCCCCACAGACCTGGGGGCTGCAGGCTTTCCTGCTGCCTTCAGCCTCAAAACCACCCTTTCCCACTTGGCGCCGCGCCAGGCACAAAAATGGCCATATGTCTGGAGACTGGTCCCACGCCCAAAGAGCCAGCAGGGAAAACTATGCCTTGTTCTAAAGCTCTTTGGGAACCGCTGGTGTGGCCCCACACACCTGGGGGCTGCAGGCTTTCCTGCTGCCTTCAGCCTCAAAACCACCCTTTCCCACTTGGTGCCGCGCCAGGCACAAAAATGGCCATATGTCTGGAGATTGGTCCCATGCCCAAAGAGCCAGCACGGAAAACTATGCCTTGTTCTAAAGCTCTTTGGGAACAGCTTGCGTAGACCCACAGACCTGGGGGCTGCAGGCTTTCCTGCTGCCTTCAGCCTCAAAACCACCCTTTCCCACTTGGCGCCGCTCCAGGCACAAAAATGGCCATATGTCTGGAGTTTGGTCCCATGCCCAAAGAGGCAGCAGGGAAAATTATGACTCGTTGTAAAGCTCTTTGGGAACCGCTTGCGTAGCCCCACAGACCTGGGGGCTGCAGGCCTTACTCTTGCCTTCAGCCTGAAAACCACCCTTTCCCACTTGGCGCCGCGCCAGGCACAAATGTGGCCATATGTCTGGAGACTTGTCCCACGCCCAAAGAGCCAGCAGGGAAAACTATGCCTTGTTCTAAAGCTCTTTGGGAACCGATTGCGTAACCCCAAACACCTGGGGGCTGTAGGCTTTCCTGCTGCCTTCAGCCTCAAAACCACCCTTTCCCACTTGGCGCCACACCAGGCACAAAATTGGCCATATGTCTGGAGACTGGTCCCACGCCCAAAGAGGCATCAGGGAAAACTATGCCTTGTTCAAAAGCTCTTTGGGAACAGCTTGCGAAGCGCCACACACCTGGGGGCTGCAGGCTTTCCTGCTGCCTTCAGCCTCAAAACCACCCTTTCCCACTTGGTGCAGCGCCAGGCACAAAAATGGCCATATGTCTGGAGATTGGTCCCATGCCCAAAGAGCCAGCAGGGAAAACTATGCCTTGTTCTAAAGCTCTTTGGGAACCGCTTGCGTAGCCCCACACACCTGGGGGCTGCAGGCCTTCCTGCTGCCTTCAACCTCAAAACCACCCTTTCCCACTTGGCGCCGCGCCAGGCAAAAAAATGGCCATATGTCTGGAGACTGGTCCCACGCCCAAAGAGTCAGAAGGGAAAACAATGCCTTGTTCTAAAGCTCTTTGGGAACCGCTTGCGTAGCTCGACAGACGTGGGGGCTGCAGTCTTTCCTGCTGCCTTCAGCCTCAAAACCACCCTTTCCCACTTGGTGCTTCGCTAGGCACAAAAATGGCCATATGTCTGGAGATTGGTCCCACGCCCAAAGAGCCAGCAGGGAAAACTATGCCTTGTTGTAAAGCTCTTTGGGGACCGCTTGCGTAGCCCCACAGACATGGGGGCTGCAGGCTTTCCTGCTGCCTTCAACCTCAAAACCACCCTTTCCCACTTGGTGCAGCGCCAGGCACAAAAATGGCCATATGTCTGGAGATTGGTCCCACGCCCAAAGAGCCAGCAGGGAAAAAAATGCCTTGTTCTAAAGCTCTTTGGCAACTGCTGGTGTGGCCCCACAGACCAGGTGGCTGCAGGCTTTCCTGCTGCCTTCAGCCTCAAAACCACCCTTTCCCACTTGGTGCAGCGCCAGGCACAAAAATGGCCATGTGTCTGGAGATTGGTCCCACGCCCAAAGAGCCAGCAGGGAAAACTATGCCTTGTTCTAAAGCTCTTTGGGGACCGCTTGCGTAGCCCCACACACCTGGGGGCTGCAGGCTTTCCTGCTGCCTTCAGCCTCAAAACCACCCTTTCCCACTTGGCGCCGCGCCAGGCACAAAAATGGCCATATGTCTGGAGATTGTTCCCACGCCCAAAGAGCCAGCAGGGAAAACTATGCCTTGTTCTAAAGCTCTTTGGGAACGGCTTGCGTAGCCCCACACACCTGGGGGCTGCAGGCTTTCCTGGCGCCTTCAACCTCAAAACCACCCTTTCCCACTTGGCGCCACGCCAGGCACAAAAATGGCCATATGTCTGGAGATTGGTCCCATGCGCAAAGAGCCAGCAGGGAAAACAATGCCTTGTTCTAAAGCTCTTTGGGAACCGCTGCTGTAGCCCCACACACCTGGGGGCTGCAGTCTTTCCTGCTGCCTTCAGCCTCAAAACCACCCTTTCCCACTCGGCGCCGCTCCAGGCACAAAAATGGCCATATGTCTGGAGTTTGGTCCCATGCCCAAAGAGGCAGGAGGGAAAACTATGCCTTGTTCTAAAGCTCTTTGGGAACCGCTTGCGTAGCCCCACACAGCTGGGGGCTGCAGGCCTTACTCTTGCCTTCATGCTCAAAACCACCCTTTCCCACTTGGCGCTGCGCCAGGCACAAATGTGGCCATATGTCTGGCGACTGGTCCCACGCCCAAAGAGCCAGCAGGGAAAACTATGCCTTGTTCTAAAGCTCTTTGGGAACCGCTTGCGTAGCCCCACACACCTGGGGGCTGCAGGCTTTCCTGCTGCCTTCAGCCTCAAAACCACCCTTTCCCACTTGACGCCACACAAGGCACAAAAATGGCCATATGTCTGGAGACTGGTCCCATGCCCAAAGAGCCATCAGGGAAAACTATGCCTTGTTCTAAAGCTCTTTGGGAACCGCTTGTGTAGCCCCACAGACGTGGGGGCTGCAGGCTTTCCTGCTGCCTTCAGCCTCAAAACCACCCTTTCCCACTTGGCGCCGCGCCAGGCACAAAAATGGCCATATGTCTGCAGATTGGTCCCATGCGCAAAGAGCCAGCAGGGAAAACTATGCCTTGTTCTAAAGCTCTTTGGGGACCGCTTGCGTAGCCCCACAGACCTGGGGGCTGCAGGCTTTCCTGCTGCCTTCAGCCTCAAAACCACCCTTTCCCACTTGGTGCAGCGCAAGGCACAAAAATGGCCATATGTCTGGAGATTGGTCCCACGCCCAAAGAGCCAGCAGGGAAAACTATGCCTTGTTCTAAAGCTCTTTGGGAACCGCTTGCGTAGTCCCACAGACCTGGGGGCTGCAGTCTTTCCTGCTGCCTTCAGCCTCAAAACCACCCTTTCCCACTCGGCGCCGCTCCAGGCACAAAAATGACCATATATCTGGAGTTTGGTCCCATGCCCAAAGAGGCAGCAGGGAAAACTATGACTCGTTGTAAAGCTCTTTGGGAACCGCTTGCGTAGCCCCACACACCTGGGGGCTGCAGGCCTTACTCTTGCCTTCATCCTCAAAACCACCCTTTCCCACTTGGCGCCGCGCCAGGCACCAATGTGGCCATATGTCTGGAGACTGGTCCCACGCCCAAAGAGCCAGCAGGGAAAACTATGCCTTGTTCTAAAGCTCTTTGGTAACCACTTGCGTAGCCCCACACACCTGGGGGCTGCAGGCTTTCCTGCTGCCTTCAGCCTCAAAACCACCCTTTCCCACTTGGCGCCACACCAGGCACAAAATTGGCCATATGTCTGGAGACTGGTCCCACGCCCAAAGAGGCATCAGGGAAAACAATGCCTTGTTCTAAAGCTCTTTGGGAACAGCTTGCGTAGCCCCACAGACCTGGGGGCTGCAGGCTTTCCTGCTGCCTTCAGCCTCAAAACCACCCTTTCCCACTTGGTGCAGCGCCAGGCACAATAATGGCCATATGTCTGGAGATTGGTCCCACGCCCAAAGAGCCAGCAGGAAAAACTATGCCTTGTTCTAAAGGTCTTTGGGAACAGCTGCTGTGGCCCCACACACCTGGGGGCTGCAGGCTTTCCTGCTGCCTTCAGCCTCAAAACCACCCTTTCCCACTTGGCGCCACGCCAGGCACAAAAATGGCCATATGTCTGGAGATTGGTCCCATGCGCAAAGAGCCAGCAGGGAAAACTATGCCTTGTTCTAAAGCTCTTTGGGAACCGCTTGCGTAGCCCCACAGACCTGGGGGCTGCAGGCTTTCCTGCTGCCTTCAGCCTCAAAACCACCCTTTCCCACTTGGCGCCAAGCCAGGCACAAAAATGGCCATATGTCTGGAGATTGGTCCCACGCCCAAAGAGCCAGCAGGGAAAACTATGCCTTGTTCTAAAGCTCTTTGGGAACAGCTTGCGTGGCACCACACACCTGGGGGCTGCAGGCTTTCCTGCTGCCTTCAGCCTCAAAACCACCCTTTCCCACTTGGTGCCGCGCCAGGCACAAAAATGGCCATATGTCTGGAGACTGGTCCCACGCCCAAAGAGCCAGCAGGGAAAACTATGCCTTGTTCTAAAGCTCTTTGGGAACCGCTGGCGTAGCCCCACACACCTGGGGGCTGCAGGCTTTCCTGCTGCCTTCAGCCTCAAAACCACCCTTTCCCACTTGGCATCGCGCCAGGCACAAAAATGGCCATATGTCTGGAGACCGGTCCCACGCCCAAAGAGCCAGCAGGGAAAACTATGCCTTGTTGTAAAGCTCTTTGGGAACCGCTTGTGTAGCCCCACAGACGTGGGGGCTGCAGGCTTTCCTGCTGCCTTCAGCCTCAAAACCACCCTTTCCCACTTGGTGCAGCGCCAGGCACAAAAATGGCCATTTGTCTGGTGATGGGTACCACGCCCAAAGAGCCATCAGGGAAAACTATGCCTTGTTCTAAAGCTCTTTGGCAACCGCTTGCGTAGCCCCACAGACCTGCGGTCTGCAGGCTTTCCTGCTGCCTTCAGCCTCAAAACCACCCTTTCCCACTTGGCGCCGCGCCAGGCACAAAAATGGCCGTATGTCTGGTGATGGGTCCCACGCCCAAAGAGCCAGCAGGGAAAACTATGCCTTGTTCTAAAGCTCTTTGGGGACCGCTTGCGTAGCCCCACACACCTGGGGGCTGTAGGCTTTCCTGCTGCCTTCAGCCTCAAAACCACCCTTTCCCACTTGGTGCAGCGCCAGGCACAAAAATGGCCATATGTCTGGAGATTGGTCCCATGCCCAAAGAGCCAGCAGGGAAAACTATGCCTTGTTCTAAAGCTCTTTGGGGACCGCTTGCGTAGCCCCACACACCTGGGGGCTGCAGGCTTTCCTGCTGCCTTCAGCCTCAAAACCACCCTTTCCCACTTGGCGCCGCGGCAGGCACAAAAATGGCCATATGTCTGGAGATTGTTCCCACGCCCAAAGAGCCAGCAGGGAAAACTATGCCTTGTTGTAAAGCTCTTTGGGAACCGCTTGCGTAGCCCCACACACCTGGCGGCTGCAGGCTTTCCTGCTGCCTTCAGCCTCAAAACCACTCTTTCCCACTTGGCGCCGCGCCAGGCAAAATAATGGCCATATGTCTGGAGATTGTTCCCACTCCCAAAGAGCCAGCAGGGAAAACTATGCCTTGTTCTAAAGCTCTTTGGGAACCGCTTGCGTAGCCCCACAGACCTGGGGGCTGCAGGCCTTACTCTTGCCTTCAGCCTCAAAACCACCCTTTCCCACTTGGCGCCGCGCCAGGCACAAAAATGGCCATATGTCTGGAGACTGGTCCCACGCCCAAAGAGCCAGCAGGGAAAACTATGCCTTGTTCTAAAGCTCTTTGGGAACCGCTTGCGTAGCCCCACACACCTGGGGGCTGCAGGCTTTCCTGCTGCCTTCAGCCTCAAAACCACCCTTTCCCACTTGGCGCCGCGCCAGGCACAAAAATGGCCATATGTCTGGAGATTGGTCCCACGCCCAAAGAGCCAGCAGGGAAAACTATGCCTTGTTCTAAAGCTCTTTGGGGACCGCTTGCGTAGCCCCACACACCTGGGGGCTGCAGGCTTTCCTGCTGCCTTCAGCCTCAAAACCACCCTTTCCCACTCGGCGCCGTGCCAGGCACAAAAATGGCCATATGTCTGGAGATTGGTCCCATGCCCGAAGAGCCAGCAGGGAATACTATGCCTTGTTCTAAAGCTCTTTGGGAACCGCTGATGTGGCCCCAAACACCTGGGGGCTGCAGGCTTTCCTGCTGCCTTCAGCCTCAAAAACACCCTTTCCCACTTGGCGTCGCTCCAGGCAAAATAATGGCCATATGTCTGGAGATTGTTCCCACTCCCAAAGAGCCAGCAGGGAAAACTATGCCTTGTTCTAAAGCTCTTTGGGAACCGCTTGCGTAGCCCCACAGACCTGGGGGCTGCAGGCCTTACTCTTGCCTTCAGCCTCAAAACCACCCTTTCCCACTTGGCGCCGCGCCAGGCACAAATGTGGCCATATGTCTGGAGACTGGTCCCACGCCCAAAGAGCCAGCAGGGAAAACTATGCCTTGTTCTAAAGCTCTTTGGGAACCGATTGCGTAGCCCCACAGACCTGGGGGCTGCAGGCTTTCCTGCTGCCTTCAGCCTCAAAACCACCCTTTCCCACTTGGCGCCAGGCCAGGCACAAAAATGGCCATATGTCTGGAGACTGGTCCCACGCCCAAAGAGCCAGCAGGGAAAACTATGCCTTGTTCTAAAGCTCTTTGGGAACCGCTTGCGTAGCCCCACACACCTGGGGGCTGCAGGCTTTCCTGCTGCCTTCAGCCTCAAAACCACCCTTTCCCACTTGGTGCAGCGCCAGGCAGAAAAATGGCCATATGTCTGGAGATTGGTCCCACACCCAAAGAGCCAGCAGGGAAAACTATGCCTTGTTCTAAAGCTCTTTGGGAACCGCTTGCGTAGCCCTACACACCTGGCGGCTGCAGGCTTTCCTGCTGCCTTCAGCCTCAAAACCACCCTTTCCCTCCTGGCGCCGCGCCAGGCACAAAAATGGCCATATGTCTGGAGACCAGTCCCACGCCCAAAGAGCCAGAAGGGAAAACTATGCCTTGTTCTAAAGCTCTTTGGGAACCGCTTGCGTAGCCCCACAGACCTGGGGTCTGCAGGCTTTCCTGCTGCCTTCAGCCTCAAAACCACCCTTTCCCACTTGGCGCCATGCCAGGCACAAAAATGGCCATATGTCTGGAGATTGGTCCCATGCCCAAAGAGCCAGCAGGGAAAACTATGCCTTGTTCTAAAGCTCTTTGGGGACCGCTTGCGTAGCCCCACACACCTGGGGGCTGCAGGCTTTCCTGCTGCCTTCAGCCTCAAAACCACCCTTTCCCACTTGGCGCCGCGCCAGGCACAAAAATGGCCATATGTCTGGAGACCGGTCCCACGCCCAAAGAGCCAGCAGGGAAAACTATGCCTTGTTGTAAAGCTCTTTGGGAACCGCTTGTGTAGCCCCACAGACGTGGGGGCTGCAGGCTTTCCTGCTGCCTTCAGCCTCAAAACCACCCTTTCCCACTTGGTGCAGCGCCAGGCACAAAAATGGCCATTTGTCTGGTGATGGGTACCACGCCCAAAGAGCCATCAGGGAAAACTATGCCTTGTTCTAAAGCTCTTTGGCAACCGCTTGCGTAGCCCCACAGACCTGCGGTCTGCAGGCTTTCCTGCTGCCTTCAGCCTCAAAACCACCCTTTCCCGCTTGGCGCCGCCCCAGGCACAAAAATGGCCATATGTCTGGAGATTGTTCCCACGCCCAAAAAGCCAGCAGGGAAAACTATGCCTTGTTCTAAAGCTCTTTGGCAACCGCTTGCGTAGTCCCACAGACCTGGGGGCTGCAGGCTTTCCTGCTGCCTTCAGCCTCAAAACCACCCTTTCCCACTTGGCGCCACCGCAGGCACAAAAATGGCCATATGTCTGGAGACTGGTCCCACGCCCAAAGAGCCAGCAGGGAAAACTATGCCTTGTTCTAAAGCTCTTTGGGGACCGCTTGTGTAGCCCCACAGACCTGGGGGCTGCAGGCTTTCCTGCTGCCTTCAGCCTCAAAACCACTCTTTCCCACTTGGCGCCGCGCCAGGCAAAATAATGGCCATATGTCTGGAGATTGTTCCCACTCCCAAAGAGCCAGCAGGGAAAACTATGCCTTGTTCTAAAGCTCTTTGGGAACCGCTTGCGTAGCCCCACAGACCTGGGGGCTGCAGGCCTTACTCTTGCCTTCAGCCTCAAAACCACCCTTTCCCACTTGGCGCCGCGCCAGGCACAAAAATGGCCATATGTCTGGAGACTGGTCCCACGCCCAAAGAGCCAGCAGGGAAAACTATGCCTTGTTCTAAAGCTCTTTGGGAACCGCTTGCGTAGCCCCACAGACCTGGGGGCTGCAGGCTTTCCTGCTGCCTTCAGCCTCAAAACCACCCTTTCCCACTTGGCGCCGCGCCAGGCACAAAAATGGCCATATGTCTGGAGATTGGTCCCATGCGCAAAGGGCCATCAGGGAAAACTATGCCTTGTTCTAAAGCTATTTGGGAACCGCTTGCGTAGCCCCACACACCAGGAGGGCTGCTCTGTCTGGAGAGTGGTCCCACGCCCAAAGAGCCAGCAGGGAAAACTATGCCTTGTTCTAAAGCTCTTTGGGAACCGCTTGCGTTGCCCCACACACCTGGGGGCTGCAGGCTTTCCTGCTGCCTTCAGCCTCAAAACCACCCTTTCCCACTTGGCGCCGCGCCAGGCACAAAAATGGCCATATGTCTGCAGATTGTTCCCACGCCCAAAGAGCCAGCAGGGAAAACTATGCCTTGTTCTAAAGCTCTTTGGGGACCGCTTGCGTAGCCCCACACACCTGGGGGCTGTAGGCTTTCCTGCTGCCTTCAGCCTCAAAACCACCCTTTCCCACTCGGCGCCGCGCCAGGCACAAAAATGGCCATATGTCTGGAGATTGGTCCCATGCCCGAAGAGCCAGCAGGGAATACTATGCCTTGTTCTAAAGCTCTTTGGGAACCGCTGATGTGGCCCCAAACACCTGGGGGCTGCAGGCTTTCCTGCTGCCTTCAGCCTCAAAACCACCCTTTCCCACTTGGCGTCGCTCCAGGCAAAATAATGGCCATATGTCTGGAGATTGTTCCCACTCCCAAAGAGCCAGCAGGGAAAACTATGCCTTGTTCTAAAGCTCTTTGGGAACCGCTTGCGTAGCCCCACAGACCTGGGGGCTGCAGGCCTTACTCTTGCCTTCAGCCTCAAAACCACCCTTTCCCACTTGGCGCCGCGCCAGGCACAAATGTGGCCATATGTCTGGAGACTGGTCCCACGCCCAAAGAGCCAGCAGGGAAAACTATGCCTTGTTCTAAAGCTCTTTGGGAACCGATTGCGTAGCCCCACAGACCTGGGGGCTGCAGGCTTTCCTGCTGCCTTCAGCCTCAAAACCACCCTTTCCCACTTGGCGCCACGCCAGGCACAAAAATGGCCATATGTCTGGAGACTGGTCCCACGCCCAAAGAGCCAGCAGGGAAAACTATGCCTTGTTCTAAAGCTCTTTGGGAACCGCTTGCGTAGCCCCACACACCTGGGGGCTGCAGGCTTTCCTGCTGCCTTCAGCCTCAAAACCACCCTTTCCCACTTGGTGCAGCGCCAGGCAGAAAAATGGCCATATGTCTGGAGATTGGTCCCACACCCAAAGAGCCAGCAGGGAAAACTATGCCTTGTTCTAAAGCTCTTTGGGGACCGCTTGCGTAGCCCCACACACCTGGGGGCTGCAGGCTTTCCTGCTGCCTTCAGCCTCAAAACCACCCTTTCCCACTTGGCGCCGCGCCAGGCACAAAAATGGCCATATGTGTGGTGATGGGTCCCACGCCTAAAGAGCCAGCAGGGAAAACTATGCCTTGTTCTAAAGCTCTTTGGGGACCGCTTGCGTAGCCACACACACCTGGGGGCTGTAGGCTTTCCTGCTGCCTTCAGCCTCAAAACCACCCTTTCCCACTTGGCGCCGCGCCAGGCACAAAAATGGCCATATGTCTGGAGATTGGTCCCATGCCCAAAGAGCCAGCAGGGAAAACTATGCCTTGTTCTAAAGCTCTTTGGGGACCGCTTGCGTAGCCCCACACACCTGGGGGCTGCAGGCTTTCCTGCTGCCTTCAGCCTCAAAACCACCCTTTCCCACTAGGCGCCGCGCCAGGCACAAAAATGGCCATATGTCTGGAGATTGTTCCCACGCCCAAAGAGCCAGCAGGGAAAACTATGCCTTGTTGTAAAGCTCTTTGGGAACCGCTTGCGTAGCCCCACACACCTGGCGGCTGCAGGCTTTCCTGCTGCCTTCAGCCTCAAAACCACCCTTTCCCACTTGGTGCAGCGCCAGGCACAAAAATGGCCATATGTCTGGAGATTGGTCCCATGCCCAAAGAGCCAGCAGGGAAAACTATGCCTTGTTCTAAAGCTCTTTGGGAACCGCTTGCGTAGCCCCACACACCTGCGGTCTGCAGGCTTTCCTGCTGCCTTCAGCCTCAAAAACACCCTTTCCCACTTGGCGTCGCTCCAGGAAAAATAATGGCCATATGTCTGGAGATTGTTCCCACTCCCAAAGAGCCAGCAGGGAAAACTATGCCTTGTTCTAAAGCTCTTTGGGAACGGTTTGCGTAGCCCCACAGACCTGGGGGCTGCAGGCCTTACTCTTGCCTTCAGCCTCAAAACCACCCTTTCCCACTTGGCGCCGCGCCAGGCACAAATGTGGCCATATGTCTGGAGACTGGTCCCACGCCCAAAGAGCCAGCAGGGAAAACTATGCCTTGTTCTAAAGCTCTTTGGGAACCGCTTGCGTAGCCCCACACACCTGGGGGCTGCAGGCTTTCCTGCTGCCTTCAGCCTCAAAACCACCCTTTCCCACTTGGTGCAGCGCCAGGCACAAAATTGGCCATATGTCTGGAGACTGGTCCCACGCCCAAAGAGGCATCAGGGAAAACTATGCCTTGTTCTAAAGCTCTTTGGGAACAGCTTGCGTAGCCCCACACACCTGGGGGCTGCAGGCTTTCCTGCTGCCTTCAACCTCAAAACCAACCTTTCCCACTTGGTGCAGCGCCAGGCAGAAAAATGGCCATATGTCTGGAGATTGGTCCCACACCCAAAGAGCCAGCAGGGAAAACTATGCCTTGTTCTAAAGCTCTTTGGGAACCGCTTGCGTAGCCCCACAGACCTGGGGGCTGCAGGCTTTCCTGCTGCCTTCAGCCTCAAAACCACCCTTTCCCACTTGGCGCCGCGCCAGGCACAAAAATGGCCGTATGTCTGGTGATGGGTCCCACGCCCAAAGAGCCAGCAGGGAAAACTATGCCTTGTTCTAAAGCTCTTTGGGGACCGCTTGCGTAGCCCCACACACCTGGGGGCTGTAGGCTTTCCTGCTGCCTTCAGCCTCAAAACCACCCTTTCCCACTTGGTGCCACGCCAGGCACAAAAATGGCCATATGTCTGGAGATTGGTCCCATGCCCAAAGAGCCAGCAGGGAAAACTATGCCTTGTTCTAAAGCTCTTTGGGGACCGCTTGCGTAGCCCCACACACCTGGGGGCTGCAGGCTTTCCTGCTGCCTTCAGCCTCAAAACCACCCTTTCCCACTTGGCGCCGCGGCAGGCACAAAAATGGCCATATGTCTGGAGATTGTTCCCACGCCCAAAGAGCCAGCAGGGAAAACTATGCCTTGTTGTAAAGCTCTTTGGGAACCGCTTGCGTAGCCCCACACACCTGGCGGCTGCAGGCTTTCCTGCTGCCTTCAGCCTGAAAACCACTCTTTCCCACTTGGCGCCGCGCCAGGCAAAATAATGGCCATATGTCTGCAGATTGTTCCCACTCCCAAAGAGCCAGCAGGGAAAACTATGCCTTGTTCTAAAGCTCTTTGGGAACCGCTTGCGTAGCCCCACAGACCTGGGGGCTGCAGGCCTTACTCTTGCCTTCAGCCTCAAAACCACCCTTTCCCACTTGGCGCCGCGCCAGGCACAAAAATGGCCATATGTCTGGAGACTGGTCCCACGCCCAAAGAGCCAGCAGGGAAAACTATGCCTTGTTCTAAAGCTCTTTGGGAACCGCTTGCGTAGCCCCACACACCTGGGGGCTGCAGGCTTTCCTGCTGCCTTCAGCCTCAAAACCACCCTTTCCCACTTGGCGCCACGCCAAGCACAAAAATGGCCATATGTCTGGAGATTGGTCCCACGCCCAAAGAGCCAGCAGGGAAAACTATGCCTTGTTCTAAAGCTCTTTGGGGACCGCTTGCGTAGCCCCACACACCTGGGGGCTGTAGGCTTTCCTGCTGCCTTCAGCCTCAAAACCACCCTTTCCCACTCGGCGCCGTGCCAGGCACAAAAATGGCCATATGTCTGGAGATTGGTCCCATGCCCGAAGAGCCAGCAGGGAATACTATGCCTTGTTCTAAAGCTCTTTGGGAACCGCTGATGTGGCCCCAAACACCTGGGGGCTGCAGGCTTTCCTGCTGCCTTCAGCCTCAAAAACACCCTTTCCCACTTGGCGTCGCTCCAGGCAAAATAATGGCCATATGTCTGGAGATTGTTCCCACTCCCAAAGAGCCAGCAGGGAAAACTATGCCTTGTTCTAAAGCTCTTTGGGAACCGCTTGCGTAGCCCCACAGACCTGGGGGCTGCAGGCCTTACTCTTGCCTTCAGCCTCAAAACCACCCTTTCCCACTTGGCGCCGCGCCAGGCACAAATGTGGCCATATGTCTGGAGACTGGTCCCACGCCCAAAGAGCCAGCAGGGAAAACTATGCCTTGTTCTAAAGCTCTTTGGGAACCGATTGTGTAGCCCCACAGACCTGGGGGCTGCAGGCTTTCCTGCTGCCTTCAGCCTCAAAACCACCCTTTCCCACTTGGCGCCAGGCCAGGCACAAAAATGGCCATATGTCTGGAGACTGGTCCCACGCCCAAAGAGCCAGCAGGGAAAACTATGCCTTGTTCTAAAGCTCTTTGGGAACCGCTTGCGTAGCCCCACACACCTGGGGGCTGCAGGCTTTCCTGCTGCCTTCAGCCTCAAAACCACCCTTTCCCACTTGGTGCAGCGCCAGGCAGAAAAATGGCCATATGTCTGGAGATTGGTCCCACACCCAAAGAGCCAGCAGGGAAAACTATGCCTTGTTCTAAAGCTCTTTGGGAACCGCTTGCGTAGCCCCACACACCTGGCGGCTGCAGGCTTTCCTGCTGCCTTCAGCCTCAAAACCACCCTTTCCCTCCTGGCGCCGCGCCAGGCACAAAAATGGCCATATGTCTGGAGACCAGTCCCACGCCCAAAGAGCCAGAAGGGAAAACTATGCCTTGTTCTAAAGCTCTTTGGGAACCGCTTGCGTAGCCCCACAGACCTGGGGTCTGCAGGCTTTCCTGCTGCCTTCAGCCTCAAAACCACCCTTTCCCACTTGGCGCCATGCCAGGCACAAAAATGGCCATATGTCTGGAGATTGGTCCCATGCCCAAAGAGCCAGCAGGGAAAACTATGCCTTGTTCTAAAGCTCTTTGGGGACCGCTTGCGTAGCCCCACACACCTGGGGGCTGCAGGCTTTCCTGCTGCCTTCAGCCTCAAAACCACCCTTTCCCACTTGGCGCCGCGCCAGGCACAAAAATGGCCATATGTCTGGAGATTGTTTCCACGCCCAAAGAGCCAGCAGGGAAAACTATGCCTTGTTGTAAAGCTCTTTGGGAACCGCTTGCGTAGCCCCACAGACCTGGGGGCTGCAGGCCTTATTCTTGCCTTCAGCCTCAAAACCACCCTTTCCCACTTGGCGCCGCGCCAGGCACAAATGTGGCCATATGTCTGGAGACTGGTCCCACGCCCAAAGAGCCAGCAGGGAAAACTATGCCTTGTTCTAAAGCTCTTTGGGAACCGATTGCGTAGCCCCACACACCTGGGGGCTGCAGGCTTTCCTGCTGCCTTCAGCCTCAAAACCACCCTTTCCCACTTGGCGCCACACCAGGCACAAAATTGGCCATATGTCTGGAGATTGGTCCCACGCCCAAAGAGCCAGCAGGGAAAACTATGCCTTGTTCTAAAGCTCTTTGGGAACAGCTTGCGTAGCCCCACACACCTGGGGGCTGCAGGCTTTCCTGCTGCCTTCAACCTCAAAACCACCCTTTCCCACTTGGTGCAGCGCCAGGCAGAAAAATGGCCATATGTCTGGAGATTGGTCCCACACCCAAAGAGCCAGCAGGGAAAACTATGCCTTGTTCTAAAGCTCTTTGGGGACCGCTTGCGTAGCCCCACACACCTGGGGGCTGCAGGCTTTCCTGCTGCCTTCAGCCTCAAAACCACCCTTTCCCACTTGGCGCCGCGCCAGGCACAAAAATGGCCATATGTGTGGTGATGGGTCCCACGCCCAAAGAGCCAGCAGGGAAAACTATGCCTTGTTCTAAAGCTCTTTGGGGACCGCTTGCGTAGCCACACACACCTGGGGGCTGTAGGCTTTCCTGCTGCCTTCAGCCTCAAAACCACCCTTTCCCACTTGGCGCCGCGCCAGGCACAAAAATGGCCATATGTCTGGAGATTGGTCCCATGCCCAAAGAGCCAGCAGGGAAAACTATGCCTTGTTCTAAAGCTCTTTGGGGACCGCTTGCGTAGCCCCACACACCTGGGGGCTGCAGGCTTTCCTGCTGCCTTCAGCCTCAAAACCACCCTTTCCCACTAGGCGCCGCGCCAGGCACAAAAATGGCCATATGTCTGGAGATTGTTCCCACGCCCAAAGAGCCAGCAGGGAAAACTATGCCTTGTTGTAAAGCTCTTTGGGAACCGCTTGCGTAGCCCCACACACCTGGCGGCTGCAGGCTTTCCTGCTGCCTTCAGCCTCAAAACCACCCTTTCCCACTTGGCGCAGCGCCAGGCACAAAAATGGCCATATGTCTGGAGATTGGTCCCATGCCCAAAGAGCCAGCAGGGAAAACTATGCCTTGTTCTAAAGCTCTTTGGGAACCGCTTGCGTAGCCCCACACACCTGCGGTCTGCAGGCTTTCCTGCTGCCTTCAGCCTCAAAAACACCCTTTCCCACTTGGCGTCGCTCCAGGAAAAATAATGGCCATATGTCTGGAGATTGTTCCCACTCCCAAAGAGCCAGCAGGGAAAACTATGCCTTGTTCTAAAGCTCTTTGGGAACGGTTTGCGTAGCCCCACAGACCTGGGGGCTGCAGGCCTTACTCTTGCCTTCAGCCTCAAAACCACCCTTTCCCACTTGGCGCCGCGCCAGGCACAAATGTGGCCATATGTCTGGAGACTGGTCCCACGCCCAAAGAGCCAGCAGGGAAAACTATGCCTTGTTCTAAAGCTCTTTGGGAACCGCTTGCGTAGCCCCACACACCTGGGGGCTGCAGGCTTTCCTGCTGCCTTCAGCCTCAAAACCACCCTTTCCCACTTGGTGCAGCGCCAGGCACAAAACTGGCCATATGTCTGGAGACTGGTCCCACGCCCAAAGAGGCATCAGGGAAAACTATGCCTTGTTCTAAAGCTCTTTGGGAACAGCTTGCGTAGCCCCACACACCTGGGGGCTGCAGGCTTTCCTGCTGCCTTCAACCTCAAAACCACCCTTTCCCACTTGGTGCAGCGCCAGGCAGAAAAATGGCCATATGTCTGGAGATTGGTCCCACACCCAAAGAGCCAGCAGGGAAAACTATGCCTTGTTCTAAAGCTCTTTGGGAACCGCTTGCGTAGCCCCACACACCTGGGGGCTGCAGGCTTTCCTGCTGCCTTCAGCCTCAAAACCACCCTTTCCCACTTGGCGCCGCGCCAGGCACAAAAATGGCCGTATGTCTGGTGATGGGTCCCACGCCCAAAGAGCCAGCAGGGAAAACTATGCCTTGTTCTAAAGCTCTTTGGGGACCGCTTGCGTAGCCCCACACACCTGGGGGCTGTAGGCTTTCCTGCTGCCTTCAGCCTCAAAACCACCCTTTCCCACTTGGTGCCGCGCCAGGCACAAAAATGGCCATATGTCTGGAGATTGGTCCCATGCCCAAAGAGCCAGCAGGGAAAACTATGCCTTGTTCTAAAGCTCTTTGGGGACCGCTTGCGTAGCCCCACACACCTGGGGGCTGCAGGCTTTCCTGCTGCCTTCAGCCTCAAAACCACCCTTTCCCACTTGGCGCCGCGGCAGGCACAAAAATGGCCATATGTCTGGAGATTGTTCCCACGCCCAAAGAGCCAGCAGGGAAAACTATGCCTTGTTGTAAAGCTCTTTGGGAACCGCTTGCGTAGCCCCACACACCTGGCGGCTGCAGGCTTTCCTGCTGCCTTCAGCCTCAAAACCACCCTTTCCCACTTGGCGCCGCGCCAGGCACAAATGTGGCCATATGTCTGGAGACTGGTCCCACGCCCAAAGAGTCAGCAGGGAAAACTATGCCTTGTTCTAAAGCTCTTTGGGGACCGCTTGCGTAGCCCCACAGACCTGGGGGCTGCAGGCTTTCCTGCTGCCTTCAGCCTCAAAACCACCCTTTCCCACTTGGCGCCACACCAGGCACAAAATTGGCCATATGTCTGGAGACTGGTCCCACGCCCAAAGAGGCATCAGGGAAAACTATGCCTTGTTCTAAAGCTCTTTGGGAACAGCTTGCGTAGCCCCACACACCTGGGGGCTGCAGGCTTTCCTGCTGCCTTCAGCCTCAAAACCACCCTTTCCCACTTGGTGCAGCGCCAGGCACAAAAATGGCCATATGTCTGGAGATTGGTCCCACGCCCAAAGAGCCAGCAGGGAAAACTATGCCTTGTTCTAAAGCTCTTTGGGAACCGCTTGCGTAGCCCCACACACCTGGGGGCTGCAGGCTTTCCTGCTGCCTTCAGCCTCAAAACCACCCTTTCCCTCCTGGCGCCGCGCCAGGCACAAAAATGGCCATATGTCTGGTGATGGGTCCCACGCCCAAAGAGCCAGCAGGGAAAACTATGCCTTGTTCTAAAGCTCTTTGGCAACCGCTTGCGTAGCCCCACAGACCTGGGGTCTGCAGGCTTTCCTGCTGCCTTCAGCCTCAAAACCACCCTTTCCCACTTGGTGCAGCGCCAGGCACAAAAATGGCCATATGTCTGGAGATTGGTCCCGCACCCAAAGAGCCAGCAGGGAAAACTATGCCTTGTTCTAAAGCTCTTTGGGGACCGCTTGCGTAGCCCCACAGACCTGGGGGCTGCAGGCTTTCCTGCTGCCTTCAGCCTCAAAACCACCCTTTCCCACTCGGCGTCCCTCCAGGCACAAAAATGGCCATATGTCTGGAGATTGGTCCCACACCCAAAGAGCCAGCAGGGAAAACTATGCCTTGTTCTAAAGCTCTTTGGGAACCGCTTGCGTAGCCCCACAGACCTGGGGGCTGCAGGCTTTCCTGCTGCCTTCAGCCTCAAAACCACCCTTTCCCACTTGGCGCCGCGCCAGGCACAAAAATGGCCGTATGTCTGGTGATGGGTCCCACGCCCAAAGAGCCAGCAGGGAAAACTATGCCTTGTTCTAAAGCTCTTTGGGGACCGCTTGCGTAGCCCCACACACCTGGGGGCTGTAGGCTTTCCTGCTGCCTTCAGCCTCAAAACCACCCTTTCCCACTTGGTGCCGCGCCAGGCACAAAAATGGCCATATGTCTGGAGATTGGTCCCATGCCCAAAGAGCCAGCAGGGAAAACTATGCCTTGTTCTAAAGCTCTTTGGGGACCGCTTGCGTAGCCCCACACACCTGGGGGCTGCAGGCTTTCCTGCTGCCTTCAGCCTCAAAACCACCCTTTCCCACTTGGCGCCGCGGCAGGCACAAAAATGGCCATATGTCTGGAGATTGTTCCCACGCCCAAAGAGCCAGCAGGGAAAACTATGCCTTGTTGTAAAGCTCTTTGGGAACCGCTTGCGTAGCCCCACACACCTGGCGGCTGCAGGCTTTCCTGCTGCCTTCAGCCTCAAAACCACCCTTTCCCACTTGGCGCCGCGCCAGGCACAAATGTGGCCATATGTCTGGAGACTGGTCCCACGCCCAAAGAGTCAGCAGGGAAAACTATGCCTTGTTCTAAAGCTCTTTGGGGACCGCTTGCGTAGCCCCACACACCTGGGGGCTGCAGGCTTTCCTGCTGCCTTCAGCCTCAAAACCACCCTTTCCCACTTGGCGCCACACCAGGCACAAAATTGGCCATATGTCTGGAGACTGGTCCCACGCCCAAAGAGGCATCAGGGAAAACTATGCCTTGTTCTAAAGCTCTTTGGGAACAGTTTGCGTAGCCCCACACACCTGGGGGCTGCAGGCTTTCCTGCTGCCTTCAGCCTCAAAACCACCCTTTCCCACTTGGTGCAGCGCCAGGCACAAAAATGGCCATATGTCTGGAGATTGGTCCCACGCCCAAAGAGCCAGCAGGGAAAACTATGCCTTGTTCTAAAGCTCTTTGGGAACCGCTTGCGTAGCCCCACACACCTGGGGGCTGCAGGCTTTCCTGCTGCCTTCAGCCTCAAAACCACCCTTTCCCTCCTGGCGCCGCGCCAGGCACAAAAATGGCCATATGTCTGGTGATGGGTCCCACGCCCAAAGAGCCAGCAGGGAAAACTATGCCTTGTTCTAAAGCTCTTTGGGAACCGCTTGCGTAGCCCCACAGACCTGGGGTCTGCAGGCTTTCCTGCTGCCTTCAGCCTCAAAACCACCCTTTCCCACTTGGCGCCGCGCCAGGCACAAAAATGGCCATATGTCTGGAGATTGTTCCCACGCCCAAAGAGCCAGCAGGGAAAACTATGCCTTGTTCTAAAGCTCTTTGGGGACCGCTTGCGTAGCCCCACAGACCTGGGGGCTGCAGGCCTTACTCTTGCCTTCAGCCTCAAAACCACCCTTTCCCACTTGGCGCCGCGCCAGGCACAAATGTGGCCATATGTCTGGAGACTGGTCCCACGCCCAAAGAGCCAGCAGGGAAAACTATGCCTTGTTGTAAAGCTCTTTGGGAACCGCTGGTGTGGCCCCACAGACGTGGGGGCTGCAGGCTTTCCTGCTGCCTTCAGCCTCAAAACCACCCTTTCCCACTTGGTGCAGCGCCAGGCACAAAAATGGCCATATGTCTGGAGATTGGTCCCACACCCAAAGAGCCAGCAGGGAAAACTATGCCTTGTTCTAAAGCTCTTTGGGGACCGCTTGCGTAGCCCCACAGACCTGGGGGCTGCAGGCTTTCCTGCTGCCTTCAGCCTCAAAACCACCCTTTCCCACTCGGCGTCGCTCCAGGCACAAAAATGGCCATATGTCTGGAGACTGGTCCCACGCCCAAAGAGCCAGCAGGGAAAACTATGCCTTGTTCTAAAGCTCTTTGGGAACCGCTTGCGTAGCCCCACACACCTGGGGGCTGCAGGCTTTCCTGCTGCCTTCAGCCTCAAAACCACCCTTTCCCACTTGGTGCAGCGCCAGGCACAAAAATGGCCATATGTCTGGAGATTGGTCCGACACCCAAAGAGCCAGCAGGGAAAACTATGCCTTGTTCTAAAGCTCTTTGGGAACCGCTGATGTGGCCCCAAACACCTGCGGTCTGCAGGCTTTCCTGCTGCCTTCAGCCTCAAAAACACCCTTTCCCACTTGGCGTCGCTCCAGGCAAAATAATGGCCATATGTCTGGAGATTGTTCCCACTCCCAAAGAGCCAGCAGGGAAAACTATGCCTTGTTCTAAAGCTCTTTGGGAACCGCTTGCGTAGCCCCACAGACCTGGGGGCTGCAGGCCTTACTCTTGCCTTCAGCCTCAAAACCACCCTTTCCCACTTGGCGCCGCGCCAGGCACAAAAATGGCCATATGTCTGGAGACTGGTCCCACGCCCAAAGAGCCAGCAGGGAAAACTATGCCTTGTTCTAAAGCTCTTTGGGAACCGATTGCGTAGCCCCACAGACCTGGGGGCTGCAGGCTTTCCTGCTGCCTTCAGCCTCAAAACCACCCTTTCCCACTTGGCGCCACGCCAGGCACAAAAATGGCCATATGTCTGGAGACTGGTCCCACGCCCAAAGAGCCAGCAGGGAAAACTATGCCTTGTTCTAAAGCTCTTTGGGAACCGCTTGCGTAGCCCCACACACCTGGGGGCTGCAGGCTTTCCTGCTGCCTTCAGCCTCAAAACCACCCTTTCCCACTTGGTGCAGCGCCAGGCACAAAAATGGCCATATGTCTGGAGATTGGTCCCACACCCAAAGAGCCAGCAGGGAAAACTATGCCTTGTTCTAAAGCTCTTTGGGAACCGCTTGCGTAGCCCCACAGACCTGGGGGCTGCAGGCTTTCCTGCTGCCTTCAGCCTCAAAACCACCCTTTCCCTCCTGGCGCCGCGCCAGGCACAAAAATGGCCATATGTCTGGAGATTGTTCCCACGCCCAAAGAGCCAGCAGGGAAAACTATGCCTTGTTCTAAAGCTCTTTGGGAACCGCTTGCGTAGCCCCACACACCTGGGGTCTGCAGGCTTTCCTGCTGCCTTCAGCCTCAAAACCACCCTTTCCCACTTGGCGCCGCGCCAGGCACAAAAATGGCCATATGTCTGGAGATTGGTCCCATGCCCAAAGAGCCAGCAGGGAAAACTATGCCTTGTTCTAAAGCTCTTTGGGAACCGATTGCGTAGCCCCACAGACCTGGGGGCTGCAGGCTTTCCTGCTGCCTTCAGCCTCAAAACCACCCTTTCCCACTTGGCGCCGCGCCAGGCACAAAAATGGCCATATGTCTGGAGATTGTTTCCACGCCCAAAGAGCCAGCAGGGAAAACTATGCCTTGTTCTAAAGCTCTTTGGGAACCGCTTGCGTAGCCCCACACACCTGGGGGCTGCAGGCTTTCCTGCTGCCTTCAACCTCAAAACCACCCTTTCCCACTTGGTGCAGCGCCAGGCACAAAAATGGCCATATGTCTGGAGATTGGTCCCACACCCAAAGAGCCAGCAGGGAAAACTATGCCTTGTTCTAAAGCTCTTTTGGGACCGCTTGCGTAGCCCCACACACCTGGGGGCTGCAGGCTTTCCTGCTGCCTTCAGCCTCAAAACCACCCTTTCCCACTTGGCGCCGCGCCAGGCACAAAAATGGCCATATGTGTGGTGATGGGTCCCACGCCCAAAGAGCCAGCAGGGAAAACTATGCCTTGTTCTAAAGCTCTTTGGGGACCGCTTGCGTAGCCCCACACACCTGGGGGCTGTAGGCTTTCCTGCTGCCTTCAGCCTCAAAACCACCCTTTCCCACTTGGCGCCGCGCCAGGCACAAAAATGGCCATATGTCTGGAGATTGGTCCCACGCCCAAAGAGCCAGCAGGGAAAACTATGCCTTGTTCTAAAGCTCTTTGGGGACCGCTTGCGTAGCCCCACACACCTGGGGGCTGCAGGCTTTCCTGCTGCCTTCAGCCTCAAAACCACCCTTTCCCACTAGGCGCCGCGCCAGGCACAAAAATGGCCATATGTCTGGAGATTGTTCCCACGCCCAAAGAGCCAGCAGGGAAAACTATGCCTTGTTGTAAAGCTCTTTGGGAACCGCTTGCGTAGCCCCACACACCTGGCGGCTGCAGGCTTTCCTGCTGCCTTCAGCCTCAAAACCACCCTTTCCCACTTGGTGCAGCGCCAGGCACAAAAATGGCCATATGTCTGGAGATTGCTCCCATGCCCAAAGAGCCAGCAGGGAAAACTATGCCTTGTTCTAAAGCTCTTTGGGAACCGCTTGCGTAGCCCCACACACCTGCGGTCTGCAGGCTTTCCTGCTGCCTTCAGCCTCAAAAAAACCCTTTCCCACTTGGCGTCGCTCCAGGAAAAATAATGGCCATATGTCTGGAGATTGTTCCCACTCCCAAAGAGCCAGCAGGGAAAACTATGCCTTGTTCTAAAGCTCTTTGGGAACCGCTTGCGTAGCCCCACAGACCTGGGGGCTGCAGGCCTTACTCTTGCCTTCAGCCTCAAAACCACCCTTTCCCACTTGGCGCCGCGCCAGGCACAAATGTGGCCATATGTCTGGAGACTGGTCCCACGCCCAAAGAGCCAGCAGGGAAAACTATGCCTTGTTCTAAAGCTCTTTGGGAACCGCTTGCGTAGCCCCACACACCTGGGGGCTGCAGGCTTTCCTGCTGCCTTCAGCCTCAAAACCACCCTTTCCCACTTGGTGCAGCGCCAGGCACAAAATTGGCCATATGTCTGGAGACTGGTCCCACGCCCAAAGAGGCATCAGGGAAAACTATGCCTTGTTCTAAAGCTCTTTGGGAACAGCTTGCGTAGCCCCACACACCTGGGGGCTGCAGGCTTTCCTGCTGCCTTCAACCTCAAAACCACCCTTTCCCACTTGGTGCAGCGCCAGGCAGAAAAATGGCCATATGTCTGGAGATTGGTCCCACACCCAAAGAGCCAGCAGGGAAAACTATGCCTTGTTCTAAAGCTCTTTGGGAACCGCTTGCGTAGCCCCACAGACCTGGGGGCTGCAGGCTTTCCTGCTGCCTTCAGCCTCAAAACCACCCTTTCCCACTTGGCGCCGCGCCAGGCACAAAAATGGCCGTATGTCTGGTGATGGGTCCCATGCCCAAAGAGCCAGCAGGGAAAACTATGCCTTGTTCTAAAGCTCTTTGGGGACCGCTTGCGTAGCCCCACACACCTGGGGGCTGCAGGCTTTCCTGCTGCCTTCAGCCTCAAAACCACCCTTTCCCACTTGGCGCCGCGGCAGGCACAAAAATGGCCATATGTCTGGAGATTGTTCCCACGCCCAAAGAGCCAGCAGGGAAAACTATGCCTTGTTGTAAAGCTCTTTGGGAACCGCTTGCGTAGCCCCACACACCTGGCGGCTGCAGGCTTTCCTGCTGCCTTCAGCCTCAAAACCACCCTTTCCCACTTGGCGCCGCGCCAGGCACAAATGTGGCCATATGTCTGGAGACTGGTCCCACGCCCAAAGAGTCAGCAGGGAAAACTATGCCTTGTTCTAAAGCTCTTTGGGAACCGCTTGCGTAGCCGCACACACCTGGGGGCTGCAGGCTTTCCTGCTGCCTTCAGCCTCAAAACCACCCTTTCCCACTTGGCGCCACACCAGGCACAAAATTGGCCATATGTCTGGAGACTGGTCCCACGCCCAAAGAGGCATCAGGGAAAACTATGCCTTGTTCTAAAGCTCTTTGGGAACAGCTTGCGTAGCCCCACACACCTGGGGGCTGCAGGCTTTCCTGCTGCCTTCAGCCTCAAAACCACCCTTTCCCACTTGGTGCAGCGCCAGGCACAAAAATGGCCATATGTCTGGAGATTGGTCCCACGCCCAAAGAGCCAGCAGGGAAAACTATGCCTTGTTCTAAAGCTCTTTGGGAACCGCTTGCGTAGCCCCACACACCTGGGGGCTGCAGGCTTTCCTGCTGCCTTCAGCCTCAAAACCACCCTTTCCCTCCTGGCGCCGCGCCAGGCACAAAAATGGCCATATGTCTGGTGATGGGTCCCACGCCCAAAGAGCCAGCAGGGAAAACTATGCCTTGTTCTAAAGCTCTTTGGGAACCGCTTGCGTAGCCCCACAGACCTGGGGTCTGCAGGCTTTCCTGCTGCCTTCAGCCTCAAAACCACCCTTTCCCACTTGGCGCCGCGCCAGGCACAAAAATGGCCATATGTCTGGAGATTGTTCCCACGCCCAAAGAGCCAGCAGGGAAAACTATGCCTTGTTCTAAAGCTCTTTGGGGACCGCTTGCGTAGCCCCACAGACCTGGGGGCTGCAGGCCTTACTCTTGCCTTCAGCCTCAAAACCACCCTTTCCCACTTGGCGCCGCGCCAGGCACAAATGTGGCCATATGTCTGGAGACTGGTCCCACGCCCAAAGAGCCAGCAGGGAAAACTATGCCTTGTTCTAAAGCTCTTTGGGAACCGCTGGTGTGGCCCCACAGACCAGGGGGCTGCAGGCTTTCCTGCTGCCTTCAGCCTCAAAACCACCCTTTCCCACTTGGTGCAGCGCCAGGCACAAAAATGGCCATATGTCTGGAGATTGGTCCCACACCCAAAGAGCCAGCAGGGAAAACTATGCCTTGTTCTAAAGCTCTTTGGGGACCGCTTGCGTAGCCCCACAGACCTGGGGGCTGCAGGCTTTCCTGCTGCCTTCAGCCTCAAAACCACCCTTTCCCACTCGGCGTCGCTCCAGGCACAAAAATGGCCATATGTCTGGAGACTGGTCCCACGCCCAAAGAGCCAGCAGGGAAAACTATGCCTTGTTCTAAAGCTCTTTGGCAACCGCTTGCGTAGCCCCACACACCTGGGGGCTGCAGGCCTTACTCTTGCCTTCAGCCTCAAAACCACCCTTTCCCACTTGGCGCCGCGCCAGGCACAAATGTGGCCATATGTCTGCAGATTGTTCCCACGCCAAAAGAGCCAGCAGGGAAAACTATGCCTTGTTCTAAAGCTCTTTGGGAACCGCTTGCGTGGCCCCACAGACGTGGGGGCTGCAGGCTTTCCTGCTGCCTTCAGCCTCAAAACCACCCTTTCCCACTTGGCGCCGCGCCAGGCACAAAAATGGCCATATGTGTGGTGATGGGTCCCACGCCCAAAGAGCCAGCAGGGAAAACTATGCCTTGTTCTAAAGCTCTTTGGGGACCGCTTGCGTAGCCACACACACCTGGGGGCTGTAGGCTTTCCTGCTGCCTTCAGCCTCAAAACCACCCTTTCCCACTTGGCGCCGCGCCAGGCACAAAAATGGCCATATGTCTGGAGATTGGTCCCATGCCCAAAGAGCCAGCAGGGAAAACTATGCCTTGTTCTAAAGCTCTTTGGGGACCGCTTGCGTAGCCCCACACACCTGGGGGCTGCAGGCTTTCCTGCTGCCTTCAGCCTCAAAACCACCCTTTCCCACTAGGCGCCGCGCCAGGCACAAAAATGGCCATATGTCTGGAGATTGTTCCCACGCCCAAAGAGCCAGCAGGGAAAACTATGCCTTGTTGTAAAGCTCTTTGGGAACCGCTTGCGTAGCCCCACACACCTGGCGGCTGCAGGCTTTCCTGCTGCCTTCAGCCTCAAAACCACCCTTTCCCACTTGGTGCAGCGCCAGGCACAAAAATGGCCATATGTCTGGAGATTGCTCCCATGCCCAAAGAGCCAGCAGGGAAAACTATGCCTTGTTCTAAAGCTCTTTGGGAACCGCTTGCGTAGCCCCACACACCTGCGGTCTGCAGGCTTTCCTGCTGCCTTCAGCCTCAAAAACACCCTTTCCCACTTGGCGTCGCTCCAGGAAAAATAATGGCCATATGTCTGGAGATTGTTCCCACTCCCAAAGAGCCAGCAGGGAAAACTATGCCTTGTTCTAAAGCTCTTTGGGAACGGTTTGCGTAGCCCCACAGACCTGGGGGCTGCAGGCCTTACTCTTGCCTTCAGCCTCAAAACCACCCTTTCCCACTTGGCGCCGCGCCAGGCACAAATGTGGCCATATGTCTGGAGACTGGTCCCACGCCCAAAGAGCCAGCAGGGAAAACTATGCCTTGTTCTAAAGCTCTTTGGGAACCGCTTGCGTAGCCCCACACACCTGGGGGCTGCAGGCTTTCCTGCTGCCTTCAGCCTCAAAACCACCCTTTCCCACTTGGTGCAGCGCCAGGCACAAAATTGGCCATATGTCTGGAGACTGGTCCCACGCCCAAAGAGGCATCAGGGAAAACTATGCCTTGTTCTAAAGCTCTTTGGGAACAGCTTGCGTAGCCCCACACACCTGGGGGCTGCAGGCTTTCCTGCTGCCTTCAGCCTCAAAACCACCCTTTCCCACTTGGCGCCGCGCCAGGCACAAAAATGGCCGTATGTCTGGTGATGGGTCCCACGCCCAAAGAGCCAGCAGGGAAAACTATGCCTTGTTCTAAAGCTCTTTGGGGACCGCTTGCGTAGCCCCACACACCTGGGGGCTGTAGGCTTTCCTGCTGCCTTCAGCCTCAAAACCACCCTTTCCCACTTGGTGCCGCGCCAGGCACAAAAATGGCCATATGTCTGGGGATTGGTCCCATGCCCAAAGAGCCAGCAGGGAAAACTATGCCTTGTTCTAAAGCTCTTTGGGGACCGCTTGCGTAGCCCCACACACCTGGGGGCTGCAGGCTTTCCTGCTGCCTTCAGCCTCAAAAGCACCCTTTCCCACTTGGCGCCGCGGCAGGCACAAAAATGGCCATATGTCTGGAGATTGTTCCCACGCCCAAAGAGCCAGCAGGGAAAACTATGCCTTGTTGTAAAGCTCTTTGGGAACCGCTTGCGTAGCCCCACACACCTGGGGGCTGCAGGCTTTCCTGCTGCCTTCAGCCTCAAAACCACCCTTTCCCACTTGGTGCAGCGCCAGGCACAAAAATGGCCATATGTCTGGAGATTGGTCCCACGCCCAAAGAGCCAGCAGGGAAAACTATGCCTTGTTCTAAAGCTCTTTGGGAACCGCTTGCGTAGCCCCACACACCTGGGGGCTGCAGGCTTTCCTGCTGCCTTCAGCCTCAAAACCACCCTTTCCCTCCTGGCGCCGCGCCAGGCACAAAAATGGCCATATGTCTGGTGATGGGTCCCACGCCCAAAGAGCCAGCAGGGAAAACTATGCCTTGTTCTAAAGCTCTTTGGGAACCGCTTGCGTAGCCCCACAGACCTGGGGTCTGCAGGCTTTCCTGCTGCCTTCAGCCTCAAAACCACCCTTTCCCACTTGGCGCCGCGCCAGGCACAAAAATGGCCATATGTCTGGAGATTGTTCCCACGCCCAAAGAGCCAGCAGGGAAAACTATGCCTTGTTCTAAAGCTCTTTGGGGACCGCTTGCGTAGCCCCACAGACCTGGGGGCTGCAGGCCTTACTCTTGCCTTCAGCCTCAAAACCACCCTTTCCCACTTGGCGCCGCGCCAGGCACAAATGTGGCCATATGTCTGGAGACTGGTCCCACGCCCAAAGAGCCAGCAGGGAAAACTATGCCTTGTTCTAAAGCTCTTTGGGAACCGCTGGTGTGGCCCCACAGACCAGGGGGCTGCAGGCTTTCCTGCTGCCTTCAGCCTCAAAACCACCCTTTCCCACTTGGTGCAGCGCCAGGCACAAAAATGGCCATATGTCTGGAGATTGGTCCCACACCCAAAGAGCCAGCAGGGAAAACTATGCCTTGTTCTAAAGCTCTTTGGGGACCGCTTGCGTAGCCCCACAGACCTGGGGGCTGCAGGCTTTCCTGCTGCCTTCAGCCTCAAAACCACCCTTTCCCACTCGGCGTCGCTCCAGGCACAAAAATGGCCATATGTCTGGAGACCAGTCCCACGCCCAAAGAGCCATCAGGGAAAACTATGCCTTGTTCTAAAGCTCTTTGGGGACCGCTTGCGTAGCCCCACACACCTGGGGGCTGCAGGCCTTACTCTTGCCTTCAGCCTCAAAACCACCCTTTCCCACTTGGCGCCGCGCCAGGCACAAATGTGGCCATATGTCTGGAGACTGGTCCCACGCCCAAAGAGCCAGCAGGGAAAACTATGCCTTGTTCTAAAGCTCTTTGGGAACCGCTGGTGTGGCCCCACAGACGTGGGGGCTGCAGGCTTTCCTGCTGCCTTCAGCCTCAAAACCACCCTTTCCCACTCGGCGTCGCTCCAGGCACAAAAATGGCCATATGTCTGGAGTTTGGTCCCATGCCCAAAGAGGCAGGAGGGAAAACTATGACTCGTTGTAAAGCTCTTTGGGAACCGCTTGCGTAGCCCCACACACCTGGGGGCTGCAGGCTTTCCTGCTGTCTTCAGCCTCAAAACCACCCTTTCCCACTTGGCGCAGCGCCAGGCACAGAAATGGCCATATGTCTGGAGACTGGTGCCACGCCCAAAGAGTCAGAAGGGAAAACTATGCCTTGTTCTAAAGCTCTTTGGGAACCGCTTGCGTAGCCGCACAGATGTGGGGGCTGCAGGCTTTCCTGCTGCCTTCAGCCTCAAAACCACCCTTTCCCACTTGGCGCCGCGCCAGGCACAAAAATGGCCATATGTCTGGAGATTGGTCGCACGCCCAAAGAGCCAGCAGGGAAAACTATGCCTTGTTCTAAAGCTCTTTGGGAACCGCTGGTGTGGCCCCACAGACCTGGGGGCTGCAGGCTTTCCTGCTGCCTTCAGCCTCAAAACCACCCTTTCCCACTTGGCGCCAAGCCAGGCACAAAAATGGCCATATGTCTGGGGATTGGTCCCACGCCCAAAGAGCCAGCAGGGAAAACTATGCCTTGTTCTAAAGCTCTTTGGGGACCGCTTGCGTAGCCCCACAGACCTGTGGGCTGCAGGCTTTCCTGCTGCCTTCAACCTCAAAACCACCCTTTCCCACTTGGTGCAGCGCCAGGCACAAAAATGGCCATATGTCTGGAGATTGGTCCCACGCCCAAAGAGCCAGCAGGGAAAACAATGCCTTGTTCTAAAGCTCTTTGGGAACCGCTGGTGTGGCCCCACAGACGTGGGGGCTGCAGGCTTTCCTGCTGCCTTCAGCCTCAAAACCACCCTTTCCCACTTGGCGCAGCGCCAGGCACAAAAATGGCCATATGTCTGGAGATTGGTCCCACGCCAAAAGAGCCAGCAGGGAAAACTATGCCTTGTTCTAAAGCTCTTTGGGAACTGCTTGCGTAGCCCCACAGACCTGGGGGCTGCAGGCTTTCCTGCTGCCTTCAACCTCAAAACCACCCTTTCCCACTTGGTGCAGCGCCAGGCACAGAAATGGCCATATGTCTGGAGACTGGTGCCACGCCCAAAGAGTCAGAAGGGAAAACTATGCCTTGTTCTAAAGCTCTTTGGGAACCGCTTGCGTAGCCGCACAGATGTGGGGGCTGCAGGCTTTCCTGCTGCCTTCAGCCTCAAAACCACCCTTTCCCACTTGGCGCCGCGCCAGGCACAAAAATGGCCATATGTCTGGGGATTGGTCCCACGTCCAAAGAGCCAGCAGGGAAAACTATGCCTTGTTCTAAAGCTCTTTGGGGACCGCTTGCGTAGCCCCACAGACCTGTGGGCTGCAGGCTTTCCTGCTGCCTTCAGCCTCAAAACCACCCTTTCCCACTTGGCGCCGCGCC
Organism: Larus michahellis; assembly: GCF_964199755.1. Lineage (NCBI taxonomy): Eukaryota > Metazoa > Chordata > Aves > Charadriiformes > Laridae > Larus > Larus michahellis. Next base: position 2,675,110 of record NC_133917.1, on the reverse strand, counting down.
AGGCACAAATGTGGCCATATGTCTGGAGACTGGTCCCACGCCCAAAGAGTCAGCAGGGAAAACTATGCCTTGTTCTAAAGCTCTTTGGGAACCGCTTGCGTAGCCCCACACACCTGGGGGCTGCAGGCTTTCCTGCTGCCTTCAGCCTCAAAACCACCCTTTCCCACTTGGCGCCACACCAGGCACAAAATTGGCCATATGTCTGGAGACTGGTCCCACGCCCAAAGAGGCATCAGGGAAAACTATGCCTTGTTCTAAAGCTCTTTGGGAACAGCTTGCGTAGCCCCACAGACCTGGGGGCTGCAGGCTTTCCTGCTGCCTTCAGCCTCAAAACCACCCTTTCCCACTTGGTGCAGCGCCAGGCACAAAAATGGCCATATGTCTGGAGATTGGTCCCACACCCAAAGAGCCAGCAGGGAAAACTATGCCTTGTTCTAAAGCTCTTTGGGAACCGCTTGTGTAGCCCCACACACCTGGGGGCTGCAGGCTTTCCTGCTGCCTTCAGCCTCAAAACCACCCTTTCCCTCCTGGCGCCGCGCCAGGCACAAAAATGGCCATATGTCTGGAGATTGTTCCCACGCCCAAAGAGCCAGCAGGGAAAACTATGCCTTGTTCTAAAGCTCTTTGGGGACCGCTTGCGTAGCCCCACAGACCTGGGGGCTGCAGGCCTTACTCTTGCCTTCAGCCTCAAAACCACCCTTTCCCACTTGGCGCCGCGCCAGGCACAAATGTGGCCATATGTCTGGAGACTGGTCCCACGCCCAAAGAGCCAGCAGGGAAAACTATGCCTTGTTCTAAAGCTCTTTGGGAACCGCTGGTGTGGCCCCACAGACGTGGGGGCTGCAGGCTTTCCTGCTGCCTTCAGCCTCAAAACCACCCTTTCCCACTTGGTGCAGCGCCAGGCACAAAAATGGCCATATGTCTGGAGATTGGTCCCACGCCCGAAGAGCCAGCAGGGAAAACTATGCCTTGTTCTAAAGCTCTTTGGGGACCGCTTGCGTAGCCCCACAGACCTGGGGGCTGCAGGCTTTCCTGCTGCCTTCAGCCTCAAAACCACCCTTTCCCACTCGGCGTCGCTCCAGGCACAAAAATGGCCATATGTCTGGAGACTGGTCCCACGCCCAAAGAGCCAGCAGGGAAAACTATGCCTTGTTCTAAAGCTCTTTGGGGACCGCTTGCATAGCCCCACACACCTGGGGGCTGCAGGCCTTACTCTTGCCTTCAGCCTCAAAACCACCCTTTCCCACTTGGCGCCGCGCCAGGCACAAATGTGGCCATATGTCTGGAGACTGGTCCCACGCCCAAAGAGCCAGCAGGGAAAACTATGCCTTGTTCTAAAGCTCTTTGGGAACCGCTGGTGTGGCCCCACAGACGTGGGGGCTGCAGGCTTTCCTGCTGCCTTCAGCCTCAAAACCACCCTTTCCCACTTGGTGCAGCGCCAGGCACAAAAATGGCCATATGTCTGGAGATTGGTCCCACGCCCAAAGAGCCAGCAGGGAAAACTATGCCTTGTTCTAAAGCTCTTTGGGGACCGCTTGCGTAGCCCCACACACCTGGGGGCTGCAGGCTTTCCTGCTGCCTTCAGCCTCAAAAACACCCTTTCCCACTCGGCGTCGCTCCAGGCACAAAAATGGCCATATGTCTGGAGTTTGGTCCCATGCCCAAAGAGGCAGGAGGGAAAACTATGCCTTGTTCTAAAGCTCTTTGGGAACCGCTTGCGTAGCCCCACACACCTGGGGGCTGCAGGCTTTCCTGCTGTCTTCAGCCTCAAAACCACCCTTTCCCACTTGGCGCAGCGCCAGGCACAGAAATGGCCATATGTCTGGAGACTGGTGCCACGCCCAAAGAGTCAGAAGGGAAAACTATGCCTTGTTCTAAAGCTCTTTGGGAACCGCTTGCGTAGCCGCACAGATGTGGGGGCTGCAGGCTTTCCTGCTGCCTTCAGCCTCAAAACCACCCTTTCCCACTTGGCGCCGCGCCAGACACAAAAATGGCCATATGTCTGGAGATTGGTCGCACGCCCAAAGAGCCAGCAGGGAAAACTATGCCTTGTTCTAAAGCTCTTTGGGAACCGCTGGTGTGGCCCCACAGACCTGGGGGCTGCAGGCTTTCCTGCTGCCTTCAGCCTCAAAACCACCCTTTCCCACTTGGCGCCGCGCCAGGCACAAAAATGGCCATATGTCTGGGGATTGGTCCCACGTCCAAAGTCCCAGCAGGGAAAACTATGCCTTGTTCTAAAGCTCTTTGGGGACCGCTTGCGTAGCCCCACAGACCTGTGGGCTGCAGGCTTTCCTGCTGCCTTCAACCTCAAAACCACCCTTTCCCACTTGGTGCAGCGCCAGGCACAAAAATGGCCATATGTCTGCAGATTGGTCCCACGCCCAAAGAGCCAGCAGGGAAAACAATGCCTTGTTCTAAAGCTCTTTGGGAACCGCTGGTGTGGCCCCACAGACGTGGGGGCTGCAGGCTTTCCTGCTGCCTTCAGCCTCAAAACCACCCTTTCCCACTTGGTGCAGCGCCAGGCACAAAAATGGCCATATGTCTGGAGATTGGTCCCACGCCCAAAGAGCCAGCAGGGAAAACTATGCCTTGTTCTAAAGCTCTTTGGGAACCGCTTGCGTAGCCCCACAGACCTGGGGGCTGCAGGCTTTCCTGCTGCCTTCAACCTCAAAACCACCCTTTCCCACTTGGTGCAGCGCCAGGCAGAAAAATGGCCATATGTCTGGAGACTGGTGCCACGCCCAAAGAGTCAGAAGGGAAAACTATGCCTTGTTCTAAAGCTCTTTGGGAACCGCTTGCGTAGCCGCACAGATGTGGGGGCTGCAGGCTTTCCTGCTGCCTTCAGCCTCAAAACCACCCTTTCCCACTTGGCGCCGCGCCAGACACAAAAATGGCCATATGTCTGGAGATTGGTCCCACGCCCAAAGAGCCAGCAGGGAAAACTATGCCTTGTTCTAAAGCTCTTTGGGAACCGCTGGTGTGGCCCTACAGACCTGGGGGCTGCATGCTTTCCTGCTGCCTTCAGCCTCAAAACCACCCTTTCCCACTAGGCGCCGCGGCAGGCACAAAAATGGCCATATGTCTGGAGATTGTTCCCACGCCCAAAGAGCCAGCAGGGAAAACTATGCCTTGTTGTAAAGCTCTTTGGGAACCGCTTGCGTAGCCCCACACACCTGGGGGCTGCAGGCTTTCCTGCTGCCTTCAGCCTCAAAACCACCCTTTCCCTCCTGGCGCCGCGCCAGGCACAAAAATGGCCATATGTCTGGTGATGGGTCCCACGCCCAAAGAGCCAGCAGGGAAAACTATGCCTTGTTCTAAAGCTCTTTGGGAACCGCTTGCGTAGCCCCACAGACCTGGGGTCTGCAGGCTTTCCTGCTGCCTTCAGCCTCAAAACCACCCTTTCCCACTTGGCGCCGCGCCAGGCACAAAAATGGCCATATGTCTGGAGATTGTTCCCACGCCCAAAGAGCCAGCAGGGAAAACTATGCCTTGTTCTAAAGCTCTTTGGGAACCGCTGGTGTGGCCCTACAGACCTGGGGGCTGCATGCTTTCCTGCTGCCTTCAACCTCAAAACCACCCTTTCCCACTTGGTGCAGCGCCAGGCACAGAAATGGCCATATGTCTGGAGACTGGTGCCACGCCCAAAGAGTCAGAAGGGAAAACTATGCCTTGTTCTAAAGCTCTTTGGGAACCGCTTGCGTAGCCGCACAGATGTGGGGGCTGCAGGCTTTCCTGCTGCCTTCAGCCTCAAAACCACCCTTTCCCACTTGGCGCCGCGCCAGACACAAAAATGGCCATATGTCTGGAGATTGGTCCCACGCCCAAAGAGCCAGCAGGGAAAACTATGCCTTGTTCTAAAGCTCTTTGGGAACCGCTGGTGTGGCCCTACAGACCTGGGGGCTGCATGCTTTCCTGCTGCCTTCAGCCTCAAAACCACCCTTTCCCACTTGGCGCAGCGCCAGGCACAAAAATGGCCATATGTCTGGAGATTGGTCCCACGCCCAAAGAGCCAGCAGGGAAAACAATGCCTTGTTCTAAAGCTCTTTGGGAACTGCTGGTGTGGCCCCACAGAGCTGGGGGCTGCAGGCTTTCCTGCTGCCTTCAGCCTCAAAACCACCCTTTCCCACTTGGTGCAGCGCCAGGCACAAAAATGGCCATATGTCTGGAGATTGGTCCCACGCCCAAAGAGCCAGCAGGGAAAACTATGCCTTGTTCTAAAGCTCTTTGGGGACCGCTTGCGTAGCCCCACACACCTGGGGGCTGCAGGCTTTCCTGCTGCCTTCAGCCTCAAAACCACCCTTTCCCACTAGGCGCCGCGGCAGGCACAAAAATGGCCATATGTCTGGAGATTGTTCCCACGCCCAAAGAGCCAGCAGGGAAAACTATGCCTTGTTGTAAAGCTCTTTGGGAACCGCTTGCGTAGCCCCACACACCTGGGGGCTGCAGGCTTTCCTGCTGCCTTCAGCCTCAAAACCACCCTTTCCCTCCTGGCGCCGCGCCAGGCACAAAAATGGCCATATGTCTGGTGATGGGTCCCACGCCCAAAGAGCCAGCAGGGAAAACTATGCCTTGTTCTAAAGCTCTTTGGGAACCGCTTGCGTAGCCCCACAGACCTGGGGTCTGCAGGCTTTCCTGCTGCCTTCAGCCTCAAAACCACCCTTTCCCACTTGGCGCCGCGCCAGGCACAAAAATGGCCATATGTCTGGAGATTGTTCCCACGCCCAAAGAGCCAGCAGGGAAAACTATGCCTTGTTCTAAAGCTCTTTGGGGACCGCTTGCGTAGCCCCTCAGACCTGGGGGCTGCAGGCCTTACTCTTGCCTTCAGCCTCAAAACCACCCTTTCCCACTTGGCGCCGCGCCAGGCACAAAAATGGCCATATGTCTGGAGACTGGTCCCACGCCCAAAGAGCCAGCAGGGAAAACTATGCCTTGTTCTAAAGCTCTTTGGGAACCGCTTGCGTAGCCCCACAGACCTGGGGGCTGCAGGCTTTCCTGCTGCCTTCAGCCTCAAAACCACCCTTTCCCACTTGGTGCAGCGCCAGGCACAAAAATGGCCATATGTCTGGAGATTGGTCCCACGCCCAAAGAGCCAGCAGGGAAAACTATGCCTTGTTCTAAAGCTCTTTGGGGACCGCTTGCGTAGCCCCACAGACCTGGGGGCTGCAGGCTTTCCTGCTGCCTTCAGCCTCAAAACCACCCTTTCCCACTCGGCGTCGCTCCAGGCACAAAAATGGCCATATGTCTGGAGATTGGTCCCACGCCCAAAGAGCCAGCAGGGAAAACTATGCCTTGTTCTAAAGCTCTTTGGGGACCGCTTGCGTAGCCCCACAGACCTGGGGGCTGCAGGCCTTACTCTTGCCTTCAGCCTCAAAACCACCCTTTCCCACTTGGCGCCGCGCCAGGCACAAATGTGGCCATATGTCTGGAGACTGGTCCCACGCCCAAAGAGCCAGCAGGGAAAACTATGCCTTGTTGTAAAGCTCTTTGGGAACCGCTGGTGTGGCCCCACAGACGTGGGGGCTGCAGGCTTTCCTGCTGCCTTCAGCCTCAAAACCACCCTTTCCCACTTGGTGCAGCGCCAGGCACAAAAATGGCCATATGTCTGGAGATTGGTCCCACGCCCAAAGAGCCAGCAGGGAAAACTATGCCTTGTTCTAAAGCTCTTTGGGGACCGCTTGCGTAGCCCCACAGACGTGGGGGCTGCAGGCTTTCCTGCTGCCTTCAGCCTCAAAACCACCCTTTCCCACTCGGCGTCGCTCCAGGCACAAAAATGGCCATATGTCTGGAGATTGGTCCCACGCCCAAAGAGCCAGCAGGGAAAACTATGCCTTGTTCTAAAGCTCTTTGGGGACCGCTTGCGTAGCCCCACACACCTGGGGGCTGCAGGCCTTACTCTTGCCTTCAGCCTCAAAACCACCCTTTCCCACTTGGCGCTGCGCCAGGCACAAATGTGGCCATATGTCTGGAGACTGGTCCCACGCCCAAAGAGCCAGCAGGGAAAACTATGCCTTGTTCTAAAGCTCTTTGGGAACCGCTGGTGTGGCCCCACAGGCGTGGGGGCTGCAGGCTTTCCTGCTGCCTTCAGCCTCAAAACCACCCTTTCCCACTTGGTGCAGCGCCAGGCACAAAAATGACCATATGTCTGGAGATTGGTCCCACGCCCAAAGAGCCAGCAGGGAAAACAATGCCTTGTTCTAAAGCTCTTTGGGAACCGCTTGCGTAGCCCCACACACCTGGGGGCTGCAGGCTTTCCTGCTGTCTTCAGCCTCAAAACCACCCTTTCCCACTTGGCGCAGCGCCAGGCACAGAAATGGCCATATGTCTGGAGACTGGTGCCACGCCCAAAGAGTCAGAAGGGAAAACTATGCCTTGTTCTAAAGCTCTTTGGGAACCGCTTGCGTAGCCGCACAGATGTGGGGGCTGCAGGCTTTCCTGCTGCCTTCAGCCTCAAAACCACCCTTTCCCACTTGTGCAGCGCCAGGCACAAAAATGGCCATATGTCTGGAGATTGGTCGCACGCCCAAAGAGCCAGCAGGGAAAACTATGCCTTGTTCTAAAGCTCTTTGGGAACCGCTGGTGTGGCCCCACAGACCTGGGGGCTGCAGGCTTTCCTGCTGCCTTCAGCCTCAAAACCACCCTTTCCCACTTGGCGCCGCGCCAGGCACAAAAATGGCCATATGTCTGGGGATTGGTCCCACGTCCAAAGTCCCAGCAGGGAAAACTATGCCTTGTTCTAAAGCTCTTTGGGGACCGCTTGCGTAGCCCCACAGACCTGTGGGCTGCAGGCTTTCCTGCTGCCTTCAACCTCAAAACCACCCTTTCCCACTTGGTGCAGCGCCAGGCACAAAAATGGCCATATGTCTGGAGATTGGTCCCACGCCCAAAGAGCCAGCAGGGAAAACAATGCCTTGTTCTAAAGCTCTTTGGGAACCGCTGGTGTGGCCCCACAGACGTGGGGGCTGCAGGCTTTCCTGCTGCCTTCAGCCTCAAAACCACCCTTTCCCACTTGGCGCAGCGCCAGGCACAAAAATGGCCATATGTCTGGAGATTGGTCCCACGCCAAAAGAGCCAGCAGGGAAAACTATGCCTTGTTCTAAAGCTCTTTGGGAACCGCTTGCGTAGCCCCACAGACCTGGGGGCTGCAGGCTTTCCTGCTGCCTTCAACCTCAAAACCACCCTTTCCCACTTGGTGCAGCGCCAGGCACAGAAATGGCCATATGTCTGGAGACTGGTGCCACGCCCAAAGAGTCAGAAGGGAAAACTATGCCTTGTTCTAAAGCTCTTTGGGAACCGCTTGCGTAGCCGCACAGATGTGGGGGCTGCAGGCTTTCCTGCTGCCTTCAGCCTCAAAACCACCCTTTCCCACTTGGCGCCGCGCCAGACACAAAAATGGCCATATGTCTGGAGATTGGTCCCACGCCCAAAGAGCCAGCAGGGAAAACTATGCCTTGTTCTAAAGCTCTTTGGGAACCGCTGGTGTGGCCCTACAGACCTGGGGGCTGCATGCTTTCCTGCTGCCTTCAGCCTCAAAACCACCCTTTCCCACTAGGCGCCGCGGCAGGCACAAAAATGGCCATATGTCTGGAGATTGTTCCCACGCCCAAAGAGCCAGCAGGGAAAACTATGCCTTGTTGTAAAGCTCTTTGGGAACCGCTTGCGTAGCCCCACACACCTGGGGGCTGCAGGCTTTCCTGCTGCCTTCAGCCTCAAAACCACCCTTTCCCTCCTGGCGCCGCGCCAGGCACAAAAATGGCCATATGTCTGGTGATGGGTCCCACGCCCAAAGAGCCAGCAGGGAAAACTATGCCTTGTTCTAAAGCTCTTTGGGAACCGCTTGCGTAGCCCCACAGACCTGGGGTCTGCAGGCTTTCCTGCTGCCTTCAGCCTCAAAACCACCCTTTCCCACTTGGCGCCGCGCCAGGCACAAAAATGGCCATATGTCTGGAGATTGTTCCCACGCCCAAAGAGCCAGCAGGGAAAACTATGCCTTGTTCTAAAGCTCTTTGGGAACCGCTGGTGTGGCCCTACAGACCTGGGGGCTGCATGCTTTCCTGCTGCCTTCAACCTCAAAACCACCCTTTCCCACTTGGTGCAGCGCCAGGCACAGAAATGGCCATATGTCTGGAGACTGGTGCCACGCCCAAAGAGTCAGAAGGGAAAACTATGCCTTGTTCTAAAGCTCTTTGGGAACCGCTTGCGTAGCCGCACAGATGTGGGGGCTGCAGGCTTTCCTGCTGCCTTCAGCCTCAAAACCACCCTTTCCCACTTGGCGCCGCGCCAGACACAAAAATGGCCATATGTCTGGAGATTGGTCCCACGCCCAAAGAGCCAGCAGGGAAAACTATGCCTTGTTCTAAAGCTGTTTGGGAACCGCTGGTGTGGCCCTACAGACCTGGGGGCTGCATGCTTTCCTGCTGCCTTCAGCCTCAAAACCACCCTTTCCCACTTGGCGCAGCGCCAGGCACAAAAATGGCCATATGTCTGGAGATTGGTCCCACGCCCAAAGAGCCAGCAGGGAAAACAATGCCTTGTTCTAAAGCTCTTTGGGAACTGCTGGTGTGGCCCCACAGAGCTGGGGGCTGCAGGCTTTCCTGCTGCCTTCAGCCTCAAAACCACCCTTTCCCACTTGGTGCAGCGCCAGGCACAAAAATGGCCATATGTCTGGAGATTGGTCCCACGCCCAAAGAGCCAGCAGGGAAAACTATGCCTTGTTCTAAAGCTCTTTGGGGACCGCTTGCGTAGCCCCACAGACCTGGGGGCTGCAGGCTTTCCTGCTGCCTTCAGCCTCAAAACCACCCTTTCCCACTAGGCGCCGCGGCAGGCACAAAAATGGCCATATGTCTGGAGATTGTTCCCACGCCCAAAGAGCCAGCAGGGAAAACTATGCCTTGTTGTAAAGCTCTTTGGGAACCGCTTGCGTAGCCCCACACACCTGGGGGCTGCAGGCTTTCCTGCTGCCTTCAGCCTCAAAACCACCCTTTCCCTCCTGGCGCCGCGCCAGGCACAAAAATGGCCATATGTCTGGTGATGGGTCCCACGCCCAAAGAGCCAGCAGGGAAAACTATGCCTTGTTCTAAAGCTCTTTGGGAACCGCTTGCGTAGCCCCACAGACCTGGGGTCTGCAGGCTTTCCTGCTGCCTTCAGCCTCAAAACCACCCTTTCCCACTTGGCGCCGCGCCAGGCACAAAAATGGCCATATGTCTGGAGATTGTTCCCACGCCCAAAGAGCCAGCAGGGAAAACTATGCCTTGTTCTAAAGCTCTTTGGGGACCGCTTGCGTAGCCCCTCAGACCTGGGGGCTGCAGGCCTTACTCTTGCCTTCAGCCTCAAAACCACCCTTTCCCACTTGGCGCCGCGCCAGGCACAAAAATGGCCATATGTCTGGAGACTGGTCCCACGCCCAAAGAGCCAGCAGGGAAAACTATGCCTTGTTCTAAAGCTCTTTGGGAACCGCTTGCGTAGCCCCACAGACCTGGGGGCTGCAGGCTTTCCTGCTGCCTTCAGCCTCAAAACCACCCTTTCCCACTTGGTGCAGCGCCAGGCACAAAAATGGCCATATGTCTGGAGATTGGTCCCACGCCCAAAGAGCCAGCAGGGAAAACTATGCCTTGTTCTAAAGCTCTTTGGGGACCGCTTGCGTAGCCCCACAGACCTGGGGGCTGCAGGCTTTCCTGCTGCCTTCAGCCTCAAAACCACCCTTTCCCACTCGGCGTCGCTCCAGGCACAAAAATGGCCATATGTCTGGAGATTGGTCCCACGCCCAAAGAGCCAGCAGGGAAAACTATGCCTTGTTCTAAAGCTCTTTGGGGACCGCTTGCGTAGCCCCACAGACCTGGGGGCTGCAGGCCTTACTCTTGCCTTCAGCCTCAAAACCACCCTTTCCCACTTGGCGCCGCGCCAGGCACAAATGTGGCCATATGTCTGGAGACTGGTCCCACGCCCAAAGAGCCAGCCGGGAAAACTATGCCTTGTTCTAAAGCTCTTTGGGAACCGCTGGTGTGGCCCCACAGACGTGGGGGCTGCAGGCTTTCCTGCTGCCTTCAGCCTCAAAACCACCCTTTCCCACTTGGTGCAGCGCCAGGCACAAAAATGGCCATATGTCTGGAGATTGGTCCCACGCCCAAAGAGCCAGCAGGGAAAACTATGCCTTGTTCTAAAGCTCTTTGGGGACCGCTTGCGTAGCCCCACAGACGTGGGGGCTGCAGGCTTTCCTGCTGCCTTCAGCCTCAAAACCACCCTTTCCCACTCGGCGTCGCTCCAGGCACAAAAATGGCCATATGTCTGGAGATTGGTCCCACGCCCAAAGAGCCAGCAGGGAAAACTATGCCTTGTTCTAAAGCTCTTTGGGGACCGCTTGCGTAGCCCCACACACCTGGGGGCTGCAGGCCTTACTCTTGCCTTCAGCCTCAAAACCACCCTTTCCCACTTGGCGCTGCGCCAGGCACAAATGTGGCCATATGTCTGGAGACTGGTCCCACGCCCAAAGAGCCAGCAGGGAAAACTATGCCTTGTTCTAAAGCTCTTTGGGAACCGCTGGTGTGGCCCCACAGGCGTGGGGGCTGCAGGCTTTCCTGCTGCCTTCAGCCTCAAAACCACCCTTTCCCACTTGGTGCAGCGCCAGGCACAAAAATGACCATATGTCTGGAGATTGGTCCCACGCCCAAAGAGCCAGCAGGGAAAACTATGCCTTGTTCTAAAGCTCTTTGGGGACCGCTTGCGTAGCCCCACACACCTGGGGGCTGCAGGCTTTCCTGCTGTCTTCAGCCTCAAAACCACCCTTTCCCACTTGGCGCCGCGCCAGACACAAAAATGGCCATATGTCTGGAGATTGGTCCCACGCCCAAAGAGCCAGCAGGGAAAACTATGCCTTGTTCTAAAGCTGTTTGGGAACCGCTGGTGTGGCCCTACAGACCTGGGGGCTGCATGCTTTCCTGCTGCCTTCAGCCTCAAAACCACCCTTTCCCACTTGGCGCAGCGCCAGGCACAAAAATGGCCATATGTCTGGAGATTGGTCCCACGCCCAAAGAGCCAGCAGGGAAAACAATGCCTTGTTCTAAAGCTCTTTGGGAACTGCTGGTGTGGCCCCACAGAGCTGGGGGCTGCAGGCTTTCCTGCTGCCTTCAGCCTCAAAACCACCCTTTCCCACTTGGTGCAGCGCCAGGCACAAAAATGGCCATATGTCTGGAGATTGGTCCCACGCCCAAAGAGCCAGCAGGGAAAACTATGCCTTGTTCTAAAGCTCTTTGGGGACCGCTTGCGTAGCCCCACAGACCTGGGGGCTGCAGGCTTTCCTGCTGCCTTCAGCCTCAAAACCACCCTTTCCCACTAGGCGCCGCGGCAGGCACAAAAATGGCCATATGTCTGGAGATTGTTCCCACGCCCAAAGAGCCAGCAGGGAAAACTATGCCTTGTTGTAAAGCTCTTTGGGAACCGCTTGCGTAGCCCCACACACCTGGGGGCTGCAGGCTTTCCTGCTGCCTTCAGCCTCAAAACCACCCTTTCCCTCCTGGCGCCGCGCCAGGCACAAAAATGGCCATATGTCTGGTGATGGGTCCCACGCCCAAAGAGCCAGCAGGGAAAACTATGCCTTGTTCTAAAGCTCTTTGGGAACCGCTTGCGTAGCCCCACAGACCTGGGGTCTGCAGGCTTTCCTGCTGCCTTCAGCCTCAAAACCACCCTTTCCCACTTGGCGCCGCGCCAGGCACAAAAATGGCCATATGTCTGGAGATTGTTCCCACGCCCAAAGAGCCAGCAGGGAAAACTATGCCTTGTTCTAAAGCTCTTTGGGGACCGCTTGCGTAGCCCCTCAGACCTGGGGGCTGCAGGCCTTACTCTTGCCTTCAGCCTCAAAACCACCCTTTCCCACTTGGCGCCGCGCCAGGCACAAAAATGGCCATATGTCTGGAGACTGGTCCCACGCCCAAAGAGCCAGCAGGGAAAACTATGCCTTGTTCTAAAGCTCTTTGGGAACCGCTTGCGTAGCCCCACAGACCTGGGGGCTGCAGGCTTTCCTGCTGCCTTCAGCCTCAAAACCACCCTTTCCCACTTGGTGCAGCGCCAGGCACAAAAATGGCCATATGTCTGGAGATTGGTCCCACGCCCAAAGAGCCAGCAGGGAAAACTATGCCTTGTTCTAAAGCTCTTTGGGGACCGCTTGCGTAGCCCCACAGACCTGGGGGCTGCAGGCTTTCCTGCTGCCTTCAGCCTCAAAACCACCCTTTCCCACTCGGCGTCGCTCCAGGCACAAAAATGGCCATATGTCTGGAGATTGGTCCCACGCCCAAAGAGCCAGCAGGGAAAACTATGCCTTGTTCTAAAGCTCTTTGGGGACCGCTTGCGTAGCCCCACAGACCTGGGGGCTGCAGGCCTTACTCTTGCCTTCAGCCTCAAAACCACCCTTTCCCACTTGGCGCCGCGCCAGGCACAAATGTGGCCATATGTCTGGAGACTGGTCCCACGCCCAAAGAGCCAGCCGGGAAAACTATGCCTTGTTCTAAAGCTCTTTGGGAACCGCTGGTGTGGCCCCACAGACGTGGGGGCTGCAGGCTTTCCTGCTGCCTTCAGCCTCAAAACCACCCTTTCCCACTTGGTGCAGCGCCAGGCACAAAAATGGCCATATGTCTGGAGATTGGTCCCACGCCCAAAGAGCCAGCAGGGAAAACTATGCCTTGTTCTAAAGCTCTTTGGGGACCGCTTGCGTAGCCCCACAGACGTGGGGGCTGCAGGCTTTCCTGCTGCCTTCAGCCTCAAAACCACCCTTTCCCACTCGGCGTCGCTCCAGGCACAAAAATGGCCATATGTCTGGAGATTGGTCCCACGCCCAAAGAGCCAGCAGGGAAAACTATGCCTTGTTCTAAAGCTCTTTGGGGACCGCTTGCGTAGCCCCACACACCTGGGGGCTGCAGGCCTTACTCTTGCCTTCAGCCTCAAAACCACCCTTTCCCACTTGGCGCTGCGCCAGGCACAAATGTGGCCATATGTCTGGAGACTGGTCCCACGCCCAAAGAGCCAGCAGGGAAAACTATGCCTTGTTCTAAAGCTCTTTGGGAACCGCTGGTGTGGCCCCACAGGCGTGGGGGCTGCAGGCTTTCCTGCTGCCTTCAGCCTCAAAACCACCCTTTCCCACTTGGTGCAGCGCCAGGCACAAAAATGACCATATGTCTGGAGATTGGTCCCACGCCCAAAGAGCCAGCAGGGAAAACTATGCCTTGTTCTAAAGCTCTTTGGGGACCGCTTGCGTAGCCCCACACACCTGGGGGCTGCAGGCTTTCCTGCTGTCTTCAGCCTCAAAACCACCCTTTCCCACTTGGCGCAGCGCCAGGCACAAAAATGGCCATATGTCTGGAGACTGGTGCCACGCCCAAAGAGTCAGAAGGGAAAACTATGCCTTGTTCTAAAGCTCTTTGGGAACCGCTTGCGTAGCCCCACAGATGTGGGGGCTGCAGGCTTTCCTGCTGCCTTCAGCCTCAAAACCACCCTTTCCCACTTGGCGCCGCGCCAGACACAAAAATGGCCATATGTCTGGAGATTGGTCGCACGCCCAAAGAGCCATCAGGGAAAACTATGCCTTGTTCTAAAGCTCTTTGGGAACCGCTGGTGTGGCCCCACAGACCTGGGGGCTGCAGGCTTTCCTGCTGCCTTCAACCTCAAAACCACCCTTTCCCACTTGGCGCCGCGCCAGGCACAAAAATGGCCATATGTCTGGGGATTGGTCCCACGTCCAAAGACCCAGCAGGGAAAACTATGCCTTGTTCTAAAGCTCTTTGGGGACCGCTTGTGTAGCCCCACAGACCTGTGGGCTGCAGGCTTTCCTGCTGCCTTCAACCTCAAAACCACCCTTTCCCACTTGGTGCAGCGCCAGGCACAAAAATGGCCATATGTCTGGAGATTGGTCCCACGCCCAAAGAGCCAGCAGGGAAAACAATGCCTTGTTCTAAAGCTCTTTGGGAACCGCTGGTGTGGCCCCACAGACGTGGGGGCTGCAGGCTTTCCTGCTGCCTTCAGCCTCAAAACCACCCTTTCCCACTTGGCGCAGCGCCAGGCACAAAAATGGCCATATGTCTGGAGATTGGTCCCACGCCAAAAGAGCCAGCAGGGAAAACTATGCCTTGTTCTAAAGCTCTTTGGGAACCGCTTGCGTAGCCGCACAGATGTGGGGGCTGCAGGCTTTCCTGCTGCCTTCAGCCTCAAAACCACCCTTTCCCACTTGGCGCCGCGCCAGGCACAAAAATGGCCATATGTCTGGGGATTGGTCCCACGTCCAAAGAGCCAGCAGGGAAAACTATGCCTTGTTCTAAAGCTCTTTGGGGACAGCTTGCGTAGCCCCACAGACCTGTGGGCTGCAGGCTTTCCTGCTGCCTTCAACCTCAAAACCACCCTTTCCCACTTGGTGCAGCGCCAGGCACAAAAATGGCCATATGTCTGGAGATTGGTCCCACGCCCAAAGAGCCAGCAGGGAAAACAATGCCTTGTTCTAAAGCTCTTTGGGAACCGCTGGTGTGGCCCCACAGACGTGGGGGCTGCAGGCTTTCCTGCTGCCTTCAGCCTCAAAACCACCCTTTCCCACTTGGCGCAGCGCCAGGCACAAAAATGGCCATATGTCTGGAGATTGGTCCCACGCCAAAAGAGCCAGCAGGGAAAACTATGCCTTGTTCTAAAGCTCTTTGGGAACTGCTTGCGTAGCCCCACAGACCTGGGGGCTGCAGGCTTTCCTGCTGCCTTCAACCTCAAAACCACCCTTTCCCACTTGGTGCAGCGCCAGGCACAGAAATGGCCATATGTCTGGAGACTGGTGCCACGCCCAAAGAGTCAGAAGGGAAAACTATGCCTTGTTCTAAAGCTCTTTGGGAACCGCTTGCGTAGCCGCACAGATGTGGGGGCTGCAGGCTTTCCTGCTGCCTTCAGCCTCAAAACCACCCTTTCCCACTTGGCGCCGCGCCAGGCACAAAAATGGCCATATGTCTGGGGATTGGTCCCACGTCCAAAGAGCCAGCAGGGAAAACTATGCCTTGTTCTAAACCTCTTTGGGGACAGCTTGCGTAGCCCCACAGACCTGTGGGCTGCAGGCTTTCCTGCTGCCTTCAACCTCAAAACCACCCTTTCCCACTTGGTGCAGCGCCAGGCACAAAAATGGCCATATGTCTGGAGATTGGTCCCACGCCCAAAGAGCCAGCAGGGAAAACAATGCCTTGTTCTAAAGCTCTTTGGGAACCGCTGGTGTGGCCCCACAGACGTGGGGGCTGCAGGCTTTCCTGCTGCCTTCAGCCTCAAAACCACCCTTTCCCACTTGGCGCAGCGCCAGGCACAAAAATGGCCATATGTCTGGAGATTGGTCCCACGCCCAAAGAGCCAGCAGGGAAAACAATGCCTTGTTCTAAAGCTCTTTGGGAACTGCTGGTGTGGCCCCACAGAGCTGGGGGCTGCAGGCTTTCCTGCTGCCTTCAGCCTCAAAACCACCCTTTCCCACTTGGTGCAGCGCCAGGCACAAAAATGGCCATATGTCTGGAGATTGGTCCCACGCCCAAAGAGCAAGCAGGGAAAACTATGCCTTGTTCTAAAGCTCTTTGGGGACCGCTTGCGTAGCCCCACACACCTGGGGGCTGCAGGCTTTCCTGCTGCCTTCAGCCTCAAAACCACCCTTTCCCACTAGGCGCCGCGGCAGGCACAAAAATGGCCATATGTCTGGAGATTGTTCCCACGCCCAAAGAGCCAGCAGGGAAAACTATGCCTTGTTGTAAAGCTCTTTGGGAACCGCTTGCGTAGCCCCACACACCTGGGGGCTGCAGGCTTTCCTGCTGCCTTCAGCCTCAAAACCACCCTTTCCCTCCTGGCGCCGCGCCAGGCACAAAAATGGCCATATGTCTGGTGATGGGTCCCACGCCCAAAGAGCCAGCAGGGAAAACTATGCCTTGTTCTAAAGCTCTTTGGGAACCGCTTGCGTAGCCCCACAGACCTGGGGTCTGCAGGCTTTCCTGCTGCCTTCAGCCTCAAAACCACCCTTTCCCACTTGGCGCCGCGCCAGGCACAAAAATGGCCATATGTCTGGAGATTGTTCCCACGCCCAAAGAGCCAGCAGGGAAAACTATGCCTTGTTCTAAAGCTCTTTGGGGACCGCTTGCGTAGCCCCTCAGACCTGGGGGCTGCAGGCCTTACTCTTGCCTTCAGCCTCAAAACCACCCTTTCCCACTTGGCGCCGCGCCAGGCACAAAAATGGCCATATGTCTGGAGACTGGTCCCACGCCCAAAGAGCCAGCAGGGAAAACTATGCCTTGTTCTAAAGCTCTTTGGGAACCGCTTGCGTAGCCCCACAGACCTGGGGGCTGCAGGCTTTCCTGCTGCCTTCAGCCTCAAAACCACCCTTTCCCACTTGGTGCAGCGCCAGGCACAAAAATGGCCATATGTCTGGAGATTGGTCCCACGCCCAAAGAGCCAGCAGGGAAAACTATGCCTTGTTCTAAAGCTCTTTGGGGACCGCTTGCGTAGCCCCACAGACCTGGGGGCTGCAGGCTTTCCTGCTGCCTTCAGCCTCAAAACCACCCTTTCCCACTCGGCGTCGCTCCAGGCACAAAAATGGCCATATGTCTGGAGATTGGTCCCACGCCCAAAGAGCCAGCAGGGAAAACTATGCCTTGTTCTAAAGCTCTTTGGGGACCGCTTGCGTAGCCCCACAGACCTGGGGGCTGCAGGCCTTACTCTTGCCTTCAGCCTCAAAACCACCCTTTCCCACTTGGCGCCGCGCCAGGCACAAATGTGGCCATATGTCTGGAGACTGGTCCCACGCCCAAAGAGCCAGCAGGGAAAACAATGCCTTGTTCTAAAGCTCTTTGGGAACCGCTGGTGTGGCCCCACAGACGTGGGGGCTGCAGGCTTTCCTGCTGCCTTCAGCCTCAAAACCACCCTTTCCCACTTGGCGCAGCGCCAGGCACAAAAATGGCCATATGTCTGGAGATTGGTCCCACGCCCAAAGAGCCAGCAGGGAAAACTATGCCTTGTTCTAAAGCTCTTTGGGAACCGCTTGATTAGCCCCACAGACGTGGGGGCTGCAGGCTTTCCTGCTGCCTTCAGCCTCAAAACCACCCTTTCCCACTTGGTGCAGCGCCAGGCACAGAAATGGCCATATGTCTGGAGACTGGTGCCACGCCCAAAGAGTCAGAAGGGAAAACTATGCCTTGTTCTAAAGCTCTTTGGGAACCGCTTGCGTAGCCGCACAGATGTGGGGGCTGCAGGCTTTCCTGCTGCCTTCAGCCTCAAAACCACCCTTTCCCACTTGGCGCCGCGCCAGACACAAAAATGGCCATATGTCTGGAGACTGGTCCCACGTCCAAAGACCCAGCAGGGAAAACTATGCCTTGTTCTAAAGCTCTTTGGGGACCGCTTGCGTAGCCCCACAGACCTGTGGGCTGCAGGCTTTCCTGCTGCCTTCAACCTCAAAACCACCCTTTCCCACTTGGTGCAGCGCCAGGCACAAAAATGGCCATATGTCTGGAGATTGGTCCCACGCCCAAAGAGCCAGCAGGGAAAACAATGCCTTGTTCTAAAGCTCTTTGGGAACCGCTGGTGTGGCCCCACAGACGTGGGGGCTGCAGGCTTTCCTGCTGCCTTCAGCCTCAAAACCACCCTTTCCCACTTGGCGCAGCGCCAGGCACAAAAATGGCCATATGTCTGGAGATTGGTCCCACGCCAAAAGAGCCAGCAGGGAAAACTATGCCTTGTTCTAAAGCTCTTTGGGAACTGCTTGCGTAGCCCCACAGACCTGGGGGCTGCAGGCTTTCCTGCTGCCTTCAACCTCAAAACCACCCTTTCCCACTTGGTGCAGCGCCAGGCACAGAAATGGCCATATGTCTGGAGACTGGTGCCACGCCCAAAGAGTCAGAAGGGAAAACTATGCCTTGTTCTAAAGCTCTTTGGGAACCGCTTGCGTAGCCGCACAGATGTGGGGGCTGCAGGCTTTCCTGCTGCCTTCAGCCTCAAAACCACCCTTTCCCACTTGGCGCCGCGCCAGGCACAAAAATGGCCATATGTCTGGGGATTGGTCCCACGTCCAAAGAGCCAGCAGGGAAAACTATGCCTTGTTCTAAACCTCTTTGGGGACAGCTTGCGTAGCCCCACAGACCTGTGGGCTGCAGGCTTTCCTGCTGCCTTCAACCTCAAAACCACCCTTTCCCACTTGGTGCAGCGCCAGGCACAAAAATGGCCATATGTCTGGAGATTGGTCCCACGCCCAAAGAGCCAGCAGGGAAAACAATGCCTTGTTCTAAAGCTCTTTGGGAACCGCTGGTGTGGCCCCACAGACGTGGGGGCTGCAGGCTTTCCTGCTGCCTTCAGCCTCAAAACCACCCTTTCCCACTTGGCGCAGCGCCAGGCACAAAAATGGCCATATGTCTGGTGATGGGTCCCACGCCCAAAGAGCCAGCAGGGAAAACTATGCCTTGTTCTAAAGCTCTTTGGGGACCGCTTGCGTAGCCCCACACACCTGGGGGCTGCAGGCTTTCCTGCTGCCTTCAGCCTCAAAACCACCCTTTCCCACTAGGCGCCGCGGCAGGCACAAAAATGGCCATATGTCTGGAGATTGTTCCCACGCCCAAAGAGCCAGCAGGGAAAACTATGCCTTGTTGTAAAGCTCTTTGGGAACCGCTTGCGTAGCCCCACACACCTGGGGGCTGCAGGCTTTCCTGCTGCCTTCAGCCTCAAAACCACCCTTTCCCTCCTGGCGCCGCGCCAGGCACAAAAATGGCCATATGTCTGGTGATGGGTCCCACGCCCAAAGAGCCAGCAGGGAAAACTATGCCTTGTTCTAAAGCTCTTTGGGAACCGCTTGCGTAGCCCCACAGACCTGGGGTCTGCAGGCTTTCCTGCTGCCTTCAGCCTCAAAACCACCCTTTCCCACTTGGCGCCGCGCCAGGCACAAAAATGGCCATATGTCTGGAGATTGTTCCCACGCCCAAAGAGCCAGCAGGGAAAACTATGCCTTGTTCTAAAGCTCTTTGGGGACCGCTTGCGTAGCCCCTCAGACCTGGGGGCTGCAGGCCTTACTCTTGCCTTCAGCCTCAAAACCACCCTTTCCCACTTGGCGCCGCGCCAGGCACAAAAATGGCCATATGTCTGGAGACTGGTCCCACGCCCAAAGAGCCAGCAGGGAAAACTATGCCTTGTTCTAAAGCTCTTTGGGAACCGCTTGCGTAGCCCCACAGACCTGGGGGCTGCAGGCTTTCCTGCTGCCTTCAGCCTCAAAACCACCCTTTCCCACTTGGTGCAGCGCCAGGCACAAAAATGGCCATATGTCTGGAGATTGGTCCCACGCCCAAAGAGCCAGCAGGGAAAACTATGCCTTGTTCTAAAGCTCTTTGGGGACCGCTTGCGTAGCCCCACAGACCTGGGGGCTGCAGGCTTTCCTGCTGCCTTCAGCCTCAAAACCACCCTTTCCCACTCGGCGTCGCTCCAGGCACAAAAATGGCCATATGTCTGGAGATTGGTCCCACGCCCAAAGAGCCAGCAGGGAAAACTATGCCTTGTTCTAAAGCTCTTTGGGGACCGCTTGCGTAGCCCCACAGACCTGGGGGCTGCAGGCCTTACTCTTGCCTTCAGCCTCAAAACCACCCTTTCCCACTTGGCGCCGCGCCAGGCACAAATGTGGCCATATGTCTGGAGACTGGTCCCACGCCCAAAGAGCCAGCAGGGAAAACAATGCCTTGTTCTAAAGCTCTTTGGGAACCGCTGGTGTGGCCCCACAGACGTGGGGGCTGCAGGCTTTCCTGCTGCCTTCAGCCTCAAAACCACCCTTTCCCACTTGGCGCAGCGCCAGGCACAAAAATGGCCATATGTCTGGAGATTGGTCCCACGCCCAAAGAGCCAGCAGGGAAAACTATGCCTTGTTCTAAAGCTCTTTGGGAACCGCTTGATTAGCCCCACAGACGTGGGGGCTGCAGTCTTTCCTGCTGCCTTCAGCCTCAAAACCACCCTTTCCCACTTGGTGCAGCGCCAGGCACAGAAATGGCCATATGTCTGGAGACTGGTGCCACGCCCAAAGAGTCAGAAGGGAAAACTATGCCTTGTTCTAAAGCTCTTTGGGAACCGCTTGCGTAGCCGCACAGATGTGGGGGCTGCAGGCTTTCCTGCTGCCTTCAGCCTCAAAACCACCCTTTCCCACTTGGCGCCGCGCCAGACACAAAAATGGCCATATGTCTGGAGACTGGTCCCACGTCCAAAGACCCAGCAGGGAAAACTATGCCTTGTTCTAAAGCTCTTTGGGGACCGCTTGCGTAGCCCCACAGACCTGTGGGCTGCAGGCTTTCCTGCTGCCTTCAACCTCAAAACCACCCTTTCCCACTTGGTGCAGCGCCAGGCACAAAAATGGCCATATGTCTGGAGATTGGTCCCACGCCCAAAGAGCCAGCAGGGAAAACAATGCCTTGTTCTAAAGCTCTTTGGGAACCGCTGGTGTGGCCCCACAGACGTGGGGGCTGCAGGCTTTCCTGCTGCCTTCAGCCTCAAAACCACCCTTTCCCACTTGGCGCAGCGCCAGGCACAAAAATGGCCATATGTCTGGAGATTGGTCCCACGCCAAAAGAGCCAGCAGGGAAAACTATGCCTTGTTCTAAAGCTCTTTGGGAACTGCTTGCGTAGCCCCACAGACCTGGGGGCTGCAGGCTTTCCTGCTGCCTTCAACCTCAAAACCACCCTTTCCCACTTGGTGCAGCGCCAGGCACAGAAATGGCCATATGTCTGGAGACTGGTGCCACGCCCAAAGAGTCAGAAGGGAAAACTATGCCTTGTTCTAAAGCTCTTTGGGAACCGCTTGCGTAGCCGCACAGATGTGGGGGCTGCAGGCTTTCCTGCTGCCTTCAGCCTCAAAACCACCCTTTCCCACTTGGCGCCGCGCCAGGCACAAAAATGGCCATATGTCTGGGGATTGGTCCCACGTCCAAAGAGCCAGCAGGGAAAACTATGCCTTGTTCTAAACCTCTTTGGGGACAGCTTGCGTAGCCCCACAGACCTGTGGGCTGCAGGCTTTCCTGCTGCCTTCAACCTCAAAACCACCCTTTCCCACTTGGTGCAGCGCCAGGCACAAAAATGGCCATATGTCTGGAGATTGGTCCCACGCCCAAAGAGCCAGCAGGGAAAACAATGCCTTGTTCTAAAGCTCTTTGGGAACCGCTGGTGTGGCCCCACAGACGTGGGGGCTGCAGGCTTTCCTGCTGCCTTCAGCCTCAAAACCACCCTTTCCCACTTGGCGCAGCGCCAGGCACAAAAATGGCCATATGTCTGGAGATTGGTCCCACGCCCAAAGAGCCAGCAGGGAAAACAATGCCTTGTTCTAAAGCTCTTTGGGAACTGCTGGTGTGGCCCCACAGAGCTGGGGGCTGCAGGCTTTCCTGCTGCCTTCAGCCTCAAAACCACCCTTTCCCACTTGGTGCAGCGCCAGGCACAAAAATGGCCATATGTCTGGAGATTGGTCCCACGCCCAAAGAGCCAGCAGGGAAAACTATGCCTTGTTCTAAAGCTCTTTGGGGACCGCTTGCGTAGCCCCACACACCTGGGGGCTGCAGGCTTTCCTGCTGCCTTCAGCCTCAAAACCACCCTTTCCCACTAGGCGCCGCGGCAGGCACAAAAATGGCCATATGTCTGGAGATTGTTCCCACGCCCAAAGAGCCAGCAGGGAAAACTATGCCTTGTTGTAAAGCTCTTTGGGAACCGCTTGCGTAGCCCCACACACCTGGGGGCTGCAGGCTTTCCTGCTGCCTTCAGCCTCAAAACCACCCTTTCCCTCCTGGCGCCGCGCCAGGCACAAAAATGGCCATATGTCTGGTGATGGGTCCCACGCCCAAAGAGCCAGCAGGGAAAACTATGCCTTGTTCTAAAGCTCTTTGGGAACCGCTTGCGTAGCCCCACAGACCTGGGGTCTGCAGGCTTTCCTGCTGCCTTCAGCCTCAAAACCACCCTTTCCCACTTGGCGCCGCGCCAGGCACAAAAATGGCCATATGTCTGGAGATTGTTCCCACGCCCAAAGAGCCAGCAGGGAAAACTATGCCTTGTTCTAAAGCTCTTTGGGGACCGCTTGCGTAGCCCCTCAGACCTGGGGGCTGCAGGCCTTACTCTTGCCTTCAGCCTCAAAACCACCCTTTCCCACTTGGCGCCGCGCCAGGCACAAAAATGGCCATATGTCTGGAGACTGGTCCCACGCCCAAAGAGCCAGCAGGGAAAACTATGCCTTGTTCTAAAGCTCTTTGGGAACCGCTTGCGTAGCCCCACAGACCTGGGGGCTGCAGGCTTTCCTGCTGCCTTCAGCCTCAAAACCACCCTTTCCCACTTGGTGCAGCGCCAGGCACAAAAATGGCCATATGTCTGGAGATTGGTCCCACGCCCAAAGAGCCAGCAGGGAAAACTATGCCTTGTTCTAAAGCTCTTTGGGGACCGCTTGCGTAGCCCCACAGACCTGGGGGCTGCAGGCTTTCCTGCTGCCTTCAGCCTCAAAACCACCCTTTCCCACTCGGCGTCGCTCCAGGCACAAAAATGGCCATATGTCTGGAGATTGGTCCCACGCCCAAAGAGCCAGCAGGGAAAACTATGCCTTGTTCTAAAGCTCTTTGGGGACCGCTTGCGTAGCCCCACAGACCTGGGGGCTGCAGGCCTTACTCTTGCCTTCAGCCTTAAAACTACCCTTTCCCACTTGGCGCCGCGCCAGGCACAAATGTGGCCATATGTCTGGAGATTGGTCCCACGCCAAAAGAGCCAGCAGGGAAAACTATGCCTTGTTCTAAAGCTCTTTGGGAACCGCTGGTGTGGCCCCACAGACGTGGGGGCTGCAGGCTTTCCTGCTGCCTTCAGCCTCAAAACCACCCTTTCCCACTCGGTGCAGCGCCAGGCACAAAAATGGCCATATGTCTGGAGATTGGTCCCACGCCCAAAGAGCCAGCAGGGAAAACTATGCCTTGTTCTAAAGCTCTTTGGGGACCGCTTGCGTAGCCCCACAGACCTGGGGGCTGCAGGCTTTCCTGCTGCCTTCAGCCTCAAAACCACCCTTTCCCACTCGGCGTCGCTCCAGGCACAAAAATGGCCATATGTCTGGAGATTGGTCCCACGCCCAAAGAGCCAGCAGGGAAAACTATGCCTTGTTCTAAAGCTCTTTGGGGACCGCTTGCGTAGCCCCACAGACCTGGGGGCTGCAGGCCTTACTCTTGCCTTCAGCCTCAAAACCACCCTTTCCCACTTGGCGCTGCGCCAGGCACAAATGTGGCCATATGTCTGGAGACTGGTCCCACGCCCAAAGAGCCAGCAGGGAAAACTATGCCTTGTTCTAAAGCTCTTTGGGAACCGCTGGTGTGGCCCCACAGGCGTGGGGGCTGCAGGCTTTCCTGCTGCCTTCAGCCTCAAAACCACCCTTTCCCACTTGGTGCAGCGCCAGGCACAAAAATGACCATATGTCTGGAGATTGGTCCCACGCCCAAAGAGCCAGCAGGGAAAACTATGCCTTGTTCTAAAGCTCTTTGGGGACCGCTTGCGTAGCCCCACAGACCTGGGGGCTGCAGGCTTTCCTGCTGTCTTCAGCCTCAAAACCACCCTTTCCCACTTGGCGCAGCGCCAGGCACAGAAATGGCCATATGTCTGGAGACTGGTGCCACGCCCAAAGAGTCAGAAGGGAAAACTATGCCTTGTTCTAAAGCTCTTTGGGAACCGCTTGCGTAGCCCCACAGATGTGGGGGCTGCAGGCTTTCCTGCTGCCTTCAGCCTCAAAACCACCCTTTCCCACTTGGCGCCGCGCCAGACACAAAAATGGCCATATGTCTGGAGATTGGTCGCACGCCCAAAGAGCCATCAGGGAAAACTATGCCTTGTTCTAAAGCTCTTTGGGAACCGCTGGTGTGGCCCCACAGACCTGGGGGCTGCAGGCTTTCCTGCTGCCTTCAGCCTCAAAACCACCCTTTCCCACTTGGCGCCGCGCCAGGCACAAAAATGGCCATATGTCTGGGGATTGGTCCCACGTCCAAAGAGCCAGCAGGGAAAACTATGCCTTGTTCTAAAGCTCTTTGGGGACCGCTTGCGTAGCCCCACAGACCTGTGGGCTGCAGGCTTTCCTGCTGCCTTCAACCTCAAAACCACCCTTTCCCACTTGGTGCAGCGCCAGGCACAAAAATGGCCATATGTCTGGAGATTGGTCCCACGCCCAAAGAGCCAGCAGGGAAAACAATGCCTTGTTCTAAAGCTCTTTGGGAACCGCTGGTGTGGCCCCACAGACGTGGGGGCTGCAGGCTTTCCTGCTGCCTTCAGCCTCAAAACCACCCTTTCCCACTTGGCGCAGCGCCAGGCACAAAAATGGCCATATGTCTGGAGATTGGTCCCACGCCAAAAGAGCCAGCAGGGAAAACTATGCCTTGTTCTAAAGCTCTTTGGGAACTGCTTGCGTAGCCCCACAGACCTGGGGGCTGCAGGCTTTCCTGCTGCCTTCAACCTCAAAACCACCCTTTCCCACTTGGTGCAGCGCCAGGCACAGAAATGGCCATATGTCTGGAGACTGGTGCCACGCCCAAAGAGTCAGAAGGGAAAACTATGCCTTGTTCTAAAGCTCTTTGGGAACCGCTTGCGTAGCCGCACAGATGTGCGGCTGCAGGCTTTCCTGCTGCCTTCAGCCTCAAAACCACCCTTTCCCACTTGGCGCCGCGCCAGGCACAAAAATGGCCATATGTCTGGGGACTGGTCCCACGTCCAAAGAGCCAGCAGGGAAAACTATGCCTTGTTCTAAACCTCTTTGGGGACCGCTTGCGTAGCCCCACAGACCTGGGGGCTGCAGGCTTTCCTGCTGCCTTCAGCCTCAAAACCACCCTTTCCCACTTGGCGCAGCGCCAGGCACAAAAATGGCCATATGTCTGGAGATTGGTCCCACGCCCAAAGAGCCAGCAGGGAAAACAATGCCTTGTTCTAAAGCTCTTTGGGAACTGCTGGTGTGGCCCCACAGAGCTGGGGGCTGCAGGCTTTCCTGCTGCCTTCAGCCTCAAAACCACCCTTTCCCACTTGGCGCCGCGCCAGGCACAAAAATGGCCATATGTCTGGGGATTGGTCCCACGTCCAAAGACCCAGCAGGGAAAACTATGCCTTGTTCTAAAGCTCTTTGGGGACCGCTTGCGTAGCCCCACAGACCTGTGGGCTGCAGGCTTTCCTGCTGCCTTCAACCTCAAAACCACCCTTTCCCACGTGGTGCAGCGCCAGGCACAAAAATGGCCATATGTCTGGAGATTGGTCCCACGCCCAAAGAGCCAGCAGGGAAAACAATGCCTTGTTCTAAAGCTCTTTGGGAACCGCTGGTGTGGCCCCACAGACGTGGGGGCTGCAGGCTTTCCTGCTGCCTTCAGCCTCAAAACCACCCTTTCCCACTTGGCGCAGCGCCAGGCACAAAAATGGCCATATGTCTGGAGATTGGTCCCACGCCAAAAGAGCCAGCAGGGAAAACTATGCCTTGTTCTAAAGCTCTTTGGGAACTGCTTGCGTAGCCCCACAGACCTGGGGGCTGCAGGCTTTCCTGCTGCCTTCAACCTCAAAACCACCCTTTCCCACTTGGTGCAGCGCCAGGCACAGAAATGGCCATATGTCTGGAGACTGGTGCCACGCCCAAAGAGTCAGAAGGGAAAACTATGCCTTGTTCTAAAGCTCTTTGGGAACCGCTTGCGTAGCCGCACAGATGTGGGGGCTGCAGGCTTTCCTGCTGCCTTCAGCCTCAAAACCACCCTTTCCCACTTGGCGCCGCGCCAGGCACAAAAATGGCCATATGTCTGGGGATTGGTCCCACGTCCAAAGAGCCAGCAGGGAAAACTATGCCTTGTTCTAAACCTCTTTGGGGACAGCTTGCGTAGCCCCACAGACCTGTGGGCTGCAGGCTTTCCTGCTGCCTTCAACCTCAAAACCACCCTTTCCCACTTGGTGCAGCGCCAGGCACAAAAATGGCCATATGTCTGGAGATTGGTCCCACGCCCAAAGAGCCAGCAGGGAAAACAATGCCTTGTTCTAAAGCTCTTTGGGAACCGCTGGTGTGGCCCCACAGACCTGGGGGCTGCAGGCTTTCCTGCTGCCTTCAGCCTCAAAACCACCCTTTCCCACTTGGCGCAGCGCCAGGCACAAAAATGGCCATATGTCTGGAGATTGGTCCCACGCCCAAAGAGCCAGCAGGGAAAACTATGCCTTGTTCTAAAGCTCTTTGGGAACCGCTTGCGTAGCCCCACAGACGTGGGGGCTGCAGGCTTTCCTGCTGCCTTCAGCCTCAAAACCACCCTTTCCCACTTGGTGCAGCGCCAGGCACAGAAATGGCCATATGTCTGGAGACTGGTGCCACGCCCAAAGAGTCAGAAGGGAAAACTATGCCTTGTTCTAAAGCTCTTTGGGAACCGCTTGCGTAGCCGCACAGATGTGGGGGCTGCAGGCTTTCCTGCTGCCTTCAGCCTCAAAACCACCCTTTCCCACTTGGCGCCGCGCCAGACACAAAAATGGCCATATGTCTGGAGACTGGTCCCACGCCCAAAGAGCCAGCAGGGAAAACTATGCCTTGTTCTAAAGCTCTTTGGGAACCGCTGGTGTGGCCCTACAGACCTGGGGGCTGCATGCTTTCCTGCTGCCTTCAGCCTCAAAACCACCCTTTCCCACTTGGCGCAGCGCCAGGCACAAAAATGGCCATATGTCTGGAGATTGGTCCCACGCCCAAAGAGCCAGCAGGGAAAACAATGCCTTGTTCTAAAGCTCTTTGGGAACTGCTGGTGTGGCCCCACAGAGCTGGGGGCTGCAGGCTTTCCTGCTGCCTTCAGCCTCAAAACCACCCTTTCCCACTTGGTGCAGCGCCAGGCACAAAAATGGCCATATGTCTGGAGATTGGTCCCACGCCCAAAGAGCCAGCAGGGAAAACTATGCCTTGTTCTAGAGCTCTTTGGGAACCGCTTGCGTAGCCCCACACACCTGGGGGCTGCAGGCTTTCCTGCTGCCTTCAGCCTCAAAACCACCCTTTCCCACTTGGTGCAGCGCCAGGCACAAAAATGGCCATATGTCTGGAGATTGGTCCCACGCCCAAAGAGCCAGCAGGGAAAACAATGCCTTGTTCTAAAGCTCTTTGGGAACTGCTGGTGTGGCCCCACAGACCAGGGGGCTGCAGGCTTTCCTGCTGCCTTCAGCCTCAAAACCACCCTTTCCCACTTGGTGCAGCGCCAGGCACAAAAATGGCCATATGTCTGGAGATTGGTCCCACGCCCAAAGAGCCAGCAGGGAAAACTATGCCTTGTTCTAAAGCTCCTTGGGAACCGCTTGCGTAGCCCCACACACCTGGGGGCTGCAGGCTTTCCTGCTGCCTTCAGCCTCAAAACCACCCTGTCCCACTTTGCGCCGCGCCAGGCACAAAAATGGCCATATGTCTGGAGATTGGTCCCACGTCCAAAGAGCCAGCAGGGAAAACTATGCCTTGTTCTAAACCTCTTTGGGGACCGCTTGCGTAGCCCCACAGACCTGTGGGCTGCAGGCTTTCCTGCTGCCTTCAACCTCAAAACCACCCTTTCCCACTTGGTGCAGCGCCAGGCACAAAAATGGCCATATGTCTGGAGATTGGTCCCACGCCCAAAGAGCCAGCAGGGAAAACAATGCCTTGTTCTAAAGCTCTTTGGGAACCGCTGGTGTGGCCCCACAGACGTGGGGGCTGCAGGCTTTCCTGCTGCCTTCAGCCTCAAAACCACCCTTTCCCACTTGGCGCAGCGCCAGGCACAAAAATGGCCATATGTCTGGAGATTGGTCCCACGCCCAAAGAGCCAGCAGGGAAAACTATGCCTTGTTCTAAAGCTCTTTGGGAACCGCTTGCGTAGCCCCACAGACGTGGGGGCTGCAGGCTTTCCTGCTGCCTTCAGCCTCAAAACCACCCTTTCCCACTTGGTGCAGCGCCAGGCACAGAAATGGCCATATGTCTGGAGACTGGTGCCACGCCCAAAGAGTCAGAAGGGAAAACTATGCCTTGTTCTAAAGCTCTTTGGGAACCGCTTGCGTAGCCGCACAGATGTGGGGGCTGCAGGCTTTCCTGCTGCCTTCAGCCTCAAAACCACCCTTTCCCACTTGGCGCCGCGCCAGGCACAAAAATGGCCATATGTCTGGAGACTGGTCCCACGCCCAAAGAGCCAGCAGGGAAAACTATGCCTTGTTCTAAAGCTCTTTGGGAACCGCTGGTGTGGCCCTACAGACCTGGGGGCTGCATGCTTTCCTGCTGCCTTCAGCCTCAAAACCACCCTTTCCCACTTGGCGCAGCGCCAGGCACAAAAATGGCCATATGTCTGGAGATTGGTCCCACGCCCAAAGAGCCAGCAGGGAAAACAATGCCTTGTTCTAAAGCTCTTTGGGAACTGCTGGTGTGGCCCCACAGAGCTGGGGGCTGCAGGCTTTCCTGCTGCCTTCAGCCTCAAAACCACCCTTTCCCACTTGGCGCCACGCCAGGCACAAAAATGGCCATATGTCTGGGGATTGGTCCCACGTCCAAAGACCCAGCAGGGAAAACTATGCCTTGTTCTAAAGCTCTTTGGGGACCGCTTGCGTAGCCCCACAGACCTGTGGGCTGCAGGCTTTCCTGCTGCCTTCAACCTCAAAACCACCCTTTCCCACTTGGTGCAGCGCCAGGCACAAAAATGGCCATATGTCTGGAGATTGGTCCCACGCCCAAAGAGCCAGAAGGGAAAAAAATGCCTTGTTCTAAAGCTCTTTGGGAACCGCTGGTGTGGCCCCACAGACGTGGGGGCTGCAGGCTTTCCTGCTGCCTTCAGCCTCAAAACCACCCTTTCCCACTTGGCGCAGCGCCAGGCACAAAAATGGCCATATGTCTGGAGATTGGTCCCACGCCAAAAGAGCCAGCAGGGAAAACTATGCCTTGTTCTAAAGCTCTTTGGGAACTGCTTGCGTAGCCCCACAGACCTGGGGGCTGCAGGCTTTCCTGCTGCCTTCAACCTCAAAACCACCCTTTCCCACTTGGTGCAGCGCCAGGCACAGAAATGGCCATATGTCTGGAGACTGGTGCCACGCCCAAAGAGTCAGAAGGGAAAACTATGCCTTGTTCTAAAGCTCTTTGGGAACCGCTTGCGTAGCGCCACAGACCTGGGGGCTGCAGGCTTTCCTGCTGCCTTCAGCCTCAAAACCACCCTTTCCCACTTGGCGCCGCGCCAGGCACAAAAATGGCCATATGTCTGGGGATTGGTCCCACGTCCAAAGAGCCAGCAGGGAAAACTATGCCTTGTTCTAAACCTCTTTGGGGACAGCTTGCGTAGCCCCACAGACCTGTGGGCTGCAGGCTTTCCTGCTGCCTTCAACCTCAAAACCACCCTTTCCCACTTGGTGCAGCGCCAGGCACAAAAATGGCCATATGTCTGGAGATTGGTCCCACGCCCAAAGAGCCAGCAGGGAAAACTATGCCTTGTTCTAAAGCTCTTTGGGAACCGCTGGTGTGGCCCCACAGACGTGGGGGCTGCAGGCTTTCCTGCTGCCTTCAGCCTCAAAACCACCCTTTCCCACTTGGCGCCGCGCCAGGCACAAAAATGGCCATATGTCTGGAGATTGGTCCCACGCCCAAAGAGCCAGCAGGGAAAACTATGCCTTGTTCTAAAGCTCTTTGGGAACCGCTTGCGTAGCCCCACAGACCTGGGGGCTGCAGGCTTTCCTGCTGCCTTCAGCCTCAAAACAACCCTTTCCCACTTGGTGCAGCGCCAGGCACAGAAATGGCCATATGTCTGGAGACTGGTGCCACGCCCAAAGAGTCAGAAGGGAAAACTATGCCTTGTTCTAAAGCTCTTTGGGAACCGCTTGCGTAGCCGCACAGATGTGGGGGCTGCAGGCTTTCCTGCTGCCTTCAGCCTCAAAACCACCCTTTCCCACTTGGCGCCGCGCCAGACACAAAAATGGCCATATGTCTGGAGACTGGTCCCACGCCCAAAGAGCCAGCAGGGAAAACTATGCCTTGTTCTAAAGCTCTTTGGGAACCGCTGGTGTGGCCCTACAGACCTGGGGGCTGCATGCTTTCCTGCTGCCTTCAGCCTCAAAACCACCCTTTCCCACTTGGCGCAGCGCCAGGCACAAAAATGGCCATATGTCTGGAGATTGGTCCCACGCCCAAAGAGCCAGCAGGGAAAACAATGCCTTGTTCTAAAGCTCTTTGGGAACTGCTGGTGTGGCCCCACAGAGCTGGGGGCTGCAGGCTTTCCTGCTGCCTTCAGCCTCAAAACCACCCTTTCCCACTTGGTGCAGCGCCAGGCACAAAAATGGCCATATGTCTGGAGATTGGTCCCACGCCCAAAGAGCCAGCAGGGAAAACTATGCCTTGTTCTAGAGCTCTTTGGGAACCGCTTGCGTAGCCCCACACACCTGGGGGCTGCAGGCTTTCCTGCTGCCTTCAGCCTCAAAACCACCCTTTCCCACTTGGTGCAGCGCCAGGCACAAAAATGGCCATATGTCTGGAGATTGGTCCCACGCCCAAAGAGCCAGCAGGGAAAACTATGCCTTGTTCTAAAGCTCTTTGGGAACTGCTGGTGTGGCCCCACAGACCAGGGGGCTGCAGGCTTTCCTGCTGCCTTCAGCCTCAAAACCACCCTTTCCCACTTGGTGCAGCGCCAGGCACAAAAATGGCCATATGTCTGGAGATTGGTCCCACGCCCAAAGAGCCAGCAGGGAAAACTATGCCTTGTTCTAAAGCTCCTTGGGAACCGCTTGCGTAGCCCCACACACCTGGGGGCTGCAGGCTTTCCTGCTGCCTTCAGCCTCAAAACCACCCTGTCCCACTTTGCGCCGCGCCAGGCACAAAAATGGCCATATGTCTGGAGATTGTTCCCACGCCCAAAGAGCCAGCAGGGAAAACTATGCCTTGTTCTAAAGCTCTTTGGGAACCGCTGGTGTGGCCCCACAGACGTGGGGGCTGCAGGCTTTCCTGCTGCCTTCAGCCTCAAAACCACCCTTTCCCACTTGGTGCAGCACCAGGCACAAAAATGGCCATATGTCTGGAGTTTGGTCCCACGCCCAAAGAGCCAGCAGGGAAAACTATGCCTTGTTCTAAAGCTCTTTGGGGACCGCTTGCGTAGCCCCACACACCTGGCGGCTGCAGGCTTTCCTGCTGCCTTCAGCCTCAAAACCACCCTTTCCCACTCGGCGTCGCTCCAGGCACAAAAATGGCCATATGTCTGGAGTTTGGTCCCATGCCCAAAGAGCCAGCAGGGAAAACTATGCCTTGTTCTAAAGCTCTTTGGGAACCGCTTGCGTAGCCCCACAGACCTGGGGGCTGCAGGCCTTACTCTTGCCTTCAGCCTCAAAACCACACTTTCCCACTTGGCGCCGCGCCAGGCACAAATGTGGCCATATGTCTGGAGACTGGTCCCACGCCCAAAGAGCCAGCAGGGAAAACTATGCCTTGTTCTAAAGCTCTTTGGGAACCGATTGCGTAGCCCCACAGACGTGGGGGCTGCAGGCTTTCCTGCTGCCTTCAGCCTCAAAACCACCCTTTCCCACTTGGTGCCGCGCCAGGCACAAAAATGGCCATATGTCTGGAGATTGGTCGCATGCGGAAAGAGCCAGCAGGGAAAACTATGCCTTGTTCTAAAGCTCTTTGGGAAACACTGGTGTGGCCCCACAGACCTGGGCGCTGCAGGCTTTCCTGCTGCCTTCAGCCTCAAAACCACCCCTTCCCACTTGGCGCCACAGCAGGCACAAAAATGGCCATATGTCTGGAGACTGGTCCCACGCCCAAAGAGCCAGCAGGGAAAACTATGCCTTGTTCTAAAGCTCTTTGGGGACCGCTTGCGTAGCCCCACAGACCTGGGAGCTGCAGGCTTTCCTGCTGCCTTCAGCCTCAAAACCAACCTTTCCCACTTGGCGCCGCGCCAGGCACAAAAATGGCCATATGTCTGGAGACTGGTCCCACGCCCAAAGAGCCAGAAGAGAGAACTATGCCTTGTTCTAAAGCTCTTTGGGAACGGCTTGCGTAGCCCCACAGACCTGGGGGCTGCAGGCTTTCCTGCTGCCTTCAGCCTCAAAACCACCCTTTCCCACTTGGTGCAGCGCCAGGCACAAAAATGGCCATATGTCTGGAGATTGGTCCCACGCCCAAAGAGCCAGCAGGGAAAACTATGCCTTGTTCTAAAGCTCTTTTGGGACCGCTTGCGTAGCCCCACAGACCTGGGGTCTGCAGGCTTTCCTGCTGCCTTCAGCCTCAAAACCACCCTTTCCCACTTGGTGCAGCGCCAGGCACAAAAATGGCCATATGTCTGGAGATTGGTCCCACGCCCAAAGAGCCAGCAGGGAAAACTATGCCTTGTTCTAAAGCTCTTTGGGAACCGCTTGCGTAGCCCCACACACCTGGGGGCTGCAGGCTTTCCTGCTGCCTTCAGCCTCAAAACCACCCTTTCCCACGTGGCGGCGCGCCAGGCATAAAAATGGCCATATGTCTGGGGATTGGTCCCACGCCCAAAGAGCCAGCAGGGAAAACTATGCCTTGTTATAAAGCTCTTTGGGAACAGCTTGCGTAGCCCCACACACCTGGGAGCTGCAGGCTTTCCTGCTGCCTTCAGCCTCAAAAACACCCTTTCCCACTTGGTGCAGGGCCAGGCACAAAAATGGCCATATGTCTGGAGATTGGTCCCATGCCCAAAGAGCCAGCAGGGAAAACTATGCCTTGTTCTAAAGCTCTTTGGGGACCGCTTGCGTAGCCCCACAGACCTGGGGGCTGCAGGCTTTCCTGCTGCCTTCAGCCTCAAAACCACCCTTTCCCACTTGGTGCAGCGCCAGGCAGAAAAATGGCCATATGTCTGGAGATTGGTCCCACGCCCAAAGAGCCAGCAGGGAAAACAATGCCTTGTTCTAAAGCTCTTTGGGAACTGCTGGTGTGGCCCCACAGACCAGGGGGCTGCAGGCTTTCCTGCTGCCTTCAGCCTCAAAACCACCCTTTCCCACTTGGTGCCGCGCCAGGCACAAAAATGGCCATATGTCTGGAGATTGGTCGCATGCGGAAAGAGCCAGCAGGGAAAACTATGCCTTGTTCTAAAGCTCTTTGGGAAACACTGGTGTGGCCCCACAGACCTGGGCGCTGCAGGCTTTCCTGCTGCCTTCAGCCTCAAAACCACCCCTTCCCACTTGGCGCCACAGCAGGCACAAAAATGGCCATATGTCTGGAGACTGGTCCCACGCCCAAAGAGCCAGCAGGGAAAACTATGCCTTGTTCTAAAGCTCTTTGGGGACCGCTTGCGTAGCCCCACAGACCTGGGAGCTGCAGGCTTTCCTGCTGCCTTCAGCCTCAAAACCAACCTTTCCCACTTGGCGCCGCGCCAGGCACAAAAATGGCCATATGTCTGGAGACTGGTCCCACGCCCAAAGAGCCAGAAGAGAGAACTATGCCTTGTTCTAAAGCTCTTTGGGAACGGCTTGCGTAGCCCCACAGACCTGGGGGCTGCAGGCTTTCCTGCTGCCTTCAGCCTCAAAACCACCCTTTCCCACTTGGTGCAGCGCCAGGCACAAAATTGGCCATATGTCTGGAGATTGGTCCCACGCCCAAAGAGCCAGCAGGGAAAACTATGCCTTGTTCTAAAGCTCTTTTGGGACCGCTTGCGTAGCCCCACAGACCTGGGGTCTGCAGGCTTTCCTGCTGCCTTCAGCCTCAAAACCACCCTTTCCCACTTGGTGCAGCGCCAGGCACAAAAATGGCCATATGTCTGGAGATTGGTCCCACGCCCAAAGAGCCAGCAGGGAAAACTATGCCTTGTTCTAAAGCTCTTTGGGAACCGCTTGCGTAGCCCCACACACCTGGGGGCTGCAGGCTTTCCTGCTGCCTTCAGCCTCAAAACCACCCTTTCCCACGTGGCGGCGCGCCAGGCATAAAAATGGCCATATGTCTGGGGATTGGTCCCACGCCCAAAGAGCCAGCAGGGAAAACTATGCCTTGTTATAAAGCTCTTTGGGAACAGCTTGCGTAGCCCCACACACCTGGGAGCTGCAGGCTTTCCTGCTGCCTTCAGCCTCAAAAACACCCTTTCCCACTTGGTGCAGGGCCAGGCACAAAAATGGCCATATGTCTGGAGATTGGTCCCATGCCCAAAGAGCCAGCAGGGAAAACTATGCCTTGTTCTAAAGCTCTTTGGGGACCGCTTGCGTAGCCCCACAGACCTGGGGGCTGCAGGCTTTCCTGCTGCCTTCAGCCTCAAAACCACCCTTTCCCACTTGGTGCAGCGCCAGGCAGAAAAATGGCCATATGTCTGGAGATTGGTCCCACGCCCAAAGAGCCAGCAGGGAAAACAATGCCTTGTTCTAAAGCTCTTTGGGAACTGCTGGTGTGGCCCCACAGACCAGGGGGCTGCAGGCTTTCCTGCTGCCTTCAGCCTCAAAACCACCCTTTCCCACTTGGTGCAGCGCCAGGCACAAAAATGGCCATATGTCTGGAGATTTGTCCCACGCCCAAAGAGCCAGCAGGGAAAACTATGCCTTGTTCTAAAGCTCTTTGGGGACCGCTTGCGTAGCCCCACAGACCTGGGGGCTGCAGTCTTTCCTGCTGCCTTCAACCTCAAAACCACCCTTTCCCACTTGCCGCCGCGCCAGGCACAAAAATGGCCATATGTCTGGAGACTGGTCCCACGCCCAAAGAGTCAGAAGGGAAAACTATGCCTTGTTCTAAAGCTCTTTGGGAACCGCTGGTGTGGCCCTACAGACCTGGGGGCTGCATGCTTTCCTGCTGCCTTCAGCCTCAAAACCACCCTTTCCCACTTGGCGCAGCGCCAGGCACAAAAATGGCCATATGTCTGGAGATTGGTCCCACGCCCAAAGAGCCAGCAGGGAAAACAATGCCTTGTTCTAAAGCTCTTTGGGAACTGCTGGTGTGGCCCCACAGAGCTGGGGGCTGCAGGCTTTCCTGCTGCCTTCAGCCTCAAAACCACCCTTTCCCACTTGGTGCAGCGCCAGGCACAAAAATGGCCATATGTCTGGAGATTGGTCCCACGCCCAAAGAGCCAGCAGGGAAAATTATGCCTTGTTCTAGAGCTCTTTGGGAACCGCTTGCGTAGCCCCACACACCTGGGGGCTGCAGGCTTTCCTGCTGCCTTCAGCCTCAAAACCACCCTTTCCCACTTGGTGCAGCGCCAGGCACAAAAATGGCCATATGTCTGGAGTTTGGTCCCACGCCCAAAGAGCCAGCAGGGAATACTATGCCTTGTTCTAAAGCTCTTTGGGGACCGCTTGCGTAGCCCCACACACCTGGGGGCTGCAGGCTTTCCTGCTGCCTTCAGCCTCAAAACCACCCTTTCCCACTCGGCGTCGCTCCAGGCACAAAAATGGCCATATGTCTGGAGTTTGGTCCCATGCCCAAAGATGCAGCAGGGAAAACTATGCCTTGTTCTAAAGCTCTTTGGGAACCGCTTGCGTAGCCCCACAGACCTGGGGGCTGCAGGCCTTACTCTTGCCTTCAGCCTCAAAACCACCCTTTCCCACTTGGCGCCGCGCCAGGCACAAATGTGGCCATATGTCTGGAGACTGGTCCCACTCCCAAAGAGCCAGCAGGGAAAACTATGCCTTGTTCTAAAGCTCTTTGGGAACCGATTGCGTAGCCCCACAGACGTGGGGGCTGCAGGCTTTCCTGCTGCCTTCAGCCTCAAAACCAACCTTTCCCACTTGGCGCCGCGCCAGGCACAAAAATGGCCATATGTCTGGAGATTGGTCCCACGCCCAAAGAGCCAGAAGAGAGAACTATGCCTTGTTCTAAAGCTCTTTGGGAACGGCTTGCGTAGCCCCACAGACCTGGGGGCTGCAGGCTTTCCTGCTGCCTTCAGCCTCAAAACCACCCTTTCCCACTTGGTGCAGCGCCAGGCACAAAAATGGCCATATGTCTGGAGATTGGTCCCACACCCAAAGAGCCAGCAGGGAAAACTATGCCTTGTTCTAAAGCTCTTTGGGGACCGCTTGCGTAGCCCCACAGACCTGGGGTCTGCAGGCTTTCCTGCTGCCTTCAGCCTCAAAACCACCCTTTCCCACTTGGCGCCGCGCCAGGCACAAAAATGGCCATATGTCTGGGGATTGGTCCCACGCCCAAAGAGCCAGCAGGGAAAACTATGCCTTGTTCTAAAGCTCTTTGGCAACCGCTTGCGTAGCCCCACAGACGTGGCGGCTGCAGGCTTTCCTGCTGCCTTCAGCCTCAAAACCACCCTTTCCCACTTTGCGCCGCGCCAGGCACAAAAATGGCCATATGTCTGGAGATTGGTCGCACGCCCAAAGAGCCAGCAGGGAAAACTATGCCTTGTTCTAAAGCTCTTTGGGAACCGCTGGTGTGGCCCCACAGACCTGGGGGCTGCAGGCTTTCCTGCTGCCTTCAGCCTCAAAACCACCCTTTCCCACTTGGTGCAGCGCCAGGCACAAAAATGGCCATATGTCTGGAGATTGGTCCCACGCCCAAAGAGCCAGCAGGGAAAACTATGCCTTGTTGTAAAGCTCTTTGGGAACCGATTGCGTAGCCCCACAGACGTGGGGGCTGCAGGCTTTCCTGCTGCCTTCAGCCTCAAAACCACCCCTTCCCACTTGGCGCCACAGCAGGCACAAAAATGGCCATATGCCTGAAGACTGGTCCCATGCCCAAAGAGCCAGCAGGGAAAACTATGCCTTGTTCTAAAGCTCTTTGGGAACCGCTTGCGTAGCCCCACAGACCTGGGGGCTGCAGGCTTTCCTGCTGCCTTCAGCCTCAAAACCACCCTTTCCCACTTGGTGCAGCGCCAGGCACAAAAATGGCCATATGTCTGGAGATTGGTCGCATGCGGAAAGAGCCAGCAGGGAAAACTATGCCTTGTTCTAAAGCTCTTTGGGAACCACTGGTGTGGCCCCACAGACCTGGGGGCTGCAGGCTTTCCTGCTGCCTTCAGCCTCAAAACCACCCTCTCCCACTTGGTGCAGCGCCAGGCACAAAAATGGCCATATGTCTGGAGATTGGTCCCACGCCCCAAGAGCCAGCAGGGAAAACTATGCCTTGTTCTAAAGCTCTTTGGGGACCGCTTGCGTAGCCCCACAGACCTGGGGTCTGCAGGCTTTCCTGCTGCCTTCAGCCTCAAAACCACCCTTTCCCACTTTGCGCCGCGCCAGGCACAAAAATGGCCATATGTCTGGAGATTGGTCGCACGCCCAAAGAGCCAGCAGGGAAAACTATGCCTTGTTCTAAAGCTCTTTGGGAACCGCTGGTGTGGCCCCACAGACCTGGGGGCTGCAGGCTTTCCTGCTGCCTTCAGCCTCAAAACCACCCTTTCCCACTTGGTGCAGCGCCAGGCACAAAAATGGCCATATGTCTGGAGATTGGTCCCACGCCCAAAGAGCCAGCAGGGAAAACTATGCCTTGTTCTAAAGCTCTTTGGGAACCGCTTGTGTAGCCCCACAGACCTGGGGGCTGCAGGCTTTCCTGCTGCCTTCAACCTCAAAACCACCCTTTCCCACTTGGCGCCGCGCCAGGCACAAAAATGGCCATATGTCTGCAGATTGTTCCCACGCCTAAAGAGCCAGCAGGGAAAACTATGCCTTGTTGTAAAGCTCTTTCGGAACCGCTTGCGTAGCCCCACAGACCTGGGGGCTGCAGGCTTTCCTGCTGCCTTCAGCCTCAAAACCACCCTTTCCCACTTGGTGCAGCGCCAGGCACAAAAATGGCCATATGTCTGGAGATTGGTCCCATGCCCAAAGAGCCAGCAGGGAAAACTATGCCTTGTTCTAAAGCTCTTTGGCAACCGCTTGCGTAGCCCCACACACCTGGGGGCTGCAGGCCTTCCTGCTGCCTTCAACCTCAAAACCACCCTTTCCCACTTGGTGCAGCGCCAGGCACAAAAATGGCCATATGTCTGGAGACTGGTCCCACGCCCAAAGAGTCAGAAGGGAAAAATATGCCTTGTTCTAAAGCTCTTTGGGAACAGCTTGCGTAGCCCCACAGACGTGGGGGCTGCAGGCTTTCCTGCTGCCTTCAGCCTCAAAACCACCCTTTCCCACTTGGCGCCGCGCCAGGCACAAAAATGGCCATATGTCTGGAGATTGGTCCCACGCCCAAAGAGCCAGCAGGGAAAACTATGCCTTGTTCTAAAGCTCTTTGGGAACCGCTGGTGTGGCCCCACAGACCTGGGGGCTGCAGGCTTTCCTGCTGCCTTCAGCCTCAAAACCACCCTTTCCCACTTGGTGCAGGGCCAGGCACAAAAATGGCCATATGTCTGGAGATTGGTCCCACGCCCAAAGACCCAGCAGGGAAAACTATGCCTTGTTCTAAAGCTCTTTGGGAACCGCTTGTGTAGCCCCACAGACCTGGGGGCTGCAGGCTTTCCTGCTGCCTTCAGCCTCAAAACCACCCTTTCCCACTTGGCGCCGCGCCAGGCATAAAAATGGCCATATGTCTGGGGATTGGTCCCACGCCCAAAGAGCCAGCAGGGAAAACTATGCCTTGTTCTAAAGCTCTTTGGGAACCGCTTGCGTAGCCCCACACACCTGGGAGCTGCAGGCTTTCCTGCTGCCTTCAGCCTCAAAAACACCCTTTCCCACTTGGTGCAGCGCCAGGCACAAAAATGGCCATATGTCTGGAGATTGGTCCCATGCCCAAAGAGCCAGCAGGGAAAACTATGCCTTGTTCTAAAGCTCTTTGGGAACCGCTTGCGTAGCCCCACACACTTGCGGGCTGCAGGCTTTCCTGCTGCCTTCAGCCTCAAAACCACCCTTTCCCACTTGGTGCAGCGCCAGGCAGAAAAATGGCCATATGTCTGGAGATTGGTCCCACGCCCAAAGAGCCAGCAGGGAAAACAATGCCTTGTTCTAAAGCTCTTTGGGAACTGCTGGTGTGGCCCCACAGACGTGGGGGCTGCAGGCTTTCCTGCTGCCTTCAGCCTCAAAACCACCCTTTCCCGCTTGGGCAGCGCCAGGCACAAAAATGGCCATATGTCTGGAGATTGGTCCCACGCCCAAAGAGCCAGCAGGGAAAACTATGCCTTGTTGTAAAGCTCTTTGGGAACGGCTTGCGTAGCACCACAGACGTGGGGGCTGCAATCTTTCCTGCTGCCTTCAGCCTCAAAACCACCCTTTCCCACTTGGTGCAGCGCCAGGCACAAAAATGACCATATGTCTGGAGATTGGTCCCACGCCCAAAGAGCCAGCAGGGAAAACTATGCCTTGTTCTAAAGCTCTTTGGGGACCGCCTGTGTAGCCCCACAGGCCTGGGGTCTGCAGGCTTTCCTGCTGCCTTCAGCCTCAAAACCACCCTTTCCCACTCGGCGTCGCTCCAGGCACAAAAATGGCCATATGTCTGGAGTTTGGTCCCATGCCCAAAGAGGCAGCAGGGAAAACTATGACTCGTTG
Organism: Larus michahellis; assembly: GCF_964199755.1. Lineage (NCBI taxonomy): Eukaryota > Metazoa > Chordata > Aves > Charadriiformes > Laridae > Larus > Larus michahellis. The sequence continues at coordinate 2,635,798 of NC_133917.1, read as the reverse complement.
TAAAGCTCTTTGGGAACCGCTTGCGTAGACCCACACACCTGGGGGCTGCAGGCCTTACTCTTGCCTTCAGCCTCAAAACCACCCTTTCCCACTTGGCGCCGCGCCAGGCACAAATGTGGCCATATGTCTGGAGACTGGTCCCACGCCCAAAGAGCCAGCAGGGAAAACTATGCCTTGTTCTAAAGCTCTTTGGGAACCGATTGCATAGCCCCACACACCTGGGGGCTGCAGGCTTTCCTGCTGCCTTCAGCCTCAAAACCACCCTTTCCCACTTGGCGCCACACCAGGCACAAAAATGGCCATATGTCTGGAGACTGGTCCCATGCCCAAAGAGCCAGCAGGGAAAACTATGCCTTGTTCTAAAGCTCTTTGGGAACCGATTGCGTAGCCCCACACACCTGGGGGCTGCAGGCTTTCCTGCTGCCTTCAACCTAAAAACCACCCTTTCCCACTTGGTGCAGCGCCAGGCAGAAAAATGGCCATATGTCTGGAGACTGGTCCCACACCCAAAGAGCCAGCAGGGAAAACTATGCCTTGTTCTAAAGCTCTTTGGGAACCGCTGGCGTAGCCCCACAGACCTGGGGGCTGCAGGCTTTCCTGCTGCCTTCAGCCTCAAAACCACCCTTTCCCACTTGGTGCAGCGCCAGGCACAAAAATGGCCATATGTCTGGAGATTGGTCCCACGCCCAAAGAGCCAGCAGGGAAAACTATGCCTTGTTCTAAAGCTCTTTGGGAACCGCTTGCGTAGCCCCACAGACCTGGGGGCTGCAGGCTTTCCTGCTGCCTTCAGCCTCAAAACCACCCTTTCCCACTTGGCGCCGCGCCAGGCACAAAAATGGCCATATGTCTGGAGATTGGTCCCACGCCCAAAGAGCCAGCAGGGAAAACTATGCCTTGTTCTAAAACTCTTTGGCAACCGCTTGCGTAGCCCCACAGACGTGGGGGCTGCAGGCTTTCCTGCTGCCTTCAGCCTCAAAACCACCCTTTCCCACTTTGCGCCGCGCCAGGCACAAAAATGGCCATATGTCTGGAGATTGGTCGCACGCCCAAAGAGCCAGCAGGGAAAACTATGCCTTGTTCTAAAGCTCTTTGGGAACCGCTGGTGTGGCCCCACAGACCTGGGGGCTGCAGGCTTTCCTGCTGCCTTCAGCCTCAAAACCACCCTTTCCCACTTGGTGCAGCGCCAGGCACAAAAATGGCCATATGTCTGGAGACTGGTCCCATGCCCAAAGAGCCAACAGGGAAAACTATGCCTTGTTCTAAAGCTCTTTGGGAACCGATTGCGTAGCCCCACACACCTGGGGGCTGCAGGCTTTCCTGCTGCCTTCAGCCTCAAAACCACCCTTTCCCACTTGGCGCCACACCAGGCACAAAAATGGCCATAAGTCTGGAGATTGGTCCCACACCCAAAGAGCCAGCAGGGAAAACTATGCCTTGTTCTAAAGCTCTTTGGGAACCGCTTGCGTAGCCCCACACACCTCTGGGCTGCAGGCCTTCCTGCTGCCTTCAACCTAAAAACAACCCTTTCCCACTTGGTGCAGCACCAGGCACAAAAATGGCCATATGTCTGGAGACTGGTCCCACGCCCAAAGAGTCAGAAGGGAAAACTATGCCTTGTTCTGAAGCTCTTTGGGAACAGCTTGCGTAGCCCCACAGACGTGGGGGCTGCAGGCTTTCCTGCTGCCTTCAGCCTCAAAACCACCCTTTCCCACTTGGCGCCGCGCCAGGCACAAAAATGGCCATATGTCTGGAGACTGGTCCCACGCCCAAAGAGTCAGAAGGGAAAACTATGCCTTGTTCTAAAGCTCTTTGGGAACCGCTGGTGTGGCCCCACAGCCCTGGGGGCTGCAGGCTTTCCTGCTGCCTTCAGCCTCAAAACCACCCTTTCCCACTTGGTGCAGCGCCAGGCAGAAAAATGGCCATATGTCTGGAGATTGGTCCCACACCCAAAGAGCCAGCAGGGAAAACTATGCCTTGTTCTAAAGCTCTTTGGGAACCGCTGGCGTAGCCCCACAGACCTGGGGGCTGCAGGCTTTCCTGCTGCCTTCAGCCTCAAAACCACCCTTTCCCACTTGGTGCAGCGCCAGGCACAAAAATGGGCATATGTCTGGGGATTGGTCCAATGCGCAAAGAGCCAGCAGGGAAAACTATGCCTTGTTCTAAAGCTCTTTGGGAACCGCTTGCGTAGCCCCACAGACCTGGGGGCTGCAGGCTTTCCTGCTGCCTTCAGCCTCAAAACCACCCTTTCCCACTTGGCGCAGCGCCAGGCACAAAAATGGCCATATGTCTGGAGATTGGTCCCACGCCCAAAGAGCCAGCAGGGAAAACTATGCCTTGTTCTAAAGCTCTTTGGCAACCGCTTGCGTAGCCCCACAGACGTGGGGGCTGCAGGCTTTCCTGCTGCCTTCAGCCTCAAAACCACCCTTTCCCACTTTGCGCCGCGCCAGGCACAAAAATGGCCATATGTCTGGAGATTGGTCGCACGCCCAAAGAGCCAGCAGGGAAAACTATGCCTTGTTCTAAAGCTCTTTGGGAACCGCTGGTGTGGCCCCACAGACCAGGGGGCTGCAGGCTTTCCTGCTGCCTTCAGCCTCAAAACCACCCTTTCCCACTTGGTGCAGCGCCAGGCACAAAAATGGCCATATGTCTGGAGATTGGTCCCACACCCAAAGAGCCAGCAGGGAAAACTATGCCTTGTTCTAAAGCTCTTTGGGGACCGCTTGCGTAGCCCCACAGACCTGGGGTCTGCAGGCTTTCCTGCTGCCTTCAGCCTCAAAACCACCCTTTCCCACTTGGCGCCGCGCCAGGCACAAAAATGGCCATATGTCTGGGGATTGGTCCCACGCCCAAAGAGCCAGCAGGGAAAACTATGCCTTGTTCTAAAGCTCTTTGGCAACCGCTTGCGTAGCCCCACAGACGTGGGGGCTGCAGGCTTTCCTGCTGCCTTCAGCCTCAAAACCACCCTTTCCCACTTTGCGCCGCGCCAGGCACAAAAATGGCCATATGTCTGGAGATTGGTCGCACGCCCAAAGAGCCAGCAGGGAAAACTATGCCTTGTTCTAAAGCTCTTTGGGAACCGCTTGTGTAGCCCCACACACCTGGGGGCTGCAGGCTTTCCTGCTGCCTTCAACCTCAAAACCACCCTTTCCCACTTGGCGCCGCGCCAGGCACAAAAATGGCCATATGTCTGCAGATTGTTCCCACGCCCAAAGAGCCAGCAGGGAAAACTATGCCTTGTTGTAAAGCTCTTTCGGAACCGCTTGCGTAGCCCCACAGACCTGGGGGCTGCAGGCTTTCCTGCTGCCTTCAGCCTCAAAACCACCCTTTCCCACTTGGTGCAGCGCCAGGCACAAAAATGGCCATATGTCTGGAGATTGGTCCCATGCCCAAAGAGCCAGCAGGGAAAACAATGCCTTGTTCTAAAGCTCTTTGGGGACCGCTTGCGTAGCCCCACACACCTGGGGGCTGCAGGCTTTCCTACTGCCTTCAACCTCAAAACCAACCTTTCCCACTTGGTGCAGCGCCAGGCAGAAAAATGGCCATATGTCTGGAGATTGGTCCCACGCCCAAAGAGCCAGCAGGGAAAACTATGCCTTGTTCTAAAGCTCTTTGGGAACCGCTTGCGTAGCCCCACAGACCTGTGGGCTGCAGGCCTTCCTGCTGCCTTCAACCTCAAAACCACCCTTTCCCACTTGGTGCAGCGCCAGGCACAAAAATGGCCATATGTCTGGAGACTGGTCCCACGCCCAAAGAGTCAGAAGGGAAAAATATGCCTTGTTCTAAAGCTCTTTGGGAACAGCTTGCGTAGCCCCACAGACGTGGCGGCTGCAGGCTTTCCTGCTGCCTTCAGCCTCAAAACCACCCTTTCCCACTTGGCGCCGCGCCAGGCACAAAAATGGCCATATGTCTGGAGATTGGTCCCACGCCCAAAGAGCCAGCAGGGAAAACTATGCCTTGTTCTAAAGCTCTTTGGGAACCGCTGGTGTGGCACCACACACCTGGGGGCTGCAGGCTTTCCTGCTGCCTTCAGCCTCAAAACCACCCTTTCCCACTTGGTGCAGGGCCAGGCACAAAAATGGCCATATGTCTGGAGATTGGTCCCACGCCCAAAGACCCAGCAGGGAAAACTATGCCTTGTTCTAAAGCTCTTTGGGAACCGCTTGTGTAGCCCCACAGACCTGGGGGCTGCAGGCTTTCCTGCTGCCTTCAGCCTCAAAACCACCCTTTCCCACTTGGCGCCGCGCCAGGCATAAAAATGGCCATATGTCTGGGGATTGGTCCCACGCCCAAAGAGCCAGCAGGGAAAACTATGACTCGTTGTAAAGCTCTTTGGGAACCGCTTGCGTAGACCCACACACCTGGGGGCTGCAGGCCTTACTCTTGCCTTCAGCCTCAAATCCACCCTTTCCCACTTGGCGCCGCGCCAGGCACAAATGTGGCCATATGTCTGGAGACTGGTCCCACGCCCAAAGAGCCAGCAGGGAAAACTATGCCTTGTTCTAAAGCTCTTTGGGAACCGATTGCATAGCCCCACACACCTGCGGGCCGCAGGCTTTCCTGCTGCCTTCAGCCTCAAAACCACCCTTTCCCACTTGGTGCAGCGCCAGGCAGAAAAATGGCCATATGTCTGGAGATTGGTCCCACACCCAAAGAGCCAGCAGGGAAAACTATGCCTTGTTCTAAAGCTCTTTGGGAACCGCTGGCGTAGCCCCACAGACCTGGGGGCTGCAGGCTTTCCTGCTGCCTTCAGCCTCAAAACCACCCTTTCCCACTTGGTGCAGCGCCAGGCACAAAAATGGGCATATGTCTGGAGATTGGTCCAATGCGCAAAGAGCCAGCAGGGAAAACTATGCCTTGTTCTAAAGCTCTTTGGGAACCGCTTGCGTAGCCCCACAGACCTGGGGGCTGCAGGCTTTCCTGCTGCCTTCAGCCTCAAAACCACCCTTTCCCACTTGGCGCCGCGCCAGGCACAAAAATGGCCACATGTCTGGAGATTGGTCCCACGCCCAAAGAGCCAGCAGGGAAAACTATGCCTTGTTCTAAAGCTCTTTGGCAACCGCTTGCGTAGCCCCACAGACCTGGGGGCTGCAGGCTTTCCTGTTGCCTTCAGCCTCAAAACCACACTTTCCCACTTGGTGCAGCGCCAGGCACAAAAATGGCCATATGTCTGGAGATTGGTCCCATGCCCAAAGAGCCAGCAGGGAAAACAATGCCTTGTTCTAAAGCTCTTTGGGGACCGCTTGCGTAGCCCCACACACCTGGGGGCTGCAGGCTTTCCTACTGCCTTCAACCTCAAAACCACCCTTTCCCACTTGGTGCAGCGCCAGGCACAAAAATGGCCATATGTCTGGAGATTGGTCCCACGCCCAAAGAGCCAGCAGGGAAAACTATGCCTTGTTCTAAAGCTCTTTGGGAACCGCTTGCGTAGCCCCACAGACCTGTGGGCTGCAGGCCTTCCTGCTGCCTTCAACCTCAAAACCACCCTTTCCCACTTGGTGCAGCGCCAGGCACAAAAATGGCCATATGTCTGGAGACTGGTCCCACGCCCAAAGAGTCAGAAGGGAAAAATATGCCTTGTTCTAAAGCTCTTTGTGAACAGCTTGCGTAGCCCCACAGACGTGGGGGCTGCAGGCTTTCCTGCTGCCTTCAGCCTCAAAACCACCCTTTCCCACTTGGCGCCGCGCCAGGCACAAAAATGGCCATATGTCTGGAGATTGGTCCCACGCCCAAAGAGCCAGCAGGGAAAACTATGCCTTGTTCTAAAGCTCTTTGGGAACCGCTGGTGTGGCCCCACACACCTGGGGGCTGCAGGCTTTCCTGCTGCCTTCAGCCTCAAAACCACCCTTTCCCACTTGGTGCAGCGCCAGGCACAAAAATGGCCATATGTCTGGAGATTGGTCCCACGCCCAAAGACCCAGCAGGGAAAACTATGCCTTGTTCTAAAGCTCTTTGGGAACCGCTTGTGTAGCCCCACAGACCTGGGGGCTGCAGGCTTTCCTGCTGCCTTCAGCCTCAAAACCACCCTTTCCCACTTGGCGCCGCGCCAGGCATAAAAATGGCCATATGTCTGGGGATTGGTCCCACGCCCAAAGAGCCAGCAGGGAAAACTATGCCTTGTTCTAAAGCTCTTTGGGAACCGCTTGCGTAGCCCCACACACCTGGGAGCTGCAGGCTTTCCTGCTGCCTTCAGCCTCAAAAACACCCTTTCCCACTTGGTGCAGCGCCAGGCACAAAAATGACCATATGTCTGGAGATTGGTCCCATGCCCAAAGAGCCAGCAGGGAAAACTATGCCTTGTTCTAAAGCTCTTTGGGGACCGCTTGCGTAGCCCCACAGACCTGGGGGCTGCAGGCTTTCCTGCTGCCTTCAGCCTCAAAACCACCCTTTCCCACTTGGTGCAGCGCCAGGCACAAAAATGGCCATATGTCTGGAGATTGGTCCCACGCCCAAAGAGCCAGCAGGGAAAACAATGCCTTGTTCTAAAGCTCTTTGGGAACTGCTGGTGTGGCCCCACAGACGTGGGGGCTGCAGGCTTTCCTGCTGCCTTCAGCCTCAAAACCACCCTTTCCCGCTTGGTGCAGCGCCAGGCACAAAAATGGCCATATGTCTGGAGATTGGTCCCACGCCCAAAGAGCCAGCAGGGAAAACTATGCCTTGTTGTAAAGCTCTTTGGGAACGGCTTGCGTAGCCCCACAGACGTGGGGGCTGCAATCTTTCCTGCTGCCTTCAGCCTCAAAACCACCCTTTCCCACTTGGTGCAGCGCCAGGCACAAAAATGACCATATGTCTGGAGATTGGTCCCACGCCCAAAGAGCCAGCAGGGAAAACTATGCCTTGTTCTAAAGCTCTTTGGGGACCGCCTGTGTAGCCCCACAGGCCTGGGGTCTGCAGGCTTTCCTGCTGCCTTCAGCCTCAAAACCACCCTTTCCCACTCGGCGTCGCTCCAGGCACAAAAATGGCCATATGTCTGGAGTTTGGTCCCATGCCCAAAGAGGCAGCAGGGAAAACTATGACTCGTTGTAAAGCTCTTTGGGAACCGCTTGCGTAGACCCACACACCTGGGGGCTGTAGGCCTTACTCTTGCCTTCAGCCTCAAAACCACCCTTTCCCACTTGGCGCCGCGCCAGGCACAAATGTGGCCATATGTCTGGAGACTGGTCCCACGCCCAAAGAGCCAGCAGGGAAAACTATGCCTTGTTCTAAAGCTCTTTGGGAACCGATTGCATAGCCCCACACACCTGCGGGCCGCAGGCTTTCCTGCTGCCTTCAGCCTCAAAACCACCCTTTCCCACTTGGCGCCACACCAGGCACAAAAATGGCCATATGTCTGGAGACTGGTCCCATGCCCAAAGAGCCAGCAGGGAAAACTATGCCTTGTTCTAAAGCTCTTTGGGAACCGATTGCGTAGCCCCACACACCTGGGGGCTGCAGGCTTTCCTGCTGCCTTCAGCCTCAAAACCACCCTTTCCCACTTGGCGCCACACCAGGCACAAAAATGGCCATAAGTCTGGAGATTGGTCCCACGCCCAAAGAGCCAGCAGGGAAAACTATGCCTTGTTCTAAAGCTCTTTGGCAACCGCTTGCGTAGCCCCACACACCTCTGGGCTGCAGGCCTTCCTGCTGCCTTCAACCTAAAAACAACCCTTTTCCACTTGGTGCAGGGCCAGGCACAAAAATGGCCATATGTCTGGAGACTGGTCCCACGCCCAAAGAGTCAGAAGGGAAAACTATGCCTTGTTCTAAAGCTCTTTGGGAACAGCTTGCGTAGCCCCACAGACGTGGGGGCTGCAGGCTTTCCTGCTGCCTTCAGCCTCAAAACCACCCTTTCCCACTTGGCGCCGCGCCAGGCACAAAAATGGCCATATGTCTGGAGACTGGTCCCACGCCCAAAGAGTCAGAAGGGAAAATTATGCCTTGTTCTAAAGCTCTTTGGGAACCGCTGGTGTGGCCCCACAGCCCTGGGGGCTGCAGGCTTTCCTGCTGCCTTCAGCCTCAAAACCACCCTTTCCCACTTGGTGCAGCGCCAGGCAGAAAAATGGCCATATGTCTGGAGATTGGTCCCACACCCAAAGAGCCAGCAGGGAAAACTATGCCTTGTTCTAAAGCTCTTTGGGAACCGCTGGCGTAGCCCCACAGACCTGGGGTCTGCAGGCTTTCCTGCTGCCTTCAGCCTCAAAACCACCCTTTCCCACTTGGTGCAGCGCCAGGCACAAAAATGGGCATATGTCTGGAGATTGGTCCAATGCGCAAAGAGCCAGCAGGGAAAACTATGCCTTGTTCTAAAGCTCTTTGGGGACCGCTTGCGTAGCCCCACAGACGTGGGGGCTGCAGGCTTTCCTGCTGCCTTCAGCCTCAAAACCACCCTTTCCCACTTGGCGCCGAGCCAGGCACAAAAATGGCCATATGTCTGGGGATTGGTCCCACGCCCAAAGAGCCAGCAGGGAAAACTATGCCTTGTTCTAAAGCTCTTTGGCAACCGCTTGCGTAGCCCCACAGACGTGGGGGCTGCAGGCTTTCCTGCTGCCTTCAGCCTCAAAACCACCCTTTCCCACTTTGCGCCGCGCCAGGCACAAAAATGGCCATATGTCTGGAGATTGGTCGCACGCCCAAAGAGCCAGCAGGGAAAACTATGCCTTGTTCTAAAGCTCTTTGGGAACCGCTGGTGTGGCCCCACAGACCTGGGGGCTGCAGGCTTTCCTGCTGCCTTCAGCCTCAAAACCACCCTTTCCCACTTGGTGCAGCGCAAGGCACAAAAATGGCCATATGTCTGGAGATTGGTCCCACGCCCAAAGAGCCAGCAGGGAAAACTATGCCTTGTTCTAAAGCTCTTTGGGAACCGTTTGTGTAGCCCCACAGACCTGGGGGCTGCAGGCTTTCCTGCTGCCTTCAACCTCAAAACCACCCTTTCCCACTTGGCGCCGCGCCAGGCACAAAAATGGCCATATGTCTGGGGATTGGTCCCACGCCCAAAGAGCCAGCAGGGAAAACTATGCCTTGTTGTAAAGCTCTTTGGGAACCGCTTGCGTAGCCCCACAGACCTGGGGGCTGCAGGCTTTCCTGCTGCCTTCAGCCTCAAAACCACCCTTTCCCACTTGGTGCAGCGCCAGGCACAAAAATGGCCATATGTCTGGAGATTGGTCCCATGCCCAAAGAGCCAGCAGGGAAAACTATGCCTTGTTCTAAAGCTCTTTGGGGACCGCTTGCGTAGCCCCACAGACCTGGGGGCTGCAGGCTTTCCTGCTGCCTTCAACCTCAAAACCACCCTTTCCCACTTGGTGCAGCGCCAGGCACAAAAATGTCCATATGTCTGGAGATTGGTCCCATGCGCAAAGAGCCAGCAGGGAAAACTATGCCTTGTTGTAAAGCTCTTTGGGAACTGCTGGTGTGGCCCCACAGACGTGGGGGCTGCAGGCTTTCCTGCTGCCTTCAGCCTCAAAACCACCCTTTCCCACTTGGTGCAGCGCCAGGCACAAAAATGGCCATATATCTGGAGATTGGTTCCATGCGCAAAGAGTCAGAAGGGAAAACTATGCCTTGTTGTAAAGCTCTTTGGGAACCGCTTGCGTAGCCCCACAGACCTGGGGGCTGCAGGCCTTCCTGCTGCCTTCAACCTCAAAACCACCCTTTCCCACTTGGCGCAGCGCCAGGCACAAAAATGGCCATATGTCTGGAGACTGGTCCCACTCCCAAAGAGTCAGAAGGGAAAACTATGCCTTGTTCTAAAGCTCTTTGGGAACCGCTTGCGTAGCCCCACACACCTGGGGGCTGCAGGCTTTCCTGCTGCCTTCAGCCTCAAAACCACCCTTTCCCACTTGGCGCCACGCCAGGCACAAAAATGGCCATATGTCTGGAGATTGGTCGCACGTCGAAAGAGCCAGCAGGGAAAACTATGCCTTGTTCTAAAGCTCTTTGGGAACCGCTGGTGCGGCCCCACAGACCTGGGGGCTGCAGGCTTTCCTGCTGCCTTCAGCCTCAAAACCACCCTTTCCCACTTGGTGCAGCGCCAGGCACAAAAATGGCCATATGTCTGGAGATTGGTCCCACGCCCAAAGAGCCAGCAGGGAAAACTATGCCTTGTTCTAAAGCTCTTTGGGAACCGCTTGCGTAGCCCCACAGACCTGGGGGCTGCAGGCTTTCCTGCTGCCTTCAGCCTCAAAACCACACTTTCCCACTTGGTGCAGCGCCAGGCACAAAAATGGCCATATGTCTGGAGATTGGTCGCATGCGGAAAGAGCCATCAGGGAAAACTATGCCTTGTTCTAAAGCTCTTTGGGAACCGCTTGCGTAGCCCCACAGACCTGCGGGCTTCAGGCCTTCCTGCTGCCTTCAACCTCAAAACCACCCTTTCCCACTTGGCGCAGCGCCAGGCACAAAAATGGCCATATGTCTGGAGACTGGTCCCCTCTGAAAGAGTCAGAAGGGAAAACTATGCCTTGTTCTAAAGCTCTTTGGGAACCGCTTGCGTAGCCCCACACACCTGGGGGCTGCAGGCTTTCCTGCTGCCTTCAGCCTCAAAACCACCCTTTCCCACTTTGCGCCGCGCCAGGCACAAAAATGGCCATATGTCTGGAGATTGGTCGCACGCCCAAAGAGCCAGCAGGGAAAACTATGCCTTGTTCTAAAGCTCTTTGGGAACCGCTGGTGTGGCCCCACAGACCTGGGGGCTGCAGGCTTTCCTGCTGCCTTCAGCCTCAAAACCACCCTTTCCCACTTGGTGCAGCGCAAGGCACAAAAATGGCCATATGTCTGGAGATTGGTCCCACGCCCAAAGAGCCAGCAGGGAAAACTATGCCTTGTTCTAAAGCTCTTTGGGAACCGCTTGTGTAGCCCCACAGACCTGGGGGCTGCAGGCTTTCCTGCTGCCTTCAACCTCAAAACCACCCTTTCCCACTTGGCGCCGCGCCAGGCACAAAAATGGCCATATGTCTGGGGATTGGTCCCACGCCCAAAGAGCCAGCAGGGAAAACTATGCCTTGTTGTAAAGCTCTTTCGGAACCGCTTGCGTAGCCCCACAGACCTGGGGGCTGCAGGCTTTCCTGCTGCCTTCAGCCTCAAAACCACCCTTTCCCACTTGGTGCAGCGCCAGGCACAAAAATGGCCATATGTCTGGAGATTGGTCCCATGCCCAAAGAGCCAGCAGGGAAAACAATGCCTTGTTCTAAAGCTCTTTGGGGACCGCTTGCGTAGCCCCACAGACGTGGGGGCTGCAGGCTTTCCTGCTGCCTTCAACCTCAAAACCACCCTTTCCCACTTGGTGCAGCGCCAGGCACAAAAATGTCCATATGTCTGGAGACTGGTCCCCTCTGAAAGAGTCAGAAGGGAAAACTATGCCTTGTTCTAAAGCTCTTTGGGAACCGCTTGCGTAGCCCCACACACCTGGGGGCTGCAGGCTTTCCTGCTGCCTTCAGCCTCAAAACCACCCTTTCCCACTTTGCGCCGCGCCAGGCACAAAAATGGCCATATGTCTGGAGATTGGTCGCACGCCCAAAGAGCCAGCAGGGAAAACTATGCCTTGTTCTAAAGCTCTTTGGGAACCGCTGGTGTGGCCCCACAGACCTGGGGGCTGCAGGCTTTCCTGCTGCCTTCAGCCTCAAAACCACCCTTTCCCACTTGGTGCAGCGCAAGGCACAAAAATGGCCATATGTCTGGAGATTGGTCCCACGCCCAAAGAGCCAGCAGGGAAAACTATGCCTTGTTCTAAAGCTCTTTGGGAACCGCTTGTGTAGCCCCACAGACCTGGGGGCTGCAGGCTTTCCTGCTGCCTTCAACCTCAAAACCACCCTTTCCCACTTGGCGCCGCGCCAGGCACAAAAATGGCCATATGTCTGGGGATTGGTCCCACGCCCAAAGAGCCAGCAGGGAAAACTATGCCTTGTTGTAAAGCTCTTTCGGAACCGCTTGCGTAGCCCCACAGACCTGGGGGCTGCAGGCTTTCCTGCTGCCTTCAGCCTCAAAACCACCCTTTCCCACTTGGTGCAGCGCCAGGCACAAAAATGGCCATATGTCTGGAGATTGGTCCCATGCCCAAAGAGCCAGCAGGGAAAACAATGCCTTGTTCTAAAGCTCTTTGGGGACCGCTTGCGTAGCCCCACAGACGTGGGGGCTGCAGGCTTTCCTGCTGCCTTCAACCTCAAAACCACCCTTTCCCACTTGGTGCAGCGCCAGGCACAAAAATGTCCATATGTCTGGAGATTGGTCCCACGCCCAAAGAGCCAGTAGGGAAAACTATGCCTTGTTGTAAAGCTCTTTGGGAACTGCTGGTGTGGCCCCACAGACGTGGGGGCTGCAGGCTTTCCTGCTGCCTTCAGCCTCAAAACCACCCTTTCCCACTTGGTGCAGCGCCAGGCACAAAAATGGCCATATGTCTGGAGATTGGTCCCACGCCCAAAGACCCAGCAGGGAAAACTATGCCTTGTTCTAAAGCTCTTTGGCAACCGCTTGCGTAGCCCCACAGACGTGGGGGCTGCAGGCTTTCCTGCTGCCTTCAGCCTCAAAACCACCCTTTCCCACTTGGTGCAGCGCCAGGCACAAAAATGGCCATATGTCTGGAGATTGGTCCCACGCCCAAAGAGCCAGCAGGGAAAACTATGCCTTGTTCTAAAGCTCTTTGGGAACCGATTGCGTAGCCCCACACACCTGGGGGCTGCAGGCTTTCCTGCTGCCTTCAGCCTCAAAACCACACTTTCCCACTTGGTGCAGCGCCAGGCACAAAAATGGCCATATGTCTGGAGATTGGTCGCATGCGGAAAGAGCCATCAGGGAAAACTATGCCTTGTTCTAAAGCTCTTTGGCAACCGCTTGCGTAGCCCCACAGACCTGCGGGCTTCAGGCCTTCCTGCTGCCTTCAACCTCAAAACCACCCTTTCCCACTTGGCGCCGCGCCAGGCACAAAAATGGCCATATGTCTGGAGATTGGTCGCACGCCCAAAGAGCCAGCAGGGAAAACTATGCCTTGTTCTAAAGCTCTTTGGGAACCGCTGGTGTGGCCCCACAGACCAGGGGGCTGCAGGCTTTCCTGCTGCCTTCAACCTCAAAACCACCCTTTCCCACTTGGTGCAGCGCCAGGCAGAAAAATGGCCATATGTCTGGAGATTGGTCCCACGCCCAAAGAGCCAGCAGGGAAAACTATGCCTTGTTCTAAAGCTCTTTGGGAACTGCTGGTGTGGCCCCACAGACGTGGGGGCTGCAGGCTTTCCTGCTGCCTTCAGCCTCAAAACCACCCTTTCCCACTTGGTGCAGTGCCAGGCACAAAAATGGCCATATGTCTGGAGATTGGTCCCACGCCCAAAGAGCCAGCAGGGAAAACTATGCCTTGTTGTAAAGCTCTTTGGGAACCGCTTGCGTAGCCCCACAGACCAGGGGGCTGCAGGCTTTCCTGCTGCCTTCAGCCTCAAAACCACCCTTTCCCACTTGGTGCAGCGCCAGGCATAAAAATGGCCATATGTCTGGAGATTAGTCCCATGCGCAAAGAGCCAGCAGGGAAAACAATGCCTTGTTCTAAAGCTCTTTGGGAACCGCTGGTGTGGCCCCACAGACGTGGGGGCTGCAGGCTTTCCTGCTGCCTTCAGCCTCAAAACCACCCTTTCCCACTTGGTGCAGCGCCAGGCACAAAAATGGCCATATGTCTGGAGATTGGTCCCACGCCCAAAGAGCCAGCAGGGAAAACTATGCCTTGTTCTAAAGCTCTTTGGGAACCGCTGGTGTGGCCCCACACACCTGGGGGCTGCAGGCTTTCCTGCTGCCTTCAGCCTCAAAACCACCCTTTCCCACTTGGTGCAACGCCAGGCAGAAAAATGGCCATATGTCTGGAGATTGGTCGCATGCGGAAAGAGCCAGCAGGGAAAACAATGCCTTGTTCTAAAGCTCTTTGGGAACCGCTTGCGTAGCCCCACAGACCTGGGGGCTGCAGGCCTTCCTGCTGCCTTCAACCTCAAAACCACCCTTTCCCACTTGGCGCAGCGCCAGGCACAAAAATGGCCATATGTCTGGAGACTGGTCCCACTCCCAAAGAGTCAGAAGGGAAAACTATGCCTTGTTCTAAAGCTCTTTGGGAACCGCTTGCGTAGCCCCACAGACCTGGGGGCTGCAGGCTTTCCTGCTGCCTTCAGCCTCAAAACCACCCTTTCCCACTTGGCGCCACGCCAGGCACAAAAATGGCCATATGTCTGGAGATTGGTCGCACGTCGAAAGAGCCAGCAGGGAAAACTATGCCTTGTTATAAAGCTCTTTGGGAACCGCTGGTGTGGCCCCACAGACCTGGGGGCTGCAGGCTTTCCTGCTGCCTTCAGCCTCAAAACCATCCTTTCCCACTTGGTGCAGCGCCAGGCACAAAAATGGCCATATGTCTGGAGATTGGTCCCACGCCCAAAGACCCAGCAGGGAAAACTATGCCTTGTTCTAAAGCTCTTTGGCAACCGCTTGCGTAGCCCCACAGACGTGGGGGCTGCAGGCTTTCCTGCTGCCTTCAGCCTCAAAACCACCCTTTCCCACTTGGTGCAGCGCCAGGCAGAAAAATGGCCATATGTCTGGAGATTGGTCCCACGCCCAAAGAGCCAGCAGGGAAAACTATGCCTTGTTCTAAAGCTCTTTGGGAACCGCTTGCGTAGCCCCACAGACCTGGGGGCTGCAGGCTTTCCTGCTGCCTTCAGCCTCAAAACCACCCTTTCCCACTTGGTGCAGCGCCAGGCACAAAAATGGCCATATGTCTGGAGATTGGTCGCATGCGGAAAGAGCCATCAGGGAAAACTATGCCTTGTTCTGAAGCTCTTTGGGAACCGCTTGCGTAGCCCCACAGACCTGCGGGCTTCAGGCCTTCCTGCTGCCTTCAACCTCAAAACCACCCTTTCCCACTTGGCGCAGCGCCAGGCACAAAAATGGCCATATGTCTGGAGACTGGTCCCCTCCGAAAGAGTCAGAAGGGAAAACTATGCCTTGTTCTAAAGCTCTTTGGGAACCGCTTGCGTAGCCCCACACACCTGGCGGCTGCAGGCTTTCCTGCTGCCTTCAGCCTCAAAACCACCCTTTCCCACTTGGCGCCGCGCCAGGCACAAAAATGGCCATATGTCTGGAGATTGGTCGCACGCCGAAAGACCCAGGAGGGAAAACTATGCCTTGTTCTAAAGCTCTTTGGGAACCGCTGGTGTGGCCCCACAGACCAGGGGGCTGCAGGCTTTCCTGCTGCCTTCAACCTCAAAACCACCCTTTCCCACTTGGTGCAGCGCCAGGCAGAAAAATGGCCATATGTCTGGAGATTGGTCCCACGCCCAAAGAGCCAGCAGGGAAAACTATGCCTTGTTCTAAAGCTCTTTGGGAACTGCTGGTGTGGCCCCACAGACGTGGGGGCTGCAGGCTTTCCTGCTGCCTTCAGCCTCAAAACCACCCTTTCCCACTTGGTGCAGTGCCAGGCACAAAAATGGCCATATGTCTGGAGATTGGTCCCACGCCCAAAGAGCCAGCAGGGAAAACTATGCCTTGTTGTAAAGCTCTTTGGGAACCGCTTGCGTAGCCCCACAGACCAGGGGGCTGCAGGCTTTCCTGCTGCCTTCAGCCTCAAAACCACCCTTTCCCACTTGGTGCAGCGCCAGGCATAAAAATGGCCATATGTCTGGAGATTAGTCCCATGCGCAAAGAGCCAGCAGGGAAAACAATGCCTTGTTCTAAAGCTCTTTGGGAACCGCTGGTGTGGCCCCACAGACCAGGGGGCTGCAGGCTTTCCTGCTGCCTTCAGCCTCAAAACCACCCTTTCCCACTTGGTGCAGCGCCAGGCACAAAAATGGCCATATGTCTGGAGATTGGTCCCACGCCCAAAGAGCCAGCAGGGAAAACTATGCCTTGTTCTAAAGCTCTTTGGAACCGCTGGTGTGGCCCCACAGACCTGGGGGCTGCAGGCTTTCCTGCTGCCTTCAGCCTCAAAACCACCCTTTCCCACTTGGTGCAACGCCAGGCAGAAAAATGGCCATATGTCTGGAGATTGGTCGCATGTGGAAAGAGCCAGCAGGGAAAACAATGCCTTGTTCTAAAGCTCTTTGGGAACCGCTTGCGTAGCCCCACAGACCTGCGGGCTTCAGGCCTTCCTGCTGCCTTCAACCTCAAAACCACCCTTTCCCACTTGGCGCAGCGCCAGGCACAAAAATGGCCATATGTCTGGAGACTGGTCCCCTCTGAAAGAGTCAGAAGGGAAAACTATGCCTTGTTCTAAAGCTCTTTGGGAACCGCTTGCGTAGCCCCACACACCTGGGGGCTGCAGGCCTTCCTGCTGCCTTCAACCTCAAAACCACCCTTTCCCACTTGGCGCAGCGCCAGGCACAAAAATGGCCATATGTCTGGAGACTGGTCCCACTCCCAAAGAGTCAGAAGGGAAAACTATGCCTTGTTGTAAAGCTCTTTGGGAACCGCTTGCGTAGCCCCACAGACGTGGGGGCTGCAGGCTTTCCTGCTGCCTTCAGCCTCAAAACCACCCTTTCCCACTTGGCGCCGCGCCAGGCACAAAAATGGCCATGTGTCTGGAGATTGGTCGCACGTTGAAAGAGCCAGCAGGGAAAACTATGCCTTGTTCTAAAGCTCTTTGGGAACCGCTGGTGTGGCCCCACAGACGAGGGGGCTGCAGGCTTTCCTGCTGCCTTCAGTCTCAAAACCACCCTTTCCCACTTGGTGCAGCGCCAGGCACAAAAATGGCCATATGTCTGGAGATTGGTCCCACGCCCAAAGAGCCAGCAGGGAAAACTATGCCTTGTTCTAAAGCTCTTTGGGAACCGCTTGCGTAGCCCCACAGACGTGGGGGCTGCAGGCTTTCCTGCTGCCTTCAGCCTCAAAACCACCCTTTCCCACTTGGTGCAGCGCCAGGCAGAAAAAATGGCCATATGTCTGGAGATTGGTCCCACGCCCAAAGAGCCAGCAGGGAAAACTATGCCTTGTTCTAAAGCTCTTTGGGAACCGCTTGCGTAGCCCCACACACCTGGGGGCTGCAGGCTTTCCTGCTGCCTTCAGCCTCAAAACCACCCTTTCCCACTTGGTGCAGCGCCAGGCACAAAAATGGCCATATGTCTGGAGATTGGTCCCACGCCCAAAGAGCCAGCAGGGAAAACTATGCCTTGTTGTAAAACTCTTTGGGAACCTCTTGTGTAGCCCCACACACCTGGGGGCTGCAGGCTTTCCTGCTGCCTTCAGCCTCAAAACCACCCTTTCCCACTTGGCGCCGCGCCAGGCACAAAAATGGCCATATGTCTGGGGATTGGTCCCACGCCCAAAGAGCCAGCAGGGAAAACTATGCCTTGTTCTAAAGCTCTTTGGGAACCGCTGGTGTGGCCCCACAGACCTGGGGGCTGCAGGCTTTCCTGCTGCCTTCAGCCTCAAAACCACCCTTTCCCACTTGGTGCAGCGCCAGGCAGAAAAATGGCCATATGTCTGGAGATTGGTCCCACGCCCAAAGAGCCAGCAGGGAAAACTATGCCTTGTTCTAAAGCTCTTTGGGAACCGCTTGCGTAGCCCCACAGACCTGGGGGCTGCAGGCTTTCCTGCTGCCTTCAGCCTCAAAACCACCCTTTCCCACTTGGTGCAGCGCCAGGCACAAAAATGGCCATATGTCTGGAGATTGGTCGCATGCGGAAAGAGCCATCAGGGAAAACTATGCCTTGTTCTGAAGCTCTTTGGGAACCGCTTGCGTAGCCCCACAGACCTGCGGGCTTCAGGCCTTCCTGCTGCCTTCAACCTCAAAACCACCCTTTCCCACTTGGCGCAGCGCCAGGCACAAAAATGGCCATATGTCTGGAGACTGGTCCCCTCCGAAAGAGTCAGAAGGGAAAACTATGCCTTGTTCTAAAGCTCTTTGGGAACCGCTTGCGTAGCCCCACACACCTGGCGGCTGCAGGCTTTCCTGCTGCCTTCAGCCTCAAAACCACCCTTTCCCACTTGGCGCCGCGCCAGGCACAAAAATGGCCATATGTCTGGAGATTGGTCGCACGCCGAAAGACCCAGGAGGGAAAACTATGCCTTGTTCTAAAGCTCTTTGGGAACCGCTGGTGTGGCCCCACAGACCAGGGGGCTGCAGGCTTTCCTGCTGCCTTCAACCTCAAAACCACCCTTTCCCACTTGGTGCAGCGCCAGGCAGAAAAATGGCCATATGTCTGGAGATTGGTCCCACGCCCAAAGAGCCAGCAGGGAAAACTATGCCTTGTTCTAAAGCTCTTTGGGAACTGCTGGTGTGGCCCCACAGACGTGGGGGCTGCAGGCTTTCCTGCTGCCTTCAGCCTCAAAACCACCCTTTCCCACTTGGTGCAGTGCCAGGCACAAAAATGGCCATATGTCTGGAGATTGGTCCCACGCCCAAAGAGCCAGCAGGGAAAACTATGCCTTGTTGTAAAGCTCTTTGGGAACCGCTTGCGTAGCCCCACAGACCAGGGGGCTGCAGGCTTTCCTGCTGCCTTCAGCCTCAAAACCACCCTTTCCCACTTGGTGCAGCGCCAGGCATAAAAATGGCCATATGTCTGGAGATTAGTCCCATGCGCAAAGAGCCAGCAGGGAAAACAATGCCTTGTTCTAAAGCTCTTTGGGAACCGCTGGTGTGGCCCCACAGACCAGGGGGCTGCAGGCTTTCCTGCTGCCTTCAGCCTCAAAACCACCCTTTCCCACTTGGTGCAGCGCCAGGCACAAAAATGGCCATATGTCTGGAGATTGGTCCCACGCCCAAAGAGCCAGCAGGGAAAACTATGCCTTGTTCTAAAGCTCTTTGGAACCGCTGGTGTGGCCCCACAGACCTGGGGGCTGCAGGCTTTCCTGCTGCCTTCAGCCTCAAAACCACCCTTTCCCACTTGGTGCAACGCCAGGCAGAAAAATGGCCATATGTCTGGAGATTGGTCGCATGTGGAAAGAGCCAGCAGGGAAAACAATGCCTTGTTCTAAAGCTCTTTGGGAACCGCTTGCGTAGCCCCACAGACCTGCGGGCTTCAGGCCTTCCTGCTGCCTTCAACCTCAAAACCACCCTTTCCCACTTGGCGCAGCGCCAGGCACAAAAATGGCCATATGTCTGGAGACTGGTCCCCTCTGAAAGAGTCAGAAGGGAAAACTATGCCTTGTTCTAAAGCTCTTTGGGAACCGCTTGCGTAGCCCCACACACCTGGGGGCTGCAGGCCTTCCTGCTGCCTTCAACCTCAAAACCACCCTTTCCCACTTGGCGCAGCGCCAGGCACAAAAATGGCCATATGTCTGGAGACTGGTCCCACTCCCAAAGAGTCAGAAGGGAAAACTATGCCTTGTTGTAAAGCTCTTTGGGAACCGCTTGCGTAGCCCCACAGACGTGGGGGCTGCAGGCTTTCCTGCTGCCTTCAGCCTCAAAACCACCCTTTCCCACTTGGCGCCGCGCCAGGCACAAAAATGGCCATGTGTCTGGAGATTGGTCGCACGTTGAAAGAGCCAGCAGGGAAAACTATGCCTTGTTCTAAAGCTCTTTGGGAACCGCTGGTGTGGCCCCACAGACGAGGGGGCTGCAGGCTTTCCTGCTGCCTTCAGTCTCAAAACCACCCTTTCCCACTTGGTGCAGCGCCAGGCACAAAAATGGCCATATGTCTGGAGATTGGTCCCACGCCCAAAGAGCCAGCAGGGAAAACTATGCCTTGTTCTAAAGCTCTTTGGGAACCGCTTGCGTAGCCCCACAGACGTGGGGGCTGCAGGCTTTCCTGCTGCCTTCAGCCTCAAAACCACCCTTTCCCACTTGGTGCAGCGCCAGGCAGAAAAAATGGCCATATGTCTGGAGATTGGTCCCACGCCCAAAGAGCCAGCAGGGAAAACTATGCCTTGTTCTAAAGCTCTTTGGGAACCGCTTGCGTAGCCCCACACACCTGGGGGCTGCAGGCTTTCCTGCTGCCTTCAGCCTCAAAACCACCCTTTCCCACTTGGTGCAGCGCCAGGCACAAAAATGGCCATATGTCTGGAGATTGGTCCCACGCCCAAAGAGCCAGCAGGGAAAACTATGCCTTGTTGTAAAACTCTTTGGGAACCTCTTGTGTAGCCCCACACACCTGGGGGCTGCAGGCTTTCCTGCTGCCTTCAGCCTCAAAACCACCCTTTCCCACTTGGCGCCGCGCCAGGCACAAAAATGGCCATATGTCTGGGGATTGGTCCCACGCCCAAAGAGCCAGCAGGGAAAACTATGCCTTGTTCTAAAGCTCTTTGGGAACCGCTGGTGTGGCCCCACAGACCTGGGGGCTGCAGGCTTTCCTGCTGCCTTCAGCCTCAAAACCACCCTTTCCCACTTGGTGCAGCGCCAGGCAGAAAAATGGCCATATGTCTGGAGATTGGTCGCATGCGGAAAGAGCCAGCAGGGAAAACTATGCCTTGTTCTAAAGCTCTTTGGGAACCGCTTGCGTAGCCCCACAGACCAGGGGGCTGCAGGCCTTCCTGCTGCCTTCAACCTCAAAACCACCCTTTCCCACTTGGCGCAGCGCCAGGCACAAAAATGGCCATATGTCTGGAGACTGGTCCCACTCCCAAAGAGTCAGAAGGGAAAACTATGCCTTGTTCTAAAGCTCTTTGGGAACCGCTTGCGTAGCCCCACAGAGGTGGGGGCTGCAGGCTTTCCTGCTGCCTTCAGCCTCAAAACCACCCTTTCCCACTTGGCGCCGCGCCAGGCACAAAAATGGCCATATGTCTGGAGATTGGTCGCACGTCGAAAGAGCCAGCAGGGAAAACTATGCCTTGTTCTAAAGCTCTTTGGGAACCGCTGGTGTGGCCCCACAGACCAGGGGGCTGCAGGCTTTCCTGCTGCCTTCAGCCTCAAAACCACCCTTTCCCACTTGGTGCAGCGCCAGGCACAAAAATGGCCATATGTCTGGAGATTGGTCCCACGCCCAAAGAGCCAGCAGGGAAAATTATGCCTTGTTCTAAAGCTCTTTGGGAACCGCTTGCGTAGCCCCACAGACGTGGGGGCTGCAGGCTTTCCTGCTGCCTTCAGCCTCAAAACCACCCTTTCCCACTTGGTGCAGCGCCAGGCACAAAAATGGCCATATGTCTGGAGATTGGTCCCACGCCCAAAGAGCCAGCAGGGAAAACTATGCCTTGTTCTAAAGCTCCTTGGGGACCGCTTGCGTAGCCCCACAGACCTGGGAGCTGCAGGCTTTCCTGCTGCCTTCAACCTCAAAACCACCCTTTCCCACTTGGCGCAGCGCCAGGCAGAAAAATGGCCATATGTCTGGAGATTGGTCCCACGCCCAAAGAGCCAGCAGGGAAAACTATGCCTTGTTCTAAAGCTCTTTGGGAACTGCTGGTGTGGCCCCACAGATCTGGGGGCTACAGGCTTTCCTGCTGCCTTCAGCCTCAAAACCACCCTTTCCCACTTGGTGCAGCGCCAGGCACAAAAATGGCCATATGTCTGGAGATTGGTCGCATGCGGAAAGAGCCAGCAGGGAAAACTATGCCTTGTTCTAAAGCTCTTTGGGAACCGCTTGCGTAGCCCCACAGACCTGGGGGCTGCAGGCCTTCCTGCTGCCTTCAGCCTCAAAACCACCCTTTCACAACTGGCGCAGCGCCAGGCATAAAAATGGCCATATGTCTGGAGACTGGTCCCACTCCCAAAGAGCCAGCAGGGAAAACTATGCCTTGTTCTAAAGCTCTTTGGGAACCGCTGGTGTGGCCCCACAGACCAGGGGGCTGCAGGCTTTCCTGCTGCCTTCAGCCTCAAAACCACCCTTTCCCACTTGGTGCAGCGCCAGGCACAAAAATGGCCATATGTCTGGAGATTGGTCCCACGCCCAAAGAGCCAGCAGGGAAAATTATGCCTTGTTCTAAAGCTCTTTGGGAACCGCTTGCGTAGCCCCACAGACGTGGGGGCTGCAGGCTTTCCTGCTGCCTTCAGCCTCAAAACCACCCTTTCCCACTTGGTGCAGCGCCAGGCACAAAAATGGCCATATGTCTGGAGATTGGTCCCACGCCCAAAGAGCCAGCAGGGAAAACTATGCCTTGTTCTAAAGCTCTTTGGGGACCGCTTGCGTAGCCCCACAGACCTGGGAGCTGCAGGCTTTCCTGCTGCCTTCAACCTCAAAACCACCCTTTCCCACTTGGCGCAGCGCCAGGCAGAAAAATGGCCATATGTCTGGAGATTGGTCCCACGCCCAAAGAGCCAGCAGGGAAAACTATGCCTTGTTCTAAAGCTCTTTGGGAACTGCTGGTGTGGCCCCACAGATCTGGGGGCTACAGGCTTTCCTGCTGCCTTCAGCCTCAAAACCACCCTTTCCCACTTGGTGCAGCGCCAGGCACAAAAATGGCCATATGTCTGGAGATTGGTCCCACGCCCAAAGAGCCAGCAGGGAAAACAATGCCTTGTTCTAGAGCTCTTTGGGAACCGCTGGTGTGGCCCCACAGACCAGGGGGCTGCAGGCTTTCCTGCTGCCTTCAGCCTCAAAACCACCCTTTCCCACTTGGTGCAGCGCCAGGCACAAAAATGGCCATATGTCTGGAGATTGGTCGCATGCGGAAAGAGCCAGCAGGGAAAACTATGCCTTGTTCTAAAGCTCTTTGGGAACCGATTGCATAGCCCCACAGACCTGGGGGCTGCAGGCCTTCCTGCTGCCTTCAGCCTCAAAACCACCCTTTCACAACTGGCGCAGCGCCAGGCATAAAAATGGCCATATGTCTGGAGACTGGTCCCACTCCCAAAGAGCCAGCAGGGAAAACTATGCCTTGTTCTAAAGCTCTTTGTGAACTGCTTGCGTAGCCCCACAGACCTGGGGGCTGCAGGCTTTCCTGCTGCCTTCAGCCTCAAAACCACCCTTTCCCACTTGGTGCAGCGCCAGGCACAAAAATGGCCATATGTCTGGAGGTTGGTAAAACGTCCAAAGAGCCAGCAGGGAAAACTATGCCTTGTTCTAAAGCTCTTTGGGAACCGCTGGTGTGTCCCCACAGACCTGGGGGCTGCAGGCTTTCCTGCTGCCTTCAGCCTGAAAACCACCCTTTCCCACTTGGTGCAGCGCCAGGCACAAAAATGGCCATATGTCTGGAGATTGGTCCCACGCCCAAAGAGCCAGCAGGGAAAACAATGCCTTGTTCTAAAGCTCTTTGGGAACTGCTGGTGTGGCCCCACAGACGTGGGGGCTGCAGGCTTTCCTGCTGCCTTCAACCTCAAAACCACCCTTTCCCACTTGGTGCCGCGCCAGGCACAAAAATGGCCATATGTCTGGAGATTGGTCCCACGCCCAAAGAGCCAGCAGGGAAAACTATGCCTTGTTCTAAAGCTCTTTGGGAACCGCTTGCGTAGCCCCACACACCTGGGGGCTGCAGGCTTTCCTGCTGCCTTCAGCCTCAAAACCACCCTTTCCCACTTGGTGCAGCGCCAGGCAGAAAAATGGCCATATGTCTGGATATTAGTCCCATGCGCAAAGACCCAGCAGGGAAAACAATGCCTTGTTCTAAAGCTCTTTGGGAACCGCTGGTGTGGCCCCACAGACCAGGGGGCTGCAGGCTTTCCTGCTGCCTTCAGCCTCAAAACCACCCTTTCCCACTTGGTGCAGCGCCAGGCACAAAAATGGCCATATGTCTGGAGATTGGTCCCATGCCCAAAGAGCCAGCAGGGAAAACTATGCCTTGTTCTAAAGCTCTTTGGGAACCCCTTGCGTAGCCCCACAGACCTGGGGGCTGCAGGCTTTCCTGCTGCCTTCAGCCTCAAAACCACCCTTTCCCACTTGCCGCCGCGCCAGGCACAAAAATGGCCATATGTCTGGAGATTGGTCCCATGCGCAAAGAGCCAGCAGGGAAAACAATGCCTTGTTGTAAAGCTCTTTGGGAACCGCTTGTGTAGCCCCACAGACCTGGGGGCTGCAGGCTTTCCTGCTGCCTTCAGCCTCAAAACCACCCTTTCCCACTTGGCGACGCGCCAGGCACAAAAATGGCCATATGTCTGGAGATTGGTCCCACGCCCAAAGAGCCAGCAGGGAAAACTATGCCTTGTTCTAAAGCTCTTTGGGAACCGCTTGCGTAGCCCCACACACCTGGGGGCTGCAGGCTTTCCTGCTGCCTTCAGCCTCAAAACCACCCTTTCCCACTTTGCGCCGCGCCAGGCACAAAAATGGCCATATGTCTGGAGATTGGTCCCACGCCCAAAGAGCCAGCAGGGAAAACTATGCCTTGTTCTAAAGCTCTTTGGGAACCGCTGGTGTGGCCCCACAGACCTGGGGGCTGCAGGCTTTCCTGCTGCCTTCAGCCTCAAAACCACCCTTTCCCACTTGGTGCAGCGCCAGGCAGAAAAATGGCCATATGTCTGGGGATTGGTCGCATGCGGAAAGAGCCAGCAGGGAAAACTATGCCTTGTTCTAAAGCTCTTTGGGAACCGCTGGTGTGGCCCCACAGACGTGGGGGCTGCAGGCTTTCCTGCTGCCTTCAGCCTCAAAACCACCCTTTCCCACTTGGTGCAGCGCCAGGCACAAAAATGGCCATATGTCTGGAGATTGGTCCCACGCCCAAAGAGCCAGCAGGGAAAACTATGCCTTGTTCTAAAGCTCTTTGGGGACCGCTTGCGTAGCCCCACAGACCTGGGAGCTGCAGGCTTTCCTGCTGCCTTCAACCTCAAAACCACCCTTTCCCACTTGGCGCAGCGCCAGGCAGAAAAATGGCCATATGTCTGGAGATTGGTCCCACGCCCAAAGAGCCAGCAGGGAAAACTATGCCTTGTTCTAAAGCTCTTTGGGAACTGCTGGTGTGGCCCCACAGATCTGGGGGCTACAGGCTTTCCTGCTGCCTTCAGCCTCAAAACCACCCTTTCCCACTTGGTGCAGCGCCAGGCACAAAAATGGCCATATGTCTGGAGATTGGTCCCACGCCCAAAGAGCCAGCAGGGAAAACAATGCCTTGTTCTAGAGCTCTTTGGGAACCGATGGTGTGGCCCCACAGACCAGGGGGCTGCAGGCTTTCCTGCTGCCTTCAGCCTCAAAACCACCCTTTCCCACTTGGTGCAGCGCCAGGCACAAAAATGGCCATATGTCTGGAGGTTGGTAAAACGTCCAAAGAGCCAGCAGGGAAAACTATGCCTTGTTCTAAAGCTCTTTGGGAACCGCTGGTGTGTCCCCACAGACCTGGGGGCTGCAGGCTTTCCTGCTGCCTTCAGCCTGAAAACCACCCTTTCCCACTTGGTGCAGCGCCAGGCACAAAAATGGCCATATGTCTGGAGATTGGTCCCACGCCCAAAGAGCCAGCAGGGAAAACAATGCCTTGTTCTAAAGCTCTTTGGGAACTGCTGGTGTGGCCCCACAGACGTGGGGGCTGCAGGCTTTCCTGCTGCCTTCAGCCTCAAAACCACCCTTTCCCACTTGGCGCCGCGCCAGGCACAAAAATGGCCATATGTCTGGAGATTGGTCCCACGCCCAAAGAGCCAGCAGGGAAAACTATGCCTTGTTCTAAAGCTCTTTGGGAACCGCTTGCGTAGCCCCACAGACCTGGGGGCTGCATGCTTTCCTGCTGCCTTCAGCCTCAAAACCACCCTTTCCCACTTGGTGCAGCGCCAGGCAGAAAAATGGCCATATGTCTGGATATTAGTCCCATGCGCAAAGAGCCAGCAGGGAAAACAATGCCTTGTTCTAAAGCTCTTTGGGAACCGCTGGTGTGGCCCCACAGACCAGGGGGCTGCAGGCTTTCCTGCTGCCTTCAGCCTCAAAACCACCCTTTCCCACTTGGTGCAGCGCCAGGCACAAAAATGGCCATATGTCTGGAGATTGGTCCCATGCCCAAAGAGCCAGCAGGGAAAACTATGCCTTGTTCTAAAGCTCTTTGGGAACCCCTTGCGTAGCCCCACAGACCTGGGGGCTGCAGGCTTTCCTGCTGCCTTCAGCCTCAAAACCACCCTTTCCCACTTGCCGCCGCGCCAGTCACAAAAATGGCCATATGTCTGGAGATTGGTCCCATGCGCAAAGAGCCAGCAGGGAAAACAATGCCTTGTTGTAAAGCTCTTTGGGAACCGCTTGTGTAGCCCCACAGACGTGGGGGCTGCAGGCTTTCCTGCTGCCTTCAGCCTCAAAACCACCCTTTCCCACTTGGCGACGCGCCAGGCACAAAAATGGCCATATGTCTGGAGATTGGTCCCACGCCCAAAGAGCCAGCAGGGAAAACTATGCCTTGTTCTAAAGCTCTTTGGGAACCGCTTGCGTAGCCCCACACACCTGGGGGCTGCAGGCTTTCCTGCTGCCTTCAGCCTCAAAACCACCCTTTCCCACTTTGCGCAGCGCCAGGCAGAAAAATGGCCATATGTCTGGAGATTGGTCCCACGCCCAAAGAGCCAGCAGGGAAAACAATGCCTTGTTCTAAAGCTCTTTGGGAAATGCTGGTGTGGCCCCACAGACCAGGGGGCTGCAGGCTTTCCTGCTGCCTTCAGCCTCAAAACCACCCTTTCCCACTTGGTGCAGCGCCAGGCACAAAAATGGCCATATGTCTGGAGATTGGTCCCACGCCCAAAGAGCCAGCAGGGAATATTATGCCTTGTTCTAAAGCTCTTTGGGAACCGCTTGCGTAGCCCCACAGCCCTGGGGGCTGCAGGCTTTCCTGCTGCCTTCAGCCTCAAAACCACCCTTTCCCACTTGGCGCCGCGCCAGTCACAAAAATGGCCATATGTCTGGAGATTGGTCCCATGCCCAAAGAGCCAGCAGGGAAAACTATGCCTTGTTCTAAAGCTCTTTGGGAACAGCTTGCGTAGCCCCACACACCTGGGGGCTGCAGGCTTTCCTGCTGCCTTCAGCCTCAAAACCACCCTTTCCCACTTGGTGCAGCGCCAGGCACAAAAATGGCCATATGTCTGGAGATTGGTCCCATGCCCAAAGAGCCAGCAGGGAAAACTACGCCTTGTTCTAAAGCTCTTTGGGAACCGCTTGCGTACCCCCACAGACCTGGGGGCTGCAGTCTTTCCTGCTGCCTTCAGCCTCAAAACCACCCTTTCCCACTTGGCGCCGCGCCAGGCACAAAAACGGCCATATGTCTGGAGATTGGTCCAACACCCAAAGAGCCAGCAGGGAAAACTATGTCTTGTTCTAAAGCTCTTTGGGAACAGCTTGCGTAGCCCCACAGACCTGGGAGCTGCAGGCTTTCCTGCTGCCTTCAGCCTCAAAACCACCCTTTCCCACTTGGTGCAGCGCCAGGCACAAAAATGGCCATATGTCTGGAGATTGGTCCCATGCCCAAAGAGCCAGCAGGGAAAACAATGCCTTGTTCTAAAGCTCTTTGGGAACCGCTTGCGTAGCCCCACACACCTGGGGGCTGCAGGCTTTCCTGCTGCCTTCAGCCTCAAAACCACCCTTTCCCACTTGGTGCAGCGCCAGGCACAAAAATGGCCATATGTCTGGAGATTGGTCCCATGCCCAAAGAGCCAGCAGGGAAAACTACGCCTTGTTCTAAAGCTCTTTGGGAACCGCTTGCGTACCCCCACAGACCTGGGGGCTGCAGTCTTTCCTGCTGCCTTCAGCCTCAAAACCACCCTTTCCCACTTGGCGCCGCGCCAGGCACAAAAACGGCCATATGTCTGGAGATTGGTCCAACACCCAAAGAGCCAGCAGGGAAAACTATGTCTTGTTCTAAAGCTCTTTGGGAACAGCTTGCGTAGCCCCACAGACCTGGGAGCTGCAGGCTTTCCTGCTGCCTTCAGCCTCAAAACCACCCTTTCCCACTTGGTGCAGCGCCAGGCAGAAAAATGGCCATATGTCTGGAGATTGGTCCCATGCCCAAAGAGCCAGCAGGGAAAACAATGCCTTGTTCTAAAGCTCTTTGGGAACCGCTGGTGTGGCCCCACAGACCTGTGGGCTGCAGGCTTTCCTGCTGCCTTCAGCCTCAAAACCACCCTTTCCCACTTGGTGCAGCGCCAGGCACAAAAATGGCCATATGTCTGGAGATTGGTCCCACGCCCAAAGAGCCAGCAGGGACAACTATGCCTTGTTCTAAAGCTCTTTGGGAACCGCTGGTGTGGCCCCACAGACCTGGGGGCTGCAGGCTTTCCTGCTGCCTTCAGCCTCAAAACCACCCTTTCCCACTTGGTGCAGCGCCAGGCATAAAAATGGCCATATGTCTGGAGATTGGTCCCACGCCCAAAGAGCCAGCAGGGAAAACAATGCCTTGTTCTAAAGCTCTTTGGGAACTGCTGGTGTGGCCCCACAGACCAGGGGGCTGCAGGCTTTCCTGCTGCCTTCAGCCTCAAAACCACCCTTTCCCACTTGGTGCAGCGCCAGGCACAAAAATGGCCATATGTCTGGAGATTGGTCCCACGCCCAAAGAGCCAGCAGGGAATATTATGCCTTCTTCTAAAGCTCTTTGGGAACCGCTTGCGTAGCCCCACAGCCCTGGGGGCTGCAGGCTTTCCTGCTGCCTTCAGCCTCAAAACCACCCTTTCCCACTTGGCGCTGCGCCAGTCACAAAAATGGCCATATGTCTGGAGATTGGTCCCATGCCCAAAGAGCCAGCAGGGAAAACTATGCCTTGTTCTAAAGCTCTTTGGGAACAGCTTGCGTAGCCCCACACACCTGGGGGCTGCAGGCTTTCCTGCTGCCTTCAGCCTCAAAACCACCCTTTCCCACTTGGTGCAGCGCCAGGCACAAAAATGGCCATATGTCTGGAGATTGGTCCCATGCCCAAAGAGCCAGCAGGGAAAACTACGCCTTGTTCTAAAGCTCTTTGGGAACCGCTTGCGTACCCCCACAGACCTGGGGGCTGCAGGCTTTCCTGCTGCCTTCAGCCTCAAAACCACCCTTTCCCACTTGGCGCCGCGCCAGGCACAAAAACGGCCATATGTCTGGAGATTGGTCCAACACCCAAAGAGCCAGCAGGGAAAACTATGTCTTGTTCTAAAGCTCTTTGGGAACAGCTTGCGTAGCCCCACAGACCTGGGAGCTGCAGGCTTTCCTGCTGCCTTCAGCCTCAAAACCACCCTTTCCCACTTGGTGCAGCGCCAGGTAGAAAAATGGCCATATGTCTGGAGATTGGTCCCATGCCCAAAGAGCCAGCAGGGAAAACAATGCCTTGTTCTAAAGCTCTTTGGGAACCGCTGGTGTGGCCCCACAGACCTGTGGGCTGCAGGCTTTCCTGCTGCCTTCAGCCTCAAAACCACCCTTTCCCACTTGGTGCAGCGCCAGGCACAAAAATGGCCATATGTCTGGAGATTGGTCCCACGCCCAAAGAGCCAGCAGGGAAAACAATGCCTTGTTCTAAAGCTCTTTGGGAACTGCTGGTGTGGCCCCACAGACGTGGGGGCTGCAGGCTTTCCTGCTGCCTTCAGCCTCAAAACCACCCTTTCCCACTTGGTGCAGCGCCAGGCACAAAAATGGCCATATGTCTGGAGATTGGTCCCACGCCCAAAGAGCCAGCAGGGAAAACTATGCCTTGTTCTAAAGCTCTTTGGGAACCGCTGGTGTGGCCCCACAGACCTGGGGGCTGCAGGCTTTCCTGCTGCCTTCAGCCTCAAAACCACCCTTTCCCACTTGGTGCAGCGCCAGGCATAAAAATGGCCATATGTCTGGAGATTAGTCCCATGCGCAAAGAGCCAGCAGGGAAAACTATGCCTTGTTCTAAAGCTCTTTGGGAACCGCTGGTGTGGCCCCACAGACGTGGGGGCTGCAGGCTTTCCTGCTGCCTTCAGCCTCAAAACCACCCTTTCCCACTTTGCGCAGCGCCAGGCACAAAAATGGCCATATGTCTGGAGATTGGTCCCACGCCCAAAGAGCCAGCAGGGAAAACAATGCCTTGTTCTAAAGCTCTTTGGGAACCGCTGGTGTGGCCCCACAGACCAGGGGGCTGCAGGCTTTCCTGCTGCCTTCAGCCTCAAAACCACCCTTTCCCACTTGGCGCAGCGCCAGGCACAAAAATGGCCATATGTCTGGAGATTGGTCCCACGCCCAAAGAGCCAGCAGGGAATATTATGCCTTCTTCTAAAGCTCTTTGGGAACCGCTTGCGTAGCCCCACAGCCCTGGGGGCTGCAGGCTTTCCTGCTGCCTTCAGCCTCAAAACCACCCTTTCCCACTTGGCGCTGCGCCAGTCACAAAAATGGCCATATGTCTGGAGATTGGTCCCACGCCCAAAGAGCCAGCAGGGAAAACTATGCCTTGTTCTAAAGCTCTTTGGGAACAGCTTGCGTAGCCCCACACACCTGGGGGCTGCAGGCTTTCCTGCTGCCTTCAGCCTCAAAACCACCCTTTCCCACTTGGTGCAGCGCCAGGCACAAAAATGGCCATATGTCTGGAGATTGGTCCCATGCCCAAAGAGCCAGCAGGGAAAACTACGCCTTGTTCTAAAGCTCTTTGGGAACCGCTTGCGTACCCCCACAGACCTGGGGGCTGCAGGCTTTCCTGCTGCCTTCAGCCTCAAAACCACCCTTTCCCACTTGGCGCCGCGCCAGGCACAAAAACGGCCATATGTCTGGAGATTGGTCCAACACCCAAAGAGCCAGCAGGGAAAACTATGTCTTGTTCTAAAGCTCTTTGGGAACAGCTTGCGTAGCCCCACAGACCTGGGAGCTGCAGGCTTTCCTGCTGCCTTCAGCCTCAAAACCACCCTTTCCCACTTGGTGCAGCGCCAGGCAGAAAAATGGCCATATGTCTGGAGATTGGTCCCATGCCCAAAGAGCCAGCAGGGAAAACAATGCCTTGTTCTAAAGCTCTTTGGGAACCGCTGGTGTGGCCCCACAGACCTGTGGGCTGCAGGCTTTCCTGCTGCCTTCAGCCTCAAAACCACCCTTTCCCACTTGGTGCAGCGCCAGGCACAAAAATGGCCATATGTCTGGAGATTGGTCCCACGCCCAAAGAGCCAGCAGGGAAAACAATGCCTTGTTCTAAAGCTCTTTGGGAACTGCTGGTGTGGCCCCACAGACGTGGGGGCTGCAGGCTTTCCTGCTGCCTTCAGCCTCAAAACCACCCTTTCCCACTTGGTGCAGCGCCAGGCACAAAAATGGCCATATGTCTGGAGATTGGTCCCACGCCCAAAGAGCCAGCAGGGAAAACTATGCCTTGTTCTAAAGCTCTTTGGGAACCGCTGGTGTGGCCCCACAGACCTGGGGGCTGCAGGCTTTCCTGCTGCCTTCAGCCTCAAAACCACCCTTTCCCACTTGGTGCAGCGCCAGGCATAAAAATGGCCATATGTCTGGAGATTAGTCCCATGCGCAAAGAGCCAGCAGGGAAAACTATGCCTTGTTCTAAAGCTCTTTGGGAACCGCTGGTGTGGCCCCACAGACGTGGGGGCTGCAGGCTTTCCTGCTGCCTTCAGCCTCAAAACCACCCTTTCCCACTTTGCGCAGCGCCAGGCACAAAAATGGCCATATGTCTGGAGATTGGTCCCACGCCCAAAGAGCCAGCAGGGAAAACAATGCCTTGTTCTAAAGCTCTTTGGGAACTGCTGGTGTGGCCCCACAGACCAGGGGGCTGCAGGCTTTCCTGCTGCCTTCAGCCTCAAAACCACCCTTTCCCACTTGGTGCAGCGCCAGGCACAAAAATGGCCATATGTCTGGAGATTGGTCCCACGCCCAAAGAGCCAGCAGGGAATATTATGCCTTCTTCTAAAGCTCTTTGGGAACCGCTTTCGTAGCCCCACAGCCCTGGGGGCTGCAGGCTTTCCTGCTGCCTTCAGCCTCAAAACCACCCTTTCCCACTTGGCGCTGCGCCAGTCACAAAAATGGCCATATGTCTGGAGATTGGTCCCATGCCCAAAGAGCCAGCAGGGAAAACTATGCCTTGTTCTAAAGCTCTTTGGGAACAGCTTGCGTAGCCCCACAGACGTGGGGGCTGCAGGCTTTCCTGCTGCCTTCAGCCTCAAAACCACCCTTTCCCACTTGGTGCAGCGCCAGGCACAAAAATGGCCATATGTCTGGAGATTGGTCCCATGCCCAAAGAGCCAGCAGGGAAAACTACGCCTTGTTCTAAAGCTCTTTGGGAACCGCTTGCGTACCCCCACAGACCTGGGGGCTGCAGGCTTTCCTGCTGCCTTCAGCCTCAAAACCACCCTTTCCCACTTGGCGCCGCGCCAGGCACAAAAACGGCCATATGTCTGGAGATTGGTCCAACACCCAAAGAGCCAGCAGGGAAAACTATGTCTTGTTCTAAAGCTCTTTGGGAACAGCTTGCGTAGCCCCACAGACCTGGGAGCTGCAGGCTTTCCTGCTGCCTTCAGCCTCAAAACCACCCTTTCCCACTTGGTGCAGCGCCAGGCAGAAAAATGGCCATATGTCTGGAGATTGGTCCCATGCCCAAAGAGCCAGCAGGGAAAACAATGCCTTGTTCTAAAGCTCTTTGGGAACCGCTGGTGTGGCCCCACAGACCTGTGGGCTGCAGGCTTTCCTGCTGCCTTCAGCCTCAAAACCACCCTTTCCCACTTGGTGCAGCGCCAGGCACAAAAATGGCCATATGTCTGGAGATTGGTCCCACGCCCAAAGAGCCAGCAGGGAAAACAATGCCTTGTTCTAAAGCTCTTTGGGAACTGCTGGTGTGGCCCCACAGACGTGGGGGCTGCAGGCTTTCCTGCTGCCTTCAGCCTCAAAACCACCCTTTCCCACTTGGTGCAGCGCCAGGCACAAAAATGGCCATATGTCTGGAGATTGGTCCCACGCCCAAAGAGCCAGCAGGGAAAACTATGCCTTGTTCTAAAGCTCTTTGGGAACCGCTGGTGTGGCCCCACAGACCTGGGGGCTGCAGGCTTTCCTGCTGCCTTCAGCCTCAAAACCACCCTTTCCCACTTGGTGCAGCGCCAGGCATAAAAATGGCCATATGTCTGGAGATTAGTCCCATGCGCAAAGAGCCAGCAGGGAAAACTATGCCTTGTTCTAAAGCTCTTTGGGAACCGCTGGTGTGGCCCCACAGACGTGGGGGCTGCAGGCTTTCCTGCTGCCTTCAGCCTCAAAACCACCCTTTCCCACTTTGCGCAGCGCCAGGCACAAAAATGGCCATATGTCTGGAGATTGGTCCCACGCCCAAAGAGCCAGCAGGGAAAACAATGCCTTGTTCTAAAGCTCTTTGGGAACTGCTGGTGTGGCCCCACAGACCAGGGGGCTGCAGGCTTTCCTGCTGCCTTCAGCCTCAAAACCACCCTTTCCCACTTGGTGCAGCGCCAGGCACAAAAATGGCCATATGTCTGGAGATTGGTCCCACGCCCAAAGAGCCAGCAGGGAATATTATGCCTTCTTCTAAAGCTCTTTGGGAACCGCTTGCGTAGCCCCACAGCCCTGGGGGCTGCAGGCTTTCCTGCTGCCTTCAGCCTCAAAACCACCCTTTCCCACTTGGCGCTGCGCCAGTCACAAAAATGGCCATATGTCTGGAGATTGGTCCCATGCCCAAAGAGCCAGCAGGGAAAACTATGCCTTGTTCTAAAGCTCTTTGGGAACAGCTTGCGTAGCCCCACACACCTGGGGGCTGCAGGCTTTCCTGCTGCCTTCAGCCTCAAAACCACCCTTTCCCACTTGGTGCAGCGCCAGGCACAAAAATGGCCATATGTCTGGAGATTGGTCCCACGCCCAAAGAGCCAGCAGGGAAAACTATGCCTTGTTGTAAAACTCTTTGGGAACCGCTTGTGTAGCCCCACACACCTGGGGGCTGCAGGCTTTCCTGCTGCCTTCAGCCTCAAAACCACCCTTTCCCACTTGGCGCCGAGCCAGGCACAAAAATGGCCATATGTCTGGGGATTGGTCCCACGCCCAAAGAGCCAGCAGGGAAAACAATGCCTTGTTCTAAAGCTCTTTGGGAACTGCTGGTGTGGCCCCACAGACGTGGGGGCTGCAGGCTTTCCTGCTGCCTTCAGCCTCAAAACCACCCTTTCCCACTTGGTGCAGCGCCAGGCACAAAAATGGCCATATGTCTGGAGATTGGTCCCACGCCCAAAGAGCCAGCAGGGAAAACTATGCCTTGTTCTAAAGCTCTTTGGGAACCGCTGGTGTGGCCCCACAGACCTGGGGGCTGCAGGCTTTCCTGCTGCCTTCAGCCTCAAAACCACCCTTTCCCACTTGGTGCAGCGCCAGGCATAAAAATGGCCATATGTCTGGAGATTAGTCCCACGCCCAAAGAGCCAGCAGGGAAAACAATGCCTTGTTCTAAAGCTCTTTGGGAACCGCTGGTGTGGCCCCACAGACGTGGGGGCTGCAGGCTTTCCTGCTGCCTTCAGCCTCAAAACCACCCTTTCCCACTTGGTGCAGCGCCAGGCACAAAAATGGCCATATGTCTGGAGACTGGTCCCACGCCCAAAGAGCCAGCAGGGAAAACTATGCCTTGTTGTAAAACTCTTTGGGAACCGCTTGTGTAGCCCCACACACCTGGGGGCTGCAGTCTTTCCTGCTGCCTTCAGCCTCAAAACCACCCTTTCCCACTTGGCGCCGAGCCAGGCACAAAAATGGCCATATGTCTGGGGATTGGTCCCACGCCCAAAGAGCCAGCAGGGAAAACTATGCCTTGTTCTAAAGCTCTTTGGGAACCGCTGGTGTGGCCCCACAGACCTGGGGGCTGCAGGCTTTCCTGCTGCCTTCAGCCTCAAAACCACCCTTTCCCACTTGGTGCAGCGCCAGGCAGAAAAATGGCCATATGTCTGGAGATTGGTCGCATGCGGAAAGAGCCATCAGGGAAAACTATGCCTTGTTCTAAAGCTCTTTGGGAACCGCTTGCGTAGCCCCACAGACCAGGGGGCTGCAGGCCTTCCTGCTGCCTTCAACCTCAAAACCACCCTTTCCCACTTGGCGCAGCGCCAGGCACAAAAATGGCCATATGTCTGGAGACTGGTCCCACTCCCAAAGAGTCAGAAGGGAAAACTATGCCTTGTTCTAAAGCTCTTTGGGAACCGCTTGCGTAGCCCCACACACCTGGGGGCTGCAGGCTTTCCTGCTGCCTTCAGCCTCAAAACCACCCTTTCCCACTTGGCGCCGCGCCAGGCACAAAAATGGCCATATGTCTGGAGATTGGTCGCACGTCGAAAGAGCCAGCAGGGAAAACTATGCCTTGTTCTAAAGCTCTTTGGGAACCGCTGGTGTGGCCCCACAGACCAGGGGGCTGCAGGCTTTCCTGCTGCCTTCAGCCTCAAAACCACCCTTTCCCACTTGGTGCAGCACCAGGCACAAAAATGGCCATATGTCTGGAGATTGGTCCCACGCCCAAAGAGCCAGCAGGGAAAACTATGCCTTGTTGTAAAGCTCTTTGGGGACCGCTTGCGTAGCCCCACAGACGTGGGGGCTGCAGGCTTTCCTGCTGCCTTCAGCCTCAAAACCACCCTTTCCCACTTGGTGCAGCGCCAGGCACAAAAATGGCCATATGTCTGGAGATTGGTCCCACGCCCAAAGAGCCAGCATGGAAAACTATGCCTTGTTCTAAAGCTCTTTGGGGACCGCTTGCGTAGCCCCACAGACCTGGGGGCTGCAGGCTTTCCTGCTGCCTTCAGCCTCAAAACCACCCTTTCCCACTTGGCGCAGCGCCAGGCAGAAAAATGGCCATATGTCTGGAGATTGGTCCCACGCCCAAAGAGCCAGCAGGGAATACTATGCCTTGTTCTAAAGCTCTTTGGGAACTGCTGGTGTGGCCCCACAGACCTGGGGGCTACAGGCTTTCCTGCTGCCTTCAGCCTCAAAACCACCCTTTCCCACTTGGTGCAGCGCCAGGCACAAAAATGGCCATATGTCTGGAGATTGGTCCCACGCCCAAAGAGCCAGCAGGGAAAACAATGCCTTGTTCTAGAGCTCTTTGGGAACCGCTGGTGTGGCCCCACAGACCAGGGGGCTGCAGGCTTTCCTGCTGCCTTCAGCCTCAAAACCACCCTTTCCCACTTGGTGCAGTGCCAGGCACAAAAATGGCCATATGTCTGGAGATTGGTCGCATGCGGAAAGAGCCAGCAGGGAAAACTATGCCTTGTTCTAAAGCTCTTTGGGAACCGATTGCATAGCCCCACAGACCTGGGGGCTGCAGGCCTTCCTGCTGCCTTCAGCCTCAAAACCACCCTTTCCCAACTGGCGCAGCGCCAGGCATAAAAATGGCCATATGTCTGGAGACTGGTCCCACTCCCAAAGAGTCAGAAGGGAAAACTATGCCTTGTTCTAAAGCTCTTTGGGAACCGCTGGTGTGGCCCCACAGACCTGGGGGCTGCAGGCTTTCCTGCTGCCTTCAGCCTCAAAACCACCCTTTCCCACTTGGTGCAGCGCCAGGCACAAAAATGGCCATATGTCTGGAGATTGGTCCCACGCCCAAAGAGCCAGCAGGGAAAACTATGCCTTGTTGTAAAGCTCTTTGGGAACTGCTGTTGTGGCCCCACAGACCTGGGGGCTACAGGCTTTCCTGCTGCCTTCAGCCTCAAAACCACCCTTTCCCACTTGGTGCAGCGCCAGGCACAAAAATGGCCATATGTCTGGAGATTGGTCCCACGCCCAAAGAGCCAGCAGGGAAAACAATGCCTTGTTCTAGAGCTCTTTGGGAACCGCTGGTGTGGCCCCACAGACCAGGGGGCTGCAGGCTTTCCTGCTGCCTTCAGCCTCAAAACCACCCTTTCCCACTTGGTGCAGCGCCAGGCACAAAAATGGCCATATGTCTGGAGATTGGTCGCATGCGGAAAGAGCCAGCAGGGAAAACTATGCCTTGTTCTAAAGCTCTTTGCGAACCGATTGCATAGCCCCACAGACCTGGGGGCTGCAGGCCTTCCTGCTGCCTTCAGCCTCAAAACCACCCTTTCCCAACTGGCGCAGCGCCAGGCACAAAAATGGCCATATGTCTGGAGACTGGTCCCACTCCCAAAGAGTCAGAAGGGAAAACTATGCCTTGTTCTAAAGCTCTTTGTGAACTGCTTGCGTAGCCCCATAGACCTGGGGGCTGCAGGCTTTCCTGCTGCCTTCAGCCTCAAAACCACCCTTTCCCACTTGGTGCAGCGCCAGGCACAAAAATGGCCATATGTCTGGAGGTTGGTAAAACGTCCAAAGAGCCAGCAGGGAAAACTATGCCTTGTTCTAAAGCTCTTTGGGAACCGCTGGTGTGGCCCCACAGACCTGGGGGCTGCAGGCTTTCCTGCTGCCTTCAGCCTCAAAACCACCCTTTCCCACTTGGTGCAGCGCCAGGCACAAAAATGGCCATATGTCTGGAGATTGGTCCCACGCCCAAAGAGCCAGCAGAGAAAACAATGCCTTGTTCTAAAGCTCTTTGGGAACTGCTGGTGTGGCCCCACAGAGCTGGGGGCTGCAGGCTTTCCTGCTGCCTTCAGCCTCAAAACCACCCTTTCCCACTTGGTGCAGCGCCAGGCACAAAAATGGCCATATGTCTGGAGATTGGTCCCACGCCCAAAGAGCCAGCAGGGAATATTATGCCTTCTTCTAAAGCTCTTTGGGAACCGCTTGCGTAGCCCCACAGCCCTGGGGGCTGCAGGCTTTCCTGCTGCCTTCAGCCTCAAAACCACCCTTTCCCACTTGGCGCTGCGCCAGTCACAAAAAAGGCCATATGTCTGGAGATTGGTCCCACGCCCAAAGAGCCAGCAGGGAAAACTATGCCTTGTTCTAAAGCTCTTTGGGAACAGCTTGCGTAGCCCCACAGACGTGGGGGCTGCAGGCTTTCCTGCTGCCTTCAGCCTCAAAACCACCCTTTCCCACTTGGTGCAGCGCCAGGCATAAAAATGGCCATATTCCTGGAGATTAGTCCCATGCGCAAAGAGCAAGCAGGGAAAACAATGCCTTGTTCTAAAGCTCTTTGGGAACCGCTGGTGTGGCCCCACAGACCTGGGGGCTGCAGGCTTTCCTGCTGCCTTCAGCCTCATAAACCACCCTTTCCCACTTGGTGCAGCGCCAGGCACAAAAATGGCCATATGTCTGGAGACTGGTTCCACGCCCAAAGAGCCAGCAGGGAAAACTACGCCTTGTTCTAAAGCTCTTTGGGAACCGCTTGCGTACCCCCACAGACCTGGGGGCTGCAGGCTTTCCTGCTGCCTTCAGCCTCAAAACCACCCTTTCCCACTTGGCGCCGCGCCAGGCACAAAAATGGCCATATGTCTGGAGACTGGTCCAACACCCAAAGAGCCAGCAGGGAAAACTATGTCTTGTTCTAAAGCTCTTTGGGGACTGCTTGCGTAGCCCCAGAGACCTGGGGGCTGCAGGCTTTCCTGCTGCCTTCAGCCTCAAAACCACCCTTTCCCACTTGGTGCAGCGCCAGGCAGAAAAATGGCCATATGTCTGGAGATTGGTCCCATGCGCAAAGAGCCAGCAGGGAAAACAATGCCTTGTTCTAAAGCTCTTTGGGAACCGCTGGTGTGGCCCCACAGACCTGGGGGCTGCAGGCTTTCCTGCTGCCTTCAGCCTCAAAACCACCCTTTCCCACTTGGTGCAGCGCCAGGCACAAAAATGGCCATATGTCTGGAGATTGGTCCCATGCCCAAAGAGCCAGCAGGGAAAACTATGCCTTGTTCTAAAGCTCTTTGGGAACCGCTGGTGTGGCCCCACAGCCCTGGGGGCTGCAGGCTTTCCTGCTGCCTTCAGCCTCAAAACCACCCTTTCCCACTTGGTGCAGCGCCAGGCACAAAAATGGCCATATGTCTGGAGATTGGTCCCACGCCCAAAGAGCCAGCAGGGAAAACTATGCCTTGTTCTAAAGCTCTTTGGGAACTGCTGGTGTGTCCCCACAGACCAGGGGGCTGCAGGCTTTCCTGCTGCCTTCAGCCTCAAAACCACCCTTTCCCACTTGGTGCAGCGCCAGGCACAAAAATGGCCATATGTCTGGAGATTGGTCCCACGCCCAAAGAGCCAGCAGGGAAAACTATGCCTTGTTCTAAAGCTCTTTGGGAACCGCTTGCATAGCCCCACAGACCTGGGGGCTGCAGGCTTTCCTGCTGCCTTCAGCCTCAAAACCACCCTTTCCCACTTGGTGCCGCGCCAGGCACAAAAATGGCCATAAGTCTGGAGATTGGTCCCACACCCAAAGAGCCAGCAGGGAAAACTATGCCTTGTTCTAAAGCTCTTAGGGAACCGCTTGCGTAGCCCCACAGACCTGGGGGCTGCAGGCTTTCCTGCTGCCTTCAGCCTCAAAACCACCCTTTCCCACTTGGTGCAGCGCCAGGCACAAAAATGGCCATATGTCTGGAGATTGGTCCCACGCCCAAAGAGGCAGCAGGGAAAACTATGCCTTGTTCTAAAGCTCTTTGGGGACCGCTTGCGTAGCCCCACAGACCTGAAGGCTGCAGGCTTTCCTGCTGCCTTCAACCTCAAAACCACCCTGTCCCACTTGGCGCCGCGCCAGGCACAAAAATGGCCATATGTCTGGAGACTGGTCCCATGCCCCAAGAGCCAGCAGGGAAAACTATGCCTTGTTCTAAAGCTCTTTGGGAACCGCTGGTGTGGCCCGACAGACCAGGGGGCTGCAGGCTTTCCTGCTGCCTTCAGCCTCAAAACCACCCTTTCCCACTTGGTGCAGCGCCAGGCACAAAAATGGCCATATGTCTGGAGATTGGTCCCACGCCCAAAGAGCCAGCAGGGAAAACTATGCCTTGTTCTAAAGCTCTTTGGGAACCGCTTGCGTAGCCCCACAGCCCTGGGGGCTGCAGGCTTTCCTGCTGCCTTCAGCCTCAAAACCACCCTTTCCCACTTGGTGCCGCGCCAGGCACAAAAATGGCCATAAGTCTGGAGATTGGTCCCACACCCAAAGAGCCAGCAGGGAAAACTATGCCTTGTTCTAAAGCTCTTTGGGAACCGCTTGCGTAGCCCCACAGACGTGGGGGCTGCAGGCTTTCCTGCTGCCTTCAGCCTCAAAACCACCCTTTCCCACTTTGCGCCGCGCCAGGCAGAAAAATGGCCATATGTCTGGAGATTGGTCCCACGCCCAAAGAGCCAGCAGGGAAAACAATGCCTTGTTCTAAAGCTCTTTGGGAACTGCTGGTGTGGCCCCACAGACCAGGGGGCTGCAGGCTTTCCTGCTGCCTTCAGCCTCAAAACCACCCTTTCCCACTTGGTGCAGCGCCAGGCAGAAAAATGGCCATATGTCTGGAGATTGGTCCCACGCCCAAAGAGCCAGCAGGGAATATTATGCCTTCTTCTAAAGCTCTTTGGGAACCGCTTGCGTAGACCCAGAGCCCTGGGGGCTGCAGGCTTTCCTGCTGCCTTCAGCCTCAAAACCACCCTTTCCCACTTGGCGCTGCGCCAGTCACAAAAATGGCCATATGTCTGGAGATTGGTCCCATGCCCAAAGAGCCAGCAGTGAAAACTATGCCTTGTTCTAAAGCTCTTTGGGAACAGCTTGCGTAGCCCCACAGACGTGGGGGCTGCAGGCTTTCCTGCTGCCTTCAGCCTCAAAACCACCCTTTCCCACTTGGTGCCGCGCCAGGCATAAAAATGGCCATATTTCTGGAGATTAGTCCCATGCGCAAAGAGCAAGCAGGGAAAACAATGCCTTGTTCTAAAGCTCTTTGGGAACCGCTGGTGTGGCCCCACAGACCTGGGGGCTGCAGGCTTTCCTGCTGCCTTCAGCCTCAAAACCACCCTTTCCCACTTGGTGCAGCGCCAGGCACAAAAATGGCCATATGTCTGGGGATTGGTCCCACGCCCAAAGAGCCAGCAGGGAAAACTACGCCTTGTTCTAAAGCTCTTTGGGAACCGCTTGCGTACACCCACAGACCTGGGGGCTGCAGGCTTTCCTGCTGCCTTCAGCCTCAAAACCACCCTTTCCCACTTGGCGCCGCGCCAGGCACAGAAACGGCCATATGTCTGTAGATTGGTCCAACACCCAAAGAGCCAGCAGGGAAAACTATGTCTTGTTCTAAAGCTCTTTGGGAACAGCTTGCGTAGCCCCACAGCCCTGGGGGCTGCAGGCTTTCCTGCTGCCTTCAGCCTCAAAACCACCCTTTCCCACTTGGTGCAGCGCCAGGCAGAAAAATGGCCATATGTCTGGAGATTGGTCCCACGCCCAAAGAGCCAGCAGGGAAAACAATGCCTTGTTCTAAAGCTCTTTGGGAACTGCTGGTGTGGCCCCACAGACCAGGGGGCTGCAGGCTTTCCTGCTGCCTTCAGCCTCAAAACCACCCTTTCCCACTTGGTGCCGCGCCAGGCACAAAAATGGCCATAAGTCTGGAGATTGGTCCCACACCCAAAGAGCCAGCAGGGAAAACTATGCCTTGTTCTAAAGCTCTTAGGGAACCGCTTGCGTAGCCCCACAGACGTGGGGGCTGCAGGCTTTCCTGCTGCCTTCAGCCTCAAAACCACCCTTTCCCACTTGGTGCAGCGCCAGGCACAAAAATGGCCATATGTCTGGAGATTGGTCCCACGCCCAAAGAGCCAGCAGGGAAAACTATGCCTTGTTCTAAAGCTCTTTGGGGACCGCTTGCGTAGCCCCACACACCTGAAGGCTGCAGGCTTTCCTGCTGCCTTCAACCTCAAAACCACCCTTTCCCACTTGGCGCCGCGCCAGGCACAAAAATGGCCATATGTCTGGAGACTGGTCCCACTCCCCAAGAGCCAGCAGGGAAAACTATGCCTTGTTCTAAAGCTCTTTGGGAACTGCTTGCGTAGCCCCACAGACCTGGGGGCTGCAGGCTTTCCTGCTGCCTTCAGCCTCAAAACCACCCTTTCCCACTTGGTGCAGCGCGAGGCAGAAAAATGGCCATATGTCTGGAGATTGTTCCCACGCCCAAAGAGCCAGAAGGGAAAACTATGCCTTGTTCTAAAGCTCTTTGGGAACCGCTTGCGTAGCTCGACAGACGTGGGGGCTGCAGT
Source organism: Larus michahellis (assembly GCF_964199755.1). NCBI lineage: Eukaryota > Metazoa > Chordata > Aves > Charadriiformes > Laridae > Larus > Larus michahellis. The sequence goes on along the minus strand of NC_133917.1, from coordinate 2,594,171 downwards.
CTTTCCTGCTGCCTTCAGCCTCAAAACCACCCTTTCCCACTTGGCGCCGCTCGAGGCACAATAATGGCCATATGTCTGGAGTTTGGTCCCATGCCCAAAGAGGCAGCAGGGAAAAGTATGACTCGTTGTAAAGCTCTTTGGGAACCGCTTGCGTAGCCCCACACACCTGGGGGCTGCAGGCCTTACTCTTGCCTTCAGCCTCAAAACCACACTTTCCCACTTGGCGCCACGCTAAGCACAAATGTGGCCATATGTCTGGAGACTGGTACCACGCCCAAAGAGCCAGCAGGGAAAACAATGCCCTGTTGTAAAGCTCTTTGGGAACTGCTGGTGTGGCCCCACAGACCAGGGGGCTGCAGGCTTTCCTGCTGCCTTCAGCCTCAAAACCACCCTTTCCCACTTGGTGCAGCGCCAGGCACAAAAATGGCCATATGTCTGGAGATTGGTCCCACACCCAAAGAGCCAGCAGGGAATATTATGCCTTCTTCTAAAGCTCTTTGGGAACCGCTTGCGTAGTCCCACACACCTGGGGGCTGCAGGCTTTCCTGCTGCCTTCAGCCTCAAAACCACCCTTTCCCACTTGGCGCCGCGCCAGGCACAGAAACGGCCATATGTCTGGAGATTGGTCCCATGCCCAAAGAGCCAGCAGGGAAAACTATGCCTTCTTCTAAAGCTCTTTGGGAACCGCTGGTGTGGCCCCACAGACCAGGGGGCTGCAGGCTTTCCTGCTGCCTTCAACCTCAAAACCACCCTGTCCCACTTGGCGCCGCGCCAGGCACAAAAATGGCCATATGTCTGGAGATTGGTCCCACGCCCAAAGAGCCAGCAGGGAAAACAATGCCTTGTTCTAAAGCTCTTTTGGAACCGCTTGCGTAGCCCCACAGACCTGGGGGCTGCAGGCTTTCCTGCTGCCTTCAGCCTCAAAACCACCCTTTCCCACTTGGTGCAGCGCCAGGCAGAAAAATGGCCATATGTCTGGAGACTGGTCCCACGGCCAAAGAGCCAGCAGGGAAAACTATGCCTTGTTCTAAAGCTCTTTGGGAACCGCTTGCGTAGCCCCACACACCTGGGGGCTGCAGGCTTTCCTGCTGCCTTCAGCCTCAAAACCACCCTTTCCCACTTGGTGCCGCGCCAGGCACAAAAATGGCCATATGTCTGGAGATTGGTCCCACGCCCAAAGAGCCAGCAGGGAAAACTATGCCTTGTTGTAAAGCTCTTTGGAAACCGCTGGTGTGGCCCCACAGACCTGGGAGCTGCAGGCTTTCCTGCTGCCTTCAGCCTCAAAACCATCCTTTCCCACTTGGTGCAGCGCCAGGCACAAAAATGGCCATATGTCTGGAGATTGGTCCCACGCCCAAAGAGCCAGCAGGGAAAACTATGCCTTGTTCTAAAGCTCTTTGGGAACCGCTGGTGTGGCCCCACAGACCTGGGGGCTGCAGGCTTTCCTGCTGCCTTCAGCCTCAAAACCACCCTTTCCCACTTGGCGCCGCGCCAGGCACAAAAATGGCCATATGTCTGGAGATTGGTCCCACGCCCAAAGAGCCAGCAGGGAAAACTATGCCTTGTTCTAAAGCTCTTTGGGAACCGCTTGCGTAGCCCCACAGCCCTGGGGGCTGCAGGCTTTCCTGCTGCCTTCAGCCTCAAAACCACCCTTTCCCACTCGGCGCCGCACCAGGCACAAAAATGGCCATATGTCTGGAGATTGGTCCCACGCCCAAAGAGGCAGCAGGGAAAACTATGCCTTGTTCTAAAGCTCTTTGGGAACCGCTTGCGTAGCCCCACAGACCTGGGGGCTGCAGGCTTTCCTGCTGCCTTCAGCCTCAAAACCACCCTTTCCCACTTGGCGCCATGTCAGGCACAAAAATGGCCATATGTCTGGAGATTGGTCCCACGCCCAAAGAGCCAGCAGGGAAAACTATGCCTTGTTCTAAAGCTCTTTCGGAACCGCTGGTGTGGCCCCACAGACCAGGGGGCTGCAGGCTTTCCTGCTGCCTTCAACCTCAAAACCACCCTGTCCCACTTGGCGCCGCGCCAGGCACAAAAATGGCCATATGTCTGGAGATTGGTCCCACGCCCCAAGAGCCAGCAGGGAAAACTATGCCTTGTTCTAAAGCTCTTTCGGAACCGCTTGCGTAGCCCCACCGACCTGGGGGGTGCAGGCTTTCCTGCTGCCTTCAGCCTCAAAACCACCCTTTCCCACTTGGTGCAGCGCCAGGCAGAAAAATGGCCATATGTCTGCAGACTGGTCCTACGCCCAAAGAGCCAGCAGGGAAAACTATGCCTTGTTCTAAAGCTCTTTGGGAACCGATTGCGTAGCCCCACACACCTGGGGGCTGCAGGCTTTCCTGCTGCCTTCAGCCTCAAAACCACCCTTTCCCACTTGGTGCAGCGCCAGGCACAAAAATGGCCATATGTCTGGAGATGGGTCCCATGCGCAAAGAGCCAGCAGGGAAAACTATGCCTTGTTCTAAAGCTCTTTGGGAACCGCTTGCGTAGCCCCACAGACCTGGGGGCTGCAGGCTTTCCTGCTGCCTTCAGCCTCAAAACCACCCTTTCCCACTTGGTGCAGCGCCAGGCACAAAAATGGCCATATGTCTGGAGATTGGTCCCACGCCCAAAGAGCCATCAGGGAAAACTATGCCTTGTTTTAAAGCTCTTTGGGCACCGCTGGTGTGGCCCCACAGACGTGGGGGCTGCAGGCTTTCCTGCTGCCTTCAGCCTCAAAACCACCCTTTCCCACTTGGCGCCACGCCAGGCACAAAAATGGCCATATGTCTGGAGATTGGTCCCACGCCCAAAGAGCCAGCAGGGAAAACTATGCCTTGTTCTAAAGCTCTTTGGGAACCGCTTGCGTAGCCCCACAGCCCTGGGGGCTGCAGGCTTTCCTGCTGCCTTCAGCCTCAAAACCACCCTTTCCCACTCGGCGCCGCACCAGGCACAAAAATGGCCATATGTCTGGAGATTGGTCCCACGCCCAAAGAGCCAGAAGATAGAACTATGCCTTGTTCTAAAGCTCTTTGGGAACGGCTTGCGTAGCCCCACAGACCTGGGGGCTGCAGGCTTTCCTGCTGCCTTCAGCCTCAAAACCACCCTTTCCCACTTGGTGCAGCGCCAGGCACAAAAATGGCCATATGTCTGGAGATTGGTCCCACGCCCAAAGAGCCAGCAGGGAAAACTATGCCTTGTTCTAAAGCTCTTTGGGGACCGCTTGCGTAGCCCCACAGACCTGGGGGCTGCAGGCTTTCCTGCTGCCTTCAGCCTCAAAACCACCCTTTCCCACTCGGCGTCGCTCCAGGCACAAAAATGGCCATATGTCTGGAGTTTGGTCCCATGCCCAAAGAGCCAGCAGGGAAAAGTATGACTCGTTGTAAAGCTCTTTGGGGACCGCTTGCGTAGCCCCACAGACCTGGGGGCTGCAGGCCTTACTCTTGCCTTCAGCCTCAAAACCACCCTTTCCCACTTGGCGCCGCGCCAGGCACAAATGTGGCCATATGTCTGGAGACTGGTCCCACGCCCAAAGAGCCAGCAGGGAAAACTATGCCTTGTTCTAAAGCTCTTTGGGAACCGCTTGTGTAGCCCCACAGACGTGGGGGCTGCAGGCTTTCCTGCTGCCTTCAGCCTCAAAACCACCCTTTCCCACTTGGCGCCACACCAGGCACAAAAATGGCCATATGTCTGGAGACTGGTCCCATGCCCAAAGAGCCAGCAGGGAAAACTATGCCTTGTTCTAAAGCTCTTTGGGAACCGCTTGCGTAGCCCCACACACCTGGGGGCTGCAGGCCTTCCTGCTGCCTTCAACCTCAAAACAACCCTTTCCCACTTGGCGCTGCGCCAGGCACAAAAATGGCCATATGTCTGGAGACTGGTCCCACGCCCAAAGAGTCAGAAGGGAAAAATATGCCTTGTTCTAAAGCTCTTTGGGAACAGCTTGCGTAGCCCCACAGACATGGGGGCTGCAGGCTTTCCTGCTGCCTTCAGCCTCAAAACCACCCTTTCCCACTTGGCGCCGCGCCAGGCACAAAAATGGCCATATGTCTGGAGATTGGTCCCACGCCCAAAGAGCCAGCAGGGAAAATTATGCCTTGTTCTAAAGCTCTTAGGGAACCGCTGGTGTGGCCCCACAGACCTGGGGGCTGCAGGCTTTCCTGCTGCCTTCAGCCTCAAAACCACCCTTTCCCACTTGGCGCCACGCCAGGCACAAAAATGGCCATATGTCTGGAGATTGGTCCCACGCCCAAAGAGCCAGCAGGGAAAACTATGCCTTGTTCTAAAGCTCTTTGGGAACCGCTTGTGTAGCCCCACACACCTGGGGGCTGCAGGCTTTCCTGCTGCCTTCAGCCTCAAAACCACCCTTTCCCACTTGGCGCCGCGCCAGGCACAAAAATGGCCATATGTCTGGGGATTGGTCCCACGCCCAAAGATCCAGCAGGGAAAACTATGCCTTGTTCTAAAGCTCTTTGGGAACCGCTTCCGTAGCCCCACACACCTGGGAGCTGCAGGCTTTCCTGCTGCCTTCAGCCTCAAAACCACCCTTTCCCACTTGGTGCAGCGCCAGGCACAAAAATGGCCATATGTCTGGAGATTGGTCCCATGCCCAAAGAGCCAGCAGGGAAAACTATGCCTTGTTCTAAAGCTCTTTGGGGACCGCTTGCGTAGCCCCACAGCCCTGGGGGCTGCAGGCTTTCCTGCTGCCTTCAGCCTCAAAACCACCCTTTCCCACTCGGCGCCGCACCAGGCACAAAAATGGCCATATGTCTGGAGATTGGTCCCACGCCCAAAGAGCCAGAAGATAGAACTATGCCTTGTTCTAAAGCTCTTTGGGAACGGCTTGCGTAGCCCCACAGACCTGGGGGCTGCAGGCTTTCCTGCTGCCTTCAGCCTCAAAACCACCCTTTCCCACTTGGTGCAGCGCCAGGCACAAAAATGGCCATATGTCTGGAGATTGGTCCCACGCCCAAAGAGCCAGCAGGGAAAACTATGCCTTGTTCTAAAGCTCTTTGGGCACCGCTTGCGTAGCCCCACAGACCTGGGGGCTGCAGGCTTTCCTGCTGCCTTCAGCCTCAAAACCACCCTTTCCCACTCGGCGTCGCTCCAGGCACAAAAATGGCCATATGTCTGGAGTTTGGTCCCATGCCCAAAGAGCCAGCAGGGAAAAGTATGACTCGTTGTAAAGCTCTTTGGGGACCGCTTGCGTAGCCCCACAGACCTGGGGGCTGCAGGCCTTACTCTTGCCTTCAGCCTCAAAACCACCCTTTCCCACTTGGCGCCGCGCCAGGCACAAATGTGGCCATATGTCTGGAGACTGGTCCCACGCCCAAAGAGCCAGCAGGGAAAACTATGCCTTGTTCTAAAGCTCTTTGGGAACCGCTTGTGTAGCCCCACAGACGTGGGGGCTGCAGGCTTTCCTGCTGCCTTCAGCCTCAAAACCACCCTTTCCAACTTGGCGCCACACCAGGCACAAAAATGGCCATATGTCTGGAGACTGGTCCCATGCCCAAAGAGCCAGCAGGGAAAACTATGCCTTGTTCTAAAGCTCTTTGGGAACCGCTTGCGTAGCCCCACACACCTGGGGGCTGCAGGCCTTCCTGCTGCCTTCATCCTCAAAACAACCCTTTCCCACTTGGCGCTGCGCCAGGCACAAAAATGGCCATATGTCTGGAGACTGGTCCCACGCCCAAAGAGTCAGAAGGGAAAAATATGCCTTGTTCTAAAGCTCTTTGGGAACAGCTTGCGTAGCCCCACAGACATGGGGGCTGCAGGCTTTCCTGCTGCCTTCAGCCTCAAAACCACCCTTTCCCACTTGGCGCCGCGCCAGGCACAAAAATGGCCATATGTCTGGAGATTGGTCCCACGCCCAAAGAGCCAGCAGGGAAAATTATGCCTTGTTCTAAAGCTCTTAGGGAACCGCTGGTGTGGCCCCACAGACCTGGGGGCTGCAGGCTTTCCTGCTGCCTTCAGCCTCAAAACCACCCTTTCCCACTTGGCGCCACGCCAGGCACAAAAATGGCCATATGTCTGGAGATTGGTCCCACGCCCAAAGAGCCAGCAGGGAAAACTATGCCTTGTTCTAAAGCTCTTTGGGAACGGCTTGTGTAGCCCCACACACCTGGGGGCTGCAGGCTTTCCTGCTGCCTTCAGCCTCAAAACCACCCTTTCCCACTTGGCGCCGCGCCAGGCATAAAAATGGCCATATGTCTGGGGATTGGTCCCACGCCCAAAGATCCAGCAGGGAAAACTATGCCTTGTTCTAAAGCTCTTTGGGAACCGCTTCCGTAGCCCCACACACCTGGGAGCTGCAGGCTTTCCTGCTGCCTTCAGCCTCAAAACCACCCTTTCCCACTTGGTGCAGCGCCAGGCACAAAAATGGCCATATGTCTGGAGATTGGTCCCATGCCCAAAGAGCCAGCAGGGAAAACTATGCCTTGTTCTAAAGCTCTTTGGGGACCGCTTGCGTAGCCCCACAGACGTGGGGGCTGCAGGCTTTCCTGCTGCCTTCAGCCTCAAAACCACCCTTTCCCACTTGGTGCAGCGCCAGGCAGAAAAATGGCCATATGTCTGGAGATTGGTCCCACGCCCAAAGAGCCAGCAGGGGAAACAATGCCTTGTTCTAAAGCTCTTTGGGAACTGCTGGTGTGGCCCCACAGACCAGGGGGCTGCAGGCTTTCCTGCTGCCTTCAGCCTCAAAACCACCCTTTCCCGCTTGGTGCAGCGCATGGCACAAAAATGGCCATATGTGTGGAGATTGGTCCCACGCCCAAAGAGCCAGCAGGGAAAACTATGCCTTGTTCTAAAGCTCTTTGGGGACCGCTTGCGTAGCCCCACAGACCTGGGGGCTGCAGGCTTTCCTGCTGCCTTCAACCTCAAAACCACCCTTTCCCACTTGGTGCAGCGCCAGGCACAAAAATGACCATATGTCTGGAGATTGGTCCCACGCCCAAAGAGCCAGCAGGGAAAACTATGCCTTGTTCTAAAGCTCTTTGGGGACCGCTTGTGTAGCCCCACAGGCCTGGGGGCTGCAGGCTTTCCTGCTGCCTTCAGCCTCAAAACCACCCTTTCCCACTCGGCGTCGCTCCAGGCACAAAAATGGCCATATGTCTGCAGTTTGGTCCCATGCCCAAAGAGGCAGCAGGGAAAACTATGACTAGTTGTAAAGCTCTTTGGGAACCGCTTGCGTAGCCCCACACACCTGGGGGCTGCAGGCCTTACTCTTGCCTTCAGCCTCAAAACCACCCTTTCCCACTTGGCGCCGCGCCAGGCACAAATGTGGCCATATGTCTGGAGACTGGTCCCACGCCCAAAGAGCCAGCAGGGAAAACTATGCCTTGTTCTAAAGCTCTTTGGGAACCGATTGCATAGCCCCACAGACCTGGGGGCTGCAGGCTTTCCTGCTGCCTTCAACCTCAAAACCACCCTTTCCCACTTGGCGCCACACCAGACACAAAAATGGCCATATGTCTGGAGACTGGTCCCATGCCCAAAGAGCCAGCAGGGAAAACTATGCCTTGTTCTAAAGCTCTTTGGGAACCGATTGCGTAGCCCCACACACCTGGGGGCTGCAGGCTTTCCTGCTGCCTTCAGCCTCAAAACCACCCTTTCCCACTTGGCGCCACACCAGGCACAAAAATGGCCATATGTCTGGAGATTGGTCCCACGCCCAAAGAGCCAGCAGGGAAAACTATGCCTTGTTCTAAAGCTCTTTGGGAACCGCTTGCGTAGCCCCACAGACCTGTGGGCTGCAGGCCTTCCTGCTGCCTTCAACCTCAAAACAACCCTTTCCCACTTGGCGCAGCGCCAGGCACAAAAATGGCCATATGTCTGGAGACTGGTCGCACGCCCAAAGACCCAGCAGGGAAAACTATGCCTTGTTCTAAAGCTCTTTGGGAACCGCTTGTGTAGCCCCACAGACCTGGGGGCTGCAGGCTTTCCTGCTGCCTTCAGCCTCAAAACCACCCTTTCCCACTCGGCGTCGCTCCAGGCACAAAAATGGCCATATGTCTGCAGTTTGGTCCCATGCCCAAAGAGGCAGCAGGGAAAACTATGACTAGTTGTAAAGCTCTTTGGGAACCGCTTGCGTAGCCCCACACACCTGGGGGCTGCAGGCCTTACTCTTGCCTTCAGCCTCAAAACCACCCTTTCCCACGTGGCGCCGCGCCAGGCACAAATGTGGCCATATGTCTGGAGACTGGTCCCACGCCCAAAGAGCCAGCAGGGAAAACTATGCCTTGTTCTAAAGCTCTTTGGGAACCGATTGCATAGCCCCACAGACCTGGGGGCTGCAGGCTTTCCTGCTGCCTTCAGCCTCAAAACCACCCTTTCCCACTTGGCGCCACACCAGACACAAAAATGGCCATATGTCTGGAGACTGGTCCCATGCCCAAAGAGCCAGCAGGGAAAACTATGCCTTGTTCTAAAGCTCTTTGGGAACCGATTGCGTAGCCCCACACACCTGGGGGCTGCAGGCTTTCCTGCTGCCTTCAGCCTCAAAACCACCCTTTCCCACTTGGCGCCACACCAGGCACAAAAATGGCCATATGTCTGGAGATTGGTCCCACGCCCAAAGAGCCAGCAGGGAAAACTATGCCTTGTTCTAAAGCTCTTTGGGAACCGCTTGCGTAGCCCCACAGACCTGTGGGCTGCAGGCCTTCCTGCTGCCTTCAACCTCAAAACAACCCTTTCCCACTTGGCGCAGCGCCAGGCACAAAAATGGCCATATGTCTGGAGATTGGTCGCACGCCCAAAGACCCAGCAGGGAAAACTATGCCTTGTTCTAAAGCTCTTTGGGAACCGCTTGTGTAGCCCCACAGACCTGGGGGCTGCAGGCTTTCCTGCTGCCTTCAACCTCAAAACCACCCTTTCCCACTTGGTGCAGCGCCAGGCATAAAAATGACCATATGTCTGGAGATTGGTCCCACGCCCAAAGAGCCAGCAGGGAAAACTATGCCTTGTTCTAAACCTCTTTGGCAACCGCTTGTTTAGCCTCACAGGCCTGGGGTCTGCAGGCGTTCCTGCTGCCTTCAGCCTCAAAACCACCCTTTCCCACTCGGCGTCGCTCCAGGCACAAAAATGGCCATATGTCTGGAGTTTGGTCCCATGCCCAAAGAGGCAGCAGGGAAAATTATGACTCGTTGTAAAGCTCTTTGGGAACCGCTTGCGTAGACCCACACACCTGGGGCTGCAGGCCTTACTCTTGCCTTCAGCCTCAAAACCACCCTTTCCCACTTGGCGCCGCGCCAGGCACAAATGTGGCCATATGTCTGGAGACTGGTCAAACGCCCAAAGAGCCAGCAGGGAAAACTATGCCTTGTTCTAAAGCTCTTTGCGAACCGATTGCGTAGCCCCACAGACCTGGGGGCTGCAGGCTTTCCTGCTGCCTTCAGCCTCAAAACCACCCTTTTCCACTTGGCGCCACACCAGGCACAAAAATGGCCATATGTCTGGAGACTGGTCCCATGTACAAAGAGCCAGCAGGGAAAACTATGCCTTGTTCTAAAGCTCTTTGGGAACAGCTTGCGTAGCCCCACACACCTGTGGGGTGCAGGCCTTCCTGCTGCCTTCAGCCTCAAAACCACCCTTTCCCACTTGGCGCCGCGCCAGGCACAAAAATGGCCATATGTCTGGGGATTGGTCCCACGCCCAAAGAGCCAGCAGGGAAAACTATGCCTTGTTCTAAAGCTCTTTGGGAACCGCTGCTGTGGCCCCACAGACCTGGGGGCTGCAGGCTTTCCTGCTGCCTTCAGCCTCAAAACCACCCTTTCCCACTTGGTGCAGCGCCAGGCAGAAAAATGGCCATATGTCTGGAGATTGGTCCCACGCCCAAAGAGCCAGCAGGGAAAACTATGCCTTGTTCTAAAGCTCTTTGGGAACCGCTTGCGTAGCCCCACAGCCCTGGGGGCTGCAGGCTTTCCTGCTGCCTTCAGCCTCAAAACCACCCTTTCCCACTTGGCGCCGCGCCAGGCACAAAAATGGCCATATGTCTGGGGACTGGTCCCACGCCCCAAGAGCCAGCAGGGAAAACTATGCCTTGTTCTAAAGCTCTTTGGGGACCGCTTGCGTAGCCCCACAGACCTGGGGGCTGCAGGCTTTCCTGCTGCCTTCAGCCTCAAAACCACCCTTTCCCACTTTGCGCCGCGCCAGGCACAAAAATGGCCATATGTCTGGAGATTGGTCGCACGCCCAAAGAGCCAGCAGGGAAAACTATGCCTTGTTCTAAAGCTCTTTGGGAACCGCTGGTGTGGCCCCACAGACCTGGGGGCTGCAGGCTTTCCTGCTGCCTTCAGCCTCAAAACCACCCTTTCCCACTTGGTGCAGCGCCAGGCACAAAAATGGCCATATGTCTGGAGATTGGTCCCACGCCCAAAGAGCCAGCAGGGAAAACAATGCCTTGTTCTAAAGCTCTTTGGGAACTGCTGGTGTGGCCCCACAGACCAGGGGGCTGCAGGCTTTCCTGCTGCCTTCAGCCTCAAAACCACCCTTTCCCACTTGGCGCCGCGCCAGGCACAAAAATGGCCATATGTCTGGAGATTGGTCCCACGCCCAAAGAGCCAGCAGGGAAAACTATGCCTTGTTGTAAAGCTCTTTGGGAACCGCTTGCGTAGCCCCACAGACGTGGGGGCTGCAGGCTTTCCTGCTGCCTTCAGCCTCAAAACCACCCTTTCCCACTTTGCGCCGCGCCAGGCAGAAAAATGGCCATATGTCTGGGGATTGGTCCCACGCCCAAAGAGCCAGCAGGGAAAACTATGCCTTGTTCTAAAGCTCTTTGGGAACCGCTTGCGTAGCCCCACAGCCCTGGGGGCTGCAGGCTTTCCTGCTGCCTTCAGCCTCAAAACCACCCTTTCCCACTTGGCGCCGCGCCAGGCACAAAAATGGCCATATGTCTGGGGACTGGTCCCACGCCCAAAGAGCCAGCAGGGAAAACTATGCCTTGTTCTAAAGCTCTTTGGGAACAGCTTGCGTAGCCCCACACACCTGGGGGGTGCAGGCTTTCCTGCTGCCTTCAGCCTCAAAACCACCCTTTCCCACTTGGTGCAGCGCCAGGCACAAAAATGGCCATATGTCTGGAGATTGGTCGCATGCGCAAAGAGCCAGCAGGGAAAACTATGCCTTGTTCTAAAGCTCTTTGGGAACCGCTTGCGTAGCCCCACAGACGTGGGGGCTGCAGGCTTTCCTGCTGCCTTCAGCGTCAAAACCACCCTTTCCCACTTTGCGCCGCGCCAGGCAGAAAAATGGCCATATGTCTGGAGATTGGTCGCACGCCCAAAGAGCCAGCAGGGAAAACTATGCCTTGTTCTAAAGCTCTTTGGGAACCGCTGCTGTGGCCCCACAGACCTGGGGGCTGCAGGCTTTCCTGCTGCCTTCAGCCTCAAAACCACCCTTTCCCACTTGGTGCAGCGCCAGGCAGAAAAATGGCCATATGTCTGGAGATTGGTCCCACGCCCAAAGAGCCAGCAGGGAAAACTATGCCTTGTTCTAAAGCTCTTTGGGAACCGCTTGCGTAGCCCCACAGCCCTGGGGGCTGCAGGCTTTCCTGCTGCCTTCAGCCTCAAAACCACCCTTTCCCACTTGGCGCCGCGCCAGGCACAAAAATGGCCATATGTCTGGGGACTGGTCCCACGCCCAAAGAGCCAGCAGGGAAAACTATGCCTTGTTCTAAAGCTCTTTGGGGACCGCTTGCGTAGCCCCACAGACCTGGGGGCTGCAGGCTTTCCTGCTGCCTTCAGCCTCAAAACCACCCTTTCCCACTTTGCGCCGCGCCAGGCACAAAAATGGCCATATGTCTGGAGATTGGTCGCACGCCCAAAGAGCCAGCAGGGAAAACTATGCCTTGTTCTAAAGCTCTTTGGGAACCGCTGGTGTGGCCCCACAGACCTGGGGGCTGCAGGCTTTCCTGCTGCCTTCAGCCTCAAAACCACCCTTTCCCACTTGGCGCCGCACCAGGCACAAAAATGGCCATATGTCTGGGGATTGGTCCCACGCCCAAAGAGCCAGCAGGGAAAACTATGCCTTGTTCTAAAGCTCTTTGGCAACCGCTTGCGTAGCCCCACAGACCTGGGGGCTGCAGGCTTTCCTGCTGCCTTCAGCCTCAAAACCACCCTTTCCCACTTGGTGCAGCGCCAGGCACAAAAATGGCCATATGTCTGGAGATTGGTCCCACGCCCAAAGAGCCAGCAGGGAAAACAATGCCTTGTTCTAAAGCTCTTTGGGAACTGCTGGTGTGGCCCCACAGACCAGGGGGCTGCAGGCTTTCCTGCTGCCTTCAGCCTCAAAACCACCCTTTCCCACTTGGCGCCGCGCCAGGCACAAAAATAGCCATATGTCTGGAGATTGGTCCCACGCCCAAAGAGCCAGCAGGGAAAACTATGCCTTGTTGTAAAGCTCTTTGGGAACCGCTTGCGTAGCCCCACAGACGTGGGGGCTGCAGGCTTTCCTGCTGCCTTCAGCCTCAAAACCACCCTTTCCCACTTTGCGCCGCGCCAGGCACAAAAATGGCCATATGTCTGGAGATTGGTCCCACGCCCAAAGAGCCAGCAGGGAAAACTATGCCTTGTTCTAAAGCTCTTTGGGAACCGCTGGTGTGGCCCCACAGACCTGGGGGCTGCAGGCTTTCCTGCTGCCTTCAGCCTCAAAACCACCCTTTCCCACTTGGCGCCGCGCCAGGCAGAAAAATGGCCATATGTCTGGGGATTGGTCCCACGCCCAAAGAGCCAGCAGGGAAAACTATGCCTTGTTCTAAAGCTCTTTGGGAACCGCTTGCGTAGCCCCACAGACCTGGGGGCTGCAGGCTTTCCTGCTGCCTTCAACCTCAAAACCACCCTTTCCCACTTGGTGCAGCGCCAGGCACAAAAATGGCCATATGTCTGGAGATTGGTCCCACGCCCAAAGAGTCAGAAGGGAAAACAATGCCTTGTTCTAAAGCTCTTTGGGAACTGCTGGTGTGGCCCCACAGACCTGGGGGCTGCAGGCTTTCCTGCTGCCTTCAGCCTCAAAACCACCCTTTCCCACTTGCCGCCGCGCCAGGCACAAAAATGGGCATATGTCTGGAGATTGGTCCCATGGCCAAAGAGCCAGCAGGGAAAACTATGCCTTGTTCTAAAGCTCTTTGGGAACCGCTTGCGTAGCCCCACAGCCCTGGGGGCTGCAGGCTTTCCTGCTGCCTTCAGCCTCAAAACCACCCTTTCCCACTTGGCGCCGCGCCAGGCACAAAAATGGCCATATGTCTGGGGACTGGTCCCACGCCCAAAGAGCCAGCAGGGAAAACTATGCCTTGTTCTAAAGCTCTTTGGGAACAGCTTGCGTAGCCCCACACACCTGGGGGGTGCAGGCTTTCCTGCTGCCTTCAGCCTCAAAACCACCCTTTCCCACTTGGTGCAGCGCCAGGCACAAAAATGGCCATATGTCTGGAGATTGGTCGCATGCGCAAAGAGCCAGCAGGGAAAACTATGCCTTGTTCTAAAGCTCTTTGGGAACCGCTTGCGTAGCCCCACAGACGTGGGGGCTGCAGGCTTTCCTGCTGCCTTCAGCGTCAAAACCACCCTTTCCCACTTTGCGCCGCGCCAGGCAGAAAAATGGCCATATGTCTGGAGATTGGTCGCACGCCCAAAGAGCCAGCAGGGAAAACTATGCCTTGTTCTAAAGCTCTTTGGGAACCGCTGCTGTGGCCCCACAGACCTGGGGGCTGCAGGCTTTCCTGCTGCCTTCAGCCTCAAAACCACCCTTTCCCACTTGGTGCAGCGCCAGGCAGAAAAATGGCCATATGTCTGGAGATTGGTCCCACGCCCAAAGAGCCAGCAGGGAAAACTATGCCTTGTTCTAAAGCTCTTTGGGAACCGCTTGCGTAGCCCCACAGCCCTGGGGGCTGCAGGCTTTCCTGCTGCCTTCAGCCTCAAAACCACCCTTTCCCACTTGGCGCCGCGCCAGGCACAAAAATGGCCATATGACTGGGGACTGGTCCCACGCCCAAAGAGCCAGCAGGGAAAACTATGCCTTGTTCTAAAGCTCTTTGGGGACCGCTTGCGTAGCCCCACAGACCTGGGGGCTGCAGGCTTTCCTGCTGCCTTCAGCCTCAAAACCACCCTTTCCCACTTTGCGCCGCGCCAGGCACAAAAATGGCCATATGTCTGGAGATTGGTCGCACGCCCAAAGAGCCAGCAGGGAAAACTATGCCTTGTTCTAAAGCTCTTTGGGAACCGCTGGTGTGGCCCCACAGACCTGGGGGCTGCAGGCTTTCCTGCTGCCTTCAGCCTCAAAACCACCCTTTCCTACTTGGTGCAGCCCCAGGCACAAAAATGGCCATATGTCTGGAGATTGTTCGCACGCCCAAAGAGCCAGCAGGGAAAACTATGCCTTGTTCTAAAGCTCTTTGGGAACCGCTTGTGTAGCCCCACAGACCTGGGGGCTGCAGGCTTTCCTGCTGCCTTCAGCCTCAAAACCACCCTTTCCCACTTGGCGCCGCACCAGGCACAAAAATGGCCATATGTCTGGGGATTGGTCCCACGCCCAAAGAGCCAGCAGGGAAAACTATGCCTTGTTCTAAAGCTCTTTCGGAACCGCTTGCGTAGCCCCACAGACCTGGGGGCTGCAGGCTTTCCTGCTGCCTTCAGCCTCAAAACCACCCTTTCCCACTTGGTGCAGCGCCAGGCACAAAAATGGCCATATGTCTGGAGATTGGTCCCACGCCCAAAGAGCCAGCAGGGAAAACAATGCCTTGTTCTAAAGCTCTTTGGGAACTGCTGGTGTGGCCATACAGACCAGGGGGCTGCAGGCTTTCCTGCTGCCTTCAGCCTCAAAACCACCCTTTCCCACTTGCCGCCGCGCCAGGCACAAAAATGGCCATATGTCTGGAGATTGGTCCCACGCCCAAAGAGCCAGCAGGGAAAACTATGCCTTGTTGTAAAGCTCTTTGGGAACCGCTTGCGTAGCCCCACAGACGTGGGGGCTGCAGGCTTTCCTGCTGCCTTCAGCCTCAAAACCACCCTTTCCCACTTTGCGCCGCGCCAGGCACAAAAATGGCCATATGTCTGGAGATTGGTCCCACGCCCAAAGAGCCAGCAGGGAAAACTATGCCTTGTTCTAAAGCTCTTTGGGAACCGCTGGTGTGGCCCCACAGACCTGGGGGCTGCAGGCTTTCCTGCTGCCTTCAGCCTCAAAACCACCCTTTCCCACTTGGCGCCGCGCCAGGCAGAAAAATGGCCATATGTCTGGGGATTGGTCCCACGCCCAAAGAGCCAGCAGGGAAAACTATGCCTTGTTCTAAAGCTCTTTGGGAACCGCTTGCGTAGCCCCACAGACCTGGGGGCTGCAGGCTTTCCTGCTGCCTTCAACCTCAAAACCACCCTTTCCCACTTGGTGCAGCGCCAGGCACAAAAATGGCCATATGTCTGGAGATTGGTCCCACGCCCAAAGAGTCAGAAGGGAAAACAATGCCTTGTTCTAAAGCTCTTTGGGAACTGCTGGTGTGGCCCCACAGACCTGGGGGCTGCAGGCTTTCCTGCTGCTTTAAGCCTCAAAACCACCCTTTCCCACTTGCCGCCGCGCCAGGCACAAAAATGGGCATATGTCTGGAGATTGGTCCCATGCCCAAAGAGCCAGCAGGGAAAACTATGCCTTGTTCTAAAGCTCTTTGGGAACCGCTTGCGTAGCCCCACAGCCCTGGGGGCTGCAGGCTTTCCTGCTGCCTTCAGCCTCAAAACCACCCTTTCCCACTTGGCGCCGCGCCAGGCACAAAAATGGCCATATGTCTGGGGACTGGTCCCACGCCCAAAGAGCCAGCAGGGAAAACTATGCCTTGTTCTAAAGCTCTTTGGGGACCGCTTGCGTAGCCCCACAGACGTGGGGGCTGCAGGCTTTCCTGCTGCCTTCAGCCTCAAAACCACCCTTTCCCACTTTGCGCCGCGCCAGGCACAAAAATGGCCATATGTCTGGAGATTGGTCCCACGCCCAAAGAGCCAGCAGGGAAAACTATGCCTTGTTCTAAAGCTCTTTGGGAACCGCTGGTGTGGCCCCACAGACCTGGGGGCTGCAGGCTTTCCTGCTGCCTTCAGCCTCAAAACCACCCTTTCCTACTTGGTGCAGCCCCAGGCACAAAAATGGCCATATGTCTGGAGATTGGTCCCACGCCCAAAGAGCCAGCAGGGAAAACTATGCCTTGTTCTAAAGCTCTTTGGGAACCGCTTGTGTAGCCCTACAGACGTGGGGGCTGCAGGCTTTCCTGCTGCCTTCAGCCTCAAAACCACCCTTTCCCACTTGGCGCCGCACCAGGCACAAAAATGGCCATATGTCTGGGGATTGGTCCCACGCCCAAAGAGCCAGCAGGGAAAACTATGCCTTGTTCTAAAGCTCTTTGGGAACCGCTTGCGTAGCCCCACAGACCTGGGGGCTGCAGGCTTTCCTGCTGCCTTCAGCCTCAAAACCACCCTTTCCCACTTGGTGCAGCGCCAGGCACAAAAATGGCCATATGTCTGGAGATTGGTCCCACGCCCAAAGAGCCAGCAGGGAAAACAATGCCTTGTTCTAAAGCTCTTTGGGAACTGCTGGTGTGGCCCCACAGACCAGGGGGCTGCAGGCTTTCCTGCTGCCTTCAGCCTCAAAACCACCCTTTCCCACTTGGCGCCGCGCCAGGCACAAAAATGGCCATATGTCTGGAGATTGGTCCCACGCCCAAAGAGCCAGCAGGGAAAACTATGCCTTGTTGTAAAGCTCTTTGGGAACCGCTTGCGTAGCCCCACACACCTGGGGGCTGCAGGCTTTCCTGCTGCCTTCAGCCTCAAAACCACCCTTTCCCACTTGGTGCAGCGCCAGGCACAAAAATGGCCATATGTCTGGAGATTGGTCCCACGCCCAAAGAGCCAGCAGGGAAAACAATGCCTTGTTCTAAAGCTCTTTGGGAACTGCTGGTGTGGCCCCACAGACCAGGGGGCTGCAGGCTTTCCTGCTGCCTTCAGCCTCAAAACCACCCTTTCCCACTTGGCGCCGCGCCAGGCACAAAAATGGCCATATGTCTGGAGATTGGTCCCACGCCCAAAGAGCCAGCAGGGAAAACTATGCCTTGTTGTAAAGCTCTTTGGCAACCGCTTGCGTAGCCCCACAGACGTGGGGGCTGCAGGCTTTCCTGCTGCCTTCAGCCTCAAAACCACCCTTTCCCACTTTGCGCCGCGCCAGGCACAAAAATGGCCATATGTCTGGAGATTGGTCCCACGCCCAAAGAGCTAGCAGGGAAAACTATGCCTTGTTCTAAAGCTCTTTGGGAACCGCTGGTGTGGCCCCACAGACATGGGGGCTGCAGGCTTTCCTGCTGCCTTCAGCCTCAAAACCACCCTTTCCCACTTGGCGCCGCGCCAGGCACAAAAATGGCCATATGTCTGGAGATTGGTCCCACGCCCAAAGAGCCAGCAGGGAAAACTATGCCTTGTTCTAAAGCTCTTTGGGAACCGCTTGCGTAGCCCCACAGACCTGGGGGCTGCAGGCTTTCCTGCTGCCTTCAACCTCAAAACCACCCTTTCCCACTTGGTGCAGCGCCAGGCACAAAAATGGCCATATGTCTGGAGATTGGTCCCACGCCCAAAGAGCCAGCAGGGAAAACAATGCCTTGTTCTAAAGCTCTTTGGGAACTGCTGGTGTGGCCCCACAGACCAGGGGGCTGCAGGCTTTCCTGCTGCCTTCAGCCTCAAAACCACCCTTTCCCACTTGCCGCCGCGCCAGGCACAAAAATGGGCATATGTCTGGAGATTGGTCCCATGCCCAAAGAGCCAGCAGGGAAAACTATGCCTTGTTCTAAAGCTCTTTGGGAACCGCTTGCGTAGCCCCACAGCCCTGGGGGCTGCAGGCTTTCCTGCTGCCTTCAGCCTCAAAACCACCCTTTCCCACTTGGCGCCGCGCCAGGCACAAAAATGGCCATATGTCTGGGGACTGGTCCCACGCCCAAAGAGCCAGCAGGGAAAACTATGCCTTGTTCTAAAGCTCTTTGGGGACCGCTTGCGTAGCCCCACAGACGTGGGGGCTGCAGGCTTTCCTGCTGCCTTCAGCCTCAAAACCACCCTTTCCCACTTTGCGCCGCGCCAGGCACAAAAATGGCCATATGTCTGGAGATTGGTCGCACGCCCAAAGAGCCAGCAGGGAAAACTATGCCTTGTTCTAAAGCTCTTTGGGAACCGCTGGTGTGGCCCCACAGACCTGGGGGCTGCAGGCTTTCCTGCTGCCTTCAGCCTCAAAACCACCCTTTCCCACTTGGTGCAGCGCCAAGCACAAAAATGGCCATATGTCTGGAGATTGGTCCCACGCCCAAAGAGCCATCAGGGAAAACTATGCCTTGTTCTAAAGCTCTTTGGGAACCGCTTGTGTAGCCCCACAGACCTGGGGGCTGCAGGCTTTCCTGCTGCCTTCAGCCTCAAAACCACCCTTTCCCACTTGGCGCCGCGCCAGGCACAAAAATGGCCATATGTCTGGGGATTGGTCCCACGCCCAAAGAGCCAGCAGGGAAAACTATGCCTTGTTCAAAAGCTCTTTGGGAACCGCTTGCGTAGCCCCACAGACCTGGGGGCTGCAGGCTTTCCTGCTGCCTTCAGCCTCAAAACCACCCTTTCCCACTTGGTGCAGCGCCAGGCATAAAAATGGCCATATGTCTGGAGATTGGTCCCACACCCAAAGAGCCAGCAGGGAAAACTATGCCTTGTTCTAAAGCTCTTTGGGAACTGCTGGTGTGGCCCCACAGACCAGGGGGCTGCAGGCTTTCCTGCTGCCTTCAGCCTCAAAACCACCCTTTCCCACTTGGCGCCGCGCCAGGCACAAAAATGGCCATATGTCTGGAGATTGGTCCCACGCCCAAAGAGCCAGCAGGGAAAACTATGCCTTGTTCTAAAGCTCTTTGGGAACCTCTTGCGTAGCCCCACACACCTGGAGGCTGCAGGCTTTCCTGCTGCCTTCAGCCTCAAAACCACCCTTTCCCACTTTGCGCCGCGCCAGGCACAAAAATGGCCATATGTCTGGAGATTGGTCCCACGCCCAAAGAGCTAGCAGGGAAAACTATGCCTTGTTCTAAAGCTCTTTGGGAACCGCTGGTGTGGCCCCACAGACCTGGGGGCTGCAGGCTTTCCTGCTGCCTTCAGCCTCAAAACCACCCTTTCCCACTTGCCGCCGCGCCAGGCACAAAAATGGGCATATGTCTGGAGATTGGTCCCATGCCCAAAGAGCCAGCAGGGAAAACTATGCCTTGTTCTAAAGCTCTTTGGGAACCGCTTGCGTAGCCCCACAGCCCTGGGGGCTGCAGGCTTTCCTGCTGCCTTCAGCCTCAAAACCACCCTTTCCCACTTTGCGCCGCCCCAGGCACAAAAATGGCCATATGTCTGGGGACTGGTCCCACGCCCAAAGAGCCAGCAGGGAAAACTATGCCTTGTTCTAAAGCTCTTTGGGGACCGCTTGCGTAGCCCCACAGACGTGGGGGCTGCAGGCTTTCCTGCTGCCTTCAGCCTCAAAACCACCCTTTCCCACTTTGCGCCGCGCCAGGCACAAAAATGGCCATATGTCTGGAGATTGGTCGCACGCCCAAAGAGCCAGCAGGGAAAACTATGCCTTGTTCTAAAGCTCTTTGGGAACCGCTGGTGTGGCCCCACAGACCTGGGGGCTGCAGGCTTTCATGCTGCCTTCACACTCAAAACCACCCTTTCCTACTTGGTGCAGCCCCAGGCACAAAAATGGCCATATGTCTGGAGATTGGTAAAACGCCCAAAGAGCCAGCAGGGAAAACTATGCCTTGTTCTAAAGCTCTTTGGGAACCGCTTGTGTAGCCCCACAGACCTGGGGGCTGCAGGCTTTCCTGCTGCCTTCAGCCTCAAAACCACCCTTTCCCACTTGGCGCCGCACCAGGCACAAAAATGGCCATATGTCTGGGGATTGGTCCCACGCCCAAAGAGCCAGCAGGGAAAACTATGCCTTGTTCTAAAGCTCTTTGGGAACCGCTTGCGTAGCCCCACAGACCTGGGGGCTGCAGGCTTTCCTGCTGCCTTCAGCCTCAAAACCACCCTTTCCCACTTGGTGCAGCGCCAGGCAGAAAAATGGCCATATGTCTGGAGATTGGTCCCACGCCCAAAGAGCCAGCAGGGAAAGCAATGCCTTGTTCTAAAGCTCTTTGGGAACTGCTGGTGTGGCCCCACAGACCAGGGGGCTGCAGGCTTTCCTGCTGCCTTCAGCCTCAAAACCACCCTTTCCCACTTGGCGCCGCGCCAGGCACAAAAATGGCCATATGTCTGGAGATTGGTCCCACGCCCAAAGAGCCAGCAGGGAAAACTATGCCTTGTTGTAAAGCTCTTTGGCAACCGCTTGCGTAGCCCCACAGACGTGGGGGCTGCAGGCTTTCCTGCTGCCTTCAGCCTCAAAACCACCCTTTCCCACTTTGCGCCGCGCCAGGCACAAAAATGGCCATATGTCTGGAGATTGGTCCCACGCCCAAAGAGCCAGCAGGGAAAACTATGCCTTGTTCTAAAGCTCTTTGGGAACCGCTGGTGTGGCCCCACAGACCTGGGGGCTGCAGGCTTTCCTGCTGCCTTCAGCCTCAAAACCACCCTTTCCCACTTGCCGCCGCGCCAGGCACAAAAATGGGCATATGTCTGGAGATTGGTCCCATGCCCAAAGAGCCAGCAGGGAAAACTATGCCTTGTTCTAAAGCTCTTTGGGAACCGCTTGCGTAGCCCCACAGACGTGGGGGCTGCAGGCTTTCCTGCTGCCTTCAGCCTCAAAACCACCCTTTCCCACTTGGCGCCGCGCCAGGCACAAAAATGGCCATATGTCTGGGGACTGGTCCCACGCCCAAAGAGCCAGCAGGGAAAACTATGCCTTGTTCTAAAGCTCTTTGGGGACCGCTTGCGTAGCCCCACAGACCTGGGGGCTGCAGGCTTTCCTGCTGCCTTCAGCCTCAAAACCACCCTTTCCCACTTTGCGCCGCGCCAGGCACAAAAATGGCCATATGTCTGGAGATTGGTCGCACGCCCAAAGAGCCAGCAGGGAAAACTATGCCTTGTTCTAAAGCTCTTTGGGAACCGCTTGCGTAGCCCCACAGACCTGGGGGCTGCAGGCTTTCCTGCTGCCTTCAGCCTCAAAACCACCCTTTCCTACTTGGTGCAGCCCCAGGCACAAAAATGGCCATATGTCTGGAGATTGGTCCCACGCCCAAAGAGCCAGCAGGGAAAACTATGCCTTGTTCTAAAGCTCTTTGGGAACCGCTTGCGTAGCCCCACAGCCCTGGGGGCTGCAGGCTTTCCTGCTGCCTTCAGCCTCAAAACCACCCTTTCCCACTTGCCGCCGCACCAGGCACAAAAATGGCCATATGTCTGGGGATTGGTCCCACGCCCCAAGAGCCAGCAGGGAAAACTATGCCTTTTTCTAAAGCTCTTTGGGAACCGCTTGCGTAGCCCCACAGACCTGGGGGCTGCAGGCTTTCCTGCTGCCTTCAGCCTCAAAACCACCCTTTCCCACTTGGTGCAGCGCCAGGCAGAAAAATGGCCATATGTCTGGAGATTGGTCCCACGCCCAAAGAGCCAGCAGGGAAAACAATGCCTTGTTCTAAAGCTCTTTGGGAACTGCTGGTGTGGCCCCACAGACCTGGGGGCTGCAGGCTTTCCTGCTGCCTTCAGCCTCAAAACCACCCTTTCCCACTTGGCGCCGCGCCAGGCACAAAAATGGCCATATGTCTGGAGATTGGTCCCACGCCCAAAGAGCCAGCAGGGAAAACTATGCCTTGTTGTAAAGCTCTTTGGCAACCGCTTGCGTAGCCCCACAGACCTGGGGGCTGCAGGCTTTCCTGCTGCCTTCAGCCTCAAAACCACCCTTTCCCACTTTGCGCCGCGCCAGGCAGAAAAATGGCCATATGTCTGGAGATTGGTCCCACGCCCAAAGAGCCAGCAGGGAAAACAATGCCTTGTTCTAAAGCTCTTTGGGAACTGCTGGTGTGGCCCCACAGACCAGGGGGCTGCAGGCTTTCCTGCTGCCTTCAGCCTCAAAACCACCCTTTCCCACTTGGCGCCGCGCCAGGCACAAAAATGGCCATATGTCTGGAGATTGGTCCCACGCCCAAAGAGCCAGCAGGGAAAACTATGCCTTGTTGTAAAGCTCTTTGGCAAACGCTTGCGTAGCCCCACAGACGTGGGGGCTGCAGGCTTTCCTGCTGCCTTCAGCCTCAAAACCACCCTTTCCCACTTTGCGCCGCGCCAGGCACAAAAATGGCCATATGTCTGGAGATTGGTCCCACGCCCAAAGAGCTAGCAGGGAAAACTATGCCTTGTTCTAAAGCTCTTTGGGAACCGCTGGTGTGGCCCCACAGACCTGGGGGCTGCAGGCTTTCCTGCTGCCTTCAGCCTCAAAACCACCCTTTCCCACTTGGCGCCGCGCCAGGCACAAAAATGGCCATATGTCTGGGGATTGGTCCCACGCCCAAAGAGCCAGCAGGGAAAACTATGCCTTGTTCTAAAGCTCTTTGGGAACCACTTGCGTAGCCCCACAGACCTGGGGGCTGCAGGCTTTCCTGCTGCCTTCAACCTCAAAACCACCCTTTCCCACTTGGTGCAGCGCCAGGCACAAAAATGGCCATATGTCTGGAGATTGGTCCCACGCCCAAAGAGCCAGCAGGGAAAACAATGCCTTGTTCTAAAGCTCTTTGGGAACTGCTGGTGTGGCCCCACAGACGTGGGGGCTGCAGGCTTTCCTGCTGCCTTCAGCCTCAAAACCACCCTTTCCCACTTGCCGCCGCGCCAGGCACAAAAATGGCCATATGTCTGGAGATTGGTCCCATGCCCAAAGAGCCAGCAGGGAAAACTATGCCTTGTTCTAAAGCTCTTTGGGAACCGCTTGCGTAGCCCCACAGCCCTGGGGGCTGCAGGCTTTCCTGCTGCCTTCAGCCTCAAAACCACCCTTTCCCACTTGGCGCCGCGCCAGGCACAAAAATGGCCATATGTCTGGGGACTGGTCCCACGCCCAAAGAGCCAGCAGGGAAAACTATGCCTTGTTCTAAAGCTCTTTGGGGACCGCTTGCGTAGCCCCACAGACGTGGGGGCTGCAGGCTTTCCTGCTGCCTTCAGCCTCAAAACCACCCTTTCCCACTTTGCGCCGCGCCAGGCACAAAAATGGCCATATGTCTGGAGATTGGTCGCACGCCCAAAGAGCCAGCAGGGAAAACTATGCCTTGTTCTAAAGCTCTTTGGGAACTGCTGGTGTGGCCCCACAGACCAGGGGGCTGCAGGCTTTCCTGCTGCCTTCAGCCTCAAAACCACCCTTTCCCACTTGGCGCCGCGCCAGGCACAAAAATGACCATATGTCTGGAGATTGGTCCCACGCCCAAGGAGCCAGCAGGGAAAACTATGCCTTGTTGTAAAGCTCTTTGGCAACCGCTTGCGTAGCCCCACACACCTGGGGGCTGCAGGCTTTCCTGCTGCCTTCAGCCTCAAAACCACCCTTTCCCACTTTGCGCCGCGCCAGGCACAAAAATGGCCATATGTCTGGAGATTGGTCCCACGCCGAAAGAGCTAGCAGGGAAAACTATGCCTTGTTCTAAAGCTCTTTGGGAACCGCTGGTGTGGCCCCACACACCTGGGGGCTGCAGGCTTTCCTGCTGCCTTCAGCCTCAAAACCACCCTTTCCCACTTGGCGCCGCGCCAGGCACAAAAATGGCCATATGTCTGGGGATTGGTCCCACGCCCAAAGAGCCAGCAGGGAAAACTATGCCTTGTTCTAAAGCTCTTTGGGAACCGCTTGCGTAGCCCCACAGACCTGGGGGCTGCAGGCTTTCCTGCTGCCTTCAACCTCAAAACCACCCTTTCCCACTTGGTGCAGCGCCAGGCACAAAAATGGCCATATGTCTGGAGATTGGTCCCACGCCCAAAGAGTCAGAAGGGAAAACAATGCCTTGTTCTAAAGCTCTTTGGGAACTGCTGGTGTGGCCCCACAGACCTGGGGGCTGCAGGCTTTCCTGCTGCCTTCAGCCTCAAAACCACCCTTTCCCACTTGGCGCCGCGCCAGGCACAAAAATGGCCATATGTCTGGAGATTGGTCCCACGCCCAAAGAGCCAGCAGGGAAAACTATGCCTTGTTGTAAAGCTCTTTGGCAACCGCTTGCGTAGCCCCACAGACGTGGGGGCTGCAGGCTTTCCTGCTGCCTTCAGCCTCAAAACCACCCTTTCCCACTTTGCGCCGCGCCAGGCACAAAAATGGCCATATGTCTGGAGATTGGTCCCACGCCCAAAGAGCTAGCAGGGAAAACTATGCCTTGTTCTAAAGCTCTTTGGGAACCGCTGGTGTGGCCCCACAGACCAGGGGGCTGCAGGCTTTCCTGCTGCCTTCAGCCTCAAAACCACCCTTTCCCACTTGGCGCCGCGCCAGGCACAAAAATGGCCATATGTCTGGGGATTGGTCCCACGCCCAAAGAGCCAGCAGGGAAAACTATGCCTTGTTCTAAAGCTCTTTGGGAACCGCTTGCGTAGCCCCACACACCTGGGGGCTGCAGGCTTTCCTGCTGCCTTCAACCTCAAAACCACCCTTTCCCACTTGGTGCAGCGCCAGGCACAAAAATGGCCATATGTCTGGAGATTGGTCCCACGCCCAAAGAGCCAGCAGGGAAAACAATGCCTTGTTCTAAAGCTCTTTGGGAACTGCTGGTGTGGCCCCACAGACGTGGGGGCTGCAGGCTTTCCTGCTGCCTTCAGCCTCAAAACCACCCTTTCCCACTTGCCGCCGCGCCAGGCACAAAAATGGGCATATGTCTGGAGATTGGTCCCATGCGCAAAGAGGCAGCAGGGAAAACTATGCCTTGTTCTAAAGCTCTTTGGGAACCGCTTGCGTAGCCCCACAGCCCTGGGGGCTGCAGGCTTTCCTGCTGCCTTCAGCCTCAAAACCACCCTTTCCCACTTGGCGCCGCGCCAGGCACAAAAATGGCCATATGTCTGGGGACTGGTCCCACGCCCAAAGAGCCAGCAGGGAAAACTATGCCTTGTTCTAAAGCTCTTTGGGGACCGCTTGCGTAGCCCCACAGACGTGGGGGCTGCAGGCTTTCCTGCTGCCTTCAGCCTCAAAACCACCCTTTCCCACTTTGCGCCGCGCCAGGCACAAAAATGGCCATATGTCTGGAGATTGGTCGCACGCCCAAAGAGCCAGCAGGGAAAACTATGCCTTGTTCTAAAGCTCTTTGGGAACCGCTGGTGTGGCCCCACAGACCTGGGGGCTGCAGGCTTTCCTGCTGCCTTCAGCCTCAAAACCACCCTTTCCTACTTGGTGCAGCCCCAGGCACAAAAATGGCCATATGTCTGGAGATTGGTCCCACGCCCAAAGAGCCAGCAGGGAAAACTATGCCTTGTTCTAAAGCTCTTTGGGAACCGCTTGTGTAGCCCCACACACCTGGGGGCTGCAGGCTTTCCTGCTGCCTTCAGCCTCAAAACCACCCTTTCCCACTTGGCGCCGCACCAGGCACAAAAATGGCCATATGTCTGGGGATTGGTCCCACGCCCAAAGAGCCAGCAGGGAAAACTATGCCTTGTTCTAAAGCTCTTTGAGAACCGCTTGCGTAGCCCCACAGACCTGGGGGCTGCAGGCTTTCCTGCTGCCTTCAGCCTCAAAACCACCCTTTCCCACTTGGTGCAGCGCCAGGCAGAAAAATGGCCATATGTCTGGAGATTGGTCCCACGCCCAAAGAGCCAGCAGGGAAAACAATGCCTTGTTCTAAAGCTCTTTGGGAACCGCTGGTGTGGCCCCACAGACCAGGGGGCTGCAGGCTTTCCTGCTGCCTTCAGCCTCAAAACCACCCTTTCCCACTTGGCGCCGCGCCAGGCACAAAAATGGCCATATGTCTGGAGATTGGTCCCACGCCCAAAGAGCTAGCAGGGAAAACTATGCCTTGTTCTAAAGCTCTTTGGGAACCGCTGGTGTGGCCCCACAGACCTGGGGGCTGCAGGCTTTCCTGCTGCCTTCAGCCTCAAAACCACCCTTTCCCACTTGGCGCCGCGCCAGGCACAAAAATGGCCATATGTCTGGGGATTGGTCCCACGCCCAAAGAGCCAGCAGGGAAAACTATGCCTTGTTCTAAAGCTCTTTGGGAACCGCTTGCGTAGCCCCACAGACCTGGGGGCTGCAGGCTTTCCTGCTGCCTTCAGCCTCAAAACCACCCTTTCCCACTTGGCGCCGCACCAGGCACAAAAATGGCCATATGTCTGGGGATTGGTCCCACGCCCAAAGAGCCAGCAGGGAAAACTATGCCTTGTTGTAAAGCTGTTTGGGAACCGCTTGCGTAGCCCCACAGACCTGGGGGCTGCAGGCTTTCCTGCTGCCTTCAGCCTCAAAACCACCCTTTCCCACTTGGCGCCGCGCCAGGCACAAAAATGGCCATATGTCTGGGGATTGGTCCCACGCCCAAAGAGCCAGCAGGGAAAACTATGCCTTGTTCTAAAGCTCTTTCGGAACCGCTTGCGTAGCCCCACAGACCTGGGGGCTGCAGGCTTTCCTGCTGCCTTCAGCCTCAAAACCACCCTTTCCCACTTGGTGCAGCGCCAGGCACAAAAATGGCCATATGTCTGGAGATTGGTCCCATGCCCAAAGAGCCAGCAGGGAAAACTATGCCTTGTTGTAAAGCTCTTTGGGGACCGCTTGCGTAGCCCCACAGACCTGGGGGCTGCAGGCTTTCCTACTGCCTTCAACCTCAAAACCACCCTTTCCAACTTGGTGCAGCGCCAGGCACAAAACTGGCCATATGTCTGGAGATTGGTCGCACGCCCAAAGAGCCAGCAGGGAAAACAATGCCTTGTTCTAAAGCTCTTTGGGAACTGCTGGTGTGGCCCCACAGACCTGGGGGCTGCAGGCTTTCCTGCTGCCTTCAGCCTCAAAACCACCCTTTCCCACTTGGTGCAGCGCCAGGCACAAAAATGGCCATATGTCTGGAGATTGGTCCAATGCCCAAAGAGCCAGCAGGGAAAACTATGCCTTGTTCTAAAGCTCTTTCGGAACCGCTTGCGTAGCCCCACAGACCTGGGGGCTGCAGGCTTTCCTGCTGCCTTCAGCCTCAAAACCACCCTTTCCCACTTGGTGCAGCGCCAGGCACAAAAATGACCATATGTCTGGAGATTGGTCCCACGCCCAAAGAGCCAGCAGGGAAAACTATGCCTTGTTCTAAAGCTCTTTGGGGACCGCTTGTGTAGCCTCACAGGCCTGGTGGCTGCAGGCTTTCCTGCTGCCTTCAGCCTCAAAACCACCCTTTCCCACTCGGCGTCGCTCCAGGCACAAAAATGGCCATATGTCTGGAGTTTGGTCCCATGCCCAAAGAGGCAGCAGGGAAAACTATGACTCGTTGTAAAGCTCTTTGGGAACCGCTTGCGTAGCCCCACAGACCTGGGGGCTGCAGGCCTTACTCTTGCCTTCAGCCTCAAAACCACCCTTTCCCACTTGGCGCCGCGCCAGGCACAAAAATGGCCATATGTCTGGAGACTGGTCCCACGCCCAAATTGCCAGCAGGGAAAACTATGCCTTGTTCTAAAGCTCTTTGGCAACCGCTGGTGTGGCCCCACAGACGTGGGGGCTGCAGGCTTTCCTGCTGCCTTCAGCCTCAAAACCACCCTTTCCCACTTGGTGCAGCGCCAGGCACAAAAATGGCCATATGTCTGGAGATTGGTCCCACGCCCAAAGAGCCAGCAGGGAAAACTATGCCTTGTTCTAAAGCTCTTTGGGAACCGCTTGTGTAGCCCCATAGACCTGGGGGCTGCAGGCTTTCCTGCTGCCTTCAGCCTCAAAACCACCCTTTCCCACTTGGCGCCGCGCCAGGCACAAAAATGGCCATATGTCTGGGTATTGGTCCCACGCCCAAAGAGCCAGCAGGGAAAACTATGCCTTGTTCTAAAGCTCTTTGGGAACCGCTTGCGTAGCCCCACACACCTGGGGGCTGCAGGCTTTCCTGCTGCCTTCAGCCTCAAAACCACCCTTTCCCACTTGGTGCCGCGCCAGGCACAAAAATGGCCATATGTCTGGAGATTGGTCCCATGCCCAAAGAGCCAGCAGGGAAAACTATGCCTTGTTCTAAAGCTCTTTGGGGA
This sequence comes from Larus michahellis, assembly GCF_964199755.1. Lineage (NCBI taxonomy): Eukaryota > Metazoa > Chordata > Aves > Charadriiformes > Laridae > Larus > Larus michahellis. Next base: position 2,566,128 of record NC_133917.1, on the reverse strand, counting down.
CCGCTTGCGTAGCCCCACACACCTGGGGGCTGCAGGCTTTCCTACTGCCTTCAACCTCAAAACCACCCTTTCCCACTTGGTGCCGCGCCAGGCACAAAAATGGCCATATGTCTGGAGACTGGTCCCACGCCCAAAGAGCCAGCAGGGAAAACAATGCCTTGTTCTAAATCTCTTTGGGAACCGCTGGTGTGGCCCCACAGACCTGGGGGCTGCAGGCTTTCCTGCTGCCTTCAGCCTCAAAACCACCCTTTCCCACTTGGTGCAGCGCCAGGCACAAAAATGGCCATATGTCTGGAGATTGGTGCCATGCGCAAAGAGTCAGAAGGGAAAACTATGCCTTGTTCTAAAGCTCTTTGGGAACCGCTTGCGTAGCCCCACAGACCTGGGGGCTGCAGGCTTTCCTGCTGCCTTCAACCTCAAAACCACCCTTTCCCACTTGGTGCAGCGCCAGGCACAAAAATGGCCATATGTCTGGAGATTGGTCCCACGCCCAAAGAGCCAGCAGGGAAAACAATGCCTTGTTCTAAAGCTCTTTGGGAACTGCTGGTGTGGCCCCACAGACCAGGGGGCTGCAGGCTTTCCTGCTGCCTTCAGCCTCAAAAACACCCTTTCCCACTTGGTGCAGCGCCAGGCACAAAAATGGCCATATGTCTGGAGATTGGTCCAATGCCCAAAGAGCCAGCAGGGAAAACTATGCCTTGTTCTAAAGCTCTTTGGGGACCGCTTGCGTAGCCCCACAGACCTGGGGGCTGCAGGCTTTCCTGCTGCCTTCAGCCTCAAAACCACCCTTTCCCACTTGGTTCAGCGCCAGGCATAAAAATGACCATATGTCTGGAGATTGGTCCCACGCCCAAAGAGCCAGCAGGGAAAACTATGCCTTGTTCTAAAGCTCTTTGGCAATCGCTTGTGTAGCCTCACAGGCCTGGGGTCTGCAGGCGTTCCTGCTGCCTTCAGCCTCAAAACCACCCTTTCCCACTCGGCGTCGCTCCAGGCACAAAAATGGCCATATGTCTGGAGTTTGGTCCCATGCCCAAAGAGGCAGCAGGGAAAACTATGACTCGTTGTAAAGCTCTTTGGGAACCGCTTGCGTAGACCCACACACCTGGGGGCTGCAGGCCTTACTCTTGCCTTCAGCCTCAGAACCACCCTTTCCCACTTGGCGCCGCGCCAGGCACAAATGTGGCCATATGTCTGGGGATTGGTCAAACGCCCAAATTGCCAGCAGGGAAAACTATGCCTTGTTCTAAAGCTCTTTGGGAACCGCTTGCGTAGCCCCACAGACGTGGGGGCTGCAGGCTTTCCTGCTGCCTTCAGCCTCAAAACCACCCTTTCCCACTTTGCGCCGCGCCAGGCACAAAAATGGCCATATGTCTGGAGATTGGTCGCACGCCCAAAGAGCCAGCAGGGAAAACTATGCCTTGTTCTAAAGCTCTTTGGGAACCGCTGGTGTGGCCCCACAGCCCTGGGGGCTGCAGGCTTTCCTGCTGCCTTCAGCCTCAAAACCACCCTTTCCCACTTGGCGCCGCGCCAGGCACAAAAATGGCCATATGTCTGGGGATTGGTCCCACGCCCAAAGAGCCAGCAGGGAAAACTATGCCTTGTTCTAAAGCTCTTTGGGAACCGCTTGCGTAGCCCCACAGACCTGGGGGCTGCAGGCTTTCCTGCTGCCTTCAACCTCAAAACCACCCTTTCCCACTTGGTGCAGCGCCAGGCAGAAAAATGGCCATATGTCTGGAGATTGGTCCCACGCCCAAAGAGCCAGCAGGGAAAACAATGCCTTGTTCTAAAGCTCTTTGGGAACTGCTGGTGTGGCCCCACAGACCAGGGGGCTGCAGGCTTTCCTGCTGCCTTCAGCCTCAAAACCACCCTTTCCCACTTGGTGCAGCGCCAGGCACAAAAATGGGCATATGTCTGGAGATTGGTCCCATGCCCAAAGAGCCAGCAGGGAAAACTATGCCTTGTTCTAAAGCTCTTTGGGAACCGCTTGCGTAGCCCCACAGCCCTGGGGGCTGCAGGATTTCCTGCTGCCTTCAGCCTCAAAACCACCCTTTCCCACTTGGCGCCGCGCCAGGCACAAAAATGGCCATATGTCTGGGGATTGGTCCCATGCGCAAAGAGCCAGCAGGGAAAACTATGCCTTGTTCTAAAGCTCTTTGGGAACCGCTTGCGTAGCCCCACACACCTGGGGGCTGCAGGCTTTCCTGCTGCCTTCAGCCTCAAAACCACCCTTTCCCACTTTGCGCCGCGCCAGGCACAAAAATGGCCATATGTCTGGAGATTGGTCGCACGCCCAAAGAGCCAGCAGGGAAAACTATGCCTTGTTCTAAAGCTCTTTGGGAATCGCTGGTGTGGCCCCACAGACCTGGGGGCTGCAGGCTTTCCTGCTGCCTTCAGCCTCAAAACCACCCTTTCCCACTTGGTGCAGCGCCAGGCACAAAAATGGCCATATGTCTGGAGATTGGTCCCACGCCCAAAGAGCCAGCAGGGAAAACTATGCCTTGTTGTAAAGCTCTTTGGCAACCGCTTGTGTAGCCCCACAGACCTGGGGGCTGCAGGCTTTCCTGCTGCCTTCAGCCTCAAAACCACCCTTTCCCACTTGCCGCCGCGCCAGGCACAAAAATGGCCATATGTCTGGAGATTGGTCCCACGCCCAAAGAGCCAGCAGGGAAAACTATGCCTTGTTCTAAAGCTCTTTGGGAACCGCTTGCGTAGCCCCACAGACCTGGGGGCTGCAGGCTTTCCTGCTGCCTTCAGCCTCAAAACCACCCTTTCCCACTTGGTGCAGCGCCATGCAGAAAAATGGCCATATGTCTGGAGATTGGTCCCACGCCCAAAGAGCCAGCAGGGAAAACAACGCCTTGTTCTAAAGCTCTTTGGGAACTGCTGGTGTGGCCCCACAGACCAGGGGGCTGCAGGCTTTCCTGCTGCCTTCAGCCTTAAAACCACCCGTTCCCACTTGGCGCCGCGCCAGGCACAAAAATGGCCATATGTCTGGAGATTGGTCCCACGCCCAAAGAGCCAGCAGGGAAAACTATGCCTTGTTCTAAAGCTCTTTGGGAAGTGCTGGTGTGGCCCCACAGACCTGGGGGCTGCAGGCTTTCCTGCTGCCTTCAGCCTCAAAACCACCCTTTCCCACTTGGTGCAGCGCCAGGCACAAAAATGGCCATATGTCTGGAGATTGGTCCCATGCGCAAAGAGTCAGAAGGGAAAACTATGCCTTGTTCTAAAGCTCTTTGGGAACCGCTTGCGTAGCCCCACAGACCTGGGGGCTGCAGGCTTTCCTGCTGCCTTCAACCTCAAAACCACCCTTTCCCACTTGGTGCCGCGCCAGGCACAAAAATGGCCATATGTCTGGAGATTGGTCCCACGCCCAAAGAGCCAGCAGGGAAAACTATGCCTTGTTCTAAAGCTCTTTGGCAACCGCTTGCGTAGCCCCACAGACGTGGGGGCTGCAGGCTTTCCTGCTGCCTTCAGCCTCAAAACCACCCTTTCCCACTTGGCGCCGCGCCAGGCACAAAAATGGCCATATGTCTGGGGATTGGTCCCACGCCCAAAGAGCCAGCAGGGAAAACTATGCCTTGTTCTAAAGCTCTTTGGCAACCGCTTGCGTAGCCCCACAGACGTGGGGGCTGCAGGCTTTCCTGCTGCCTTCAGCCTCAAAACCACCCTTTCCCACTTTGCGCCGCGCCAGGCACAAAAATGGCCATATGTCTGGAGATTGGTCGCACGCCCAAAGAGCCAGCAGGGAAAACAATGCCTTGTTCTAAAGCTCTTTGGGAACCGCTGGTGTGGCCCCACAGACCTGGGGGCTGCAGGCTTTCCTGCTGCCTTCAGCCTCAAAACCACCCTTTCCCACTTGGCGCAGCGCCAGGCACAAAAATGGCCATATGTCTGGAGATTGGTCCCACGCCCAAAGAGCCAGCAGGGAAAACTATGCCTTGTTCTAAAGCTCTTTGGGAACCGCTTGTGTAGCCCCACAGACCTGGGGGCTGCAGGCTTTCCTGCTGCCTTCAGCCTCAAAACCACCCTTTCCCACTTGGTGCAGCGCCAGGCACAAAAATGGCCATATGTCTGGAGATTGGTCCCACGCCCAAAGAGCCAGCAGGGAAAATTATGCCGTGTTCTAAAGCTCTTTGGGAACTGCTGGTGTGGCCCCACAGACCAGGGGGCTGCAGGCTTTCCTGCTGCCTTCAGCCTCAAAACCACCCTTTCCCACTTGGCGCCACGCCAGGCACAAAAATGGCCATATGTCTGCAGATTGGTCCAATGACCAAAGAGCCAGCAGGGAAAACTATGCCTTGTTCTAAAGCTCTTTGGCAACCGCTTGATTAGCCCCACAGACTTGGGGGCTGCAGGCTTTCCTGCTGCCTTCAGCCTCAAAACCACCCTTTCCCACTTGGCGCCGCGCCAGGCACAAAAATGGCCATATGTCTGGGGATTGGTCCCACGCCCAAAGAGCCAGCAGGGAAAACTATGCCTTGTTCTAAAGCTCTTTGGGAACCGCTTGCGTAGCCCCACAGACGTGGGGGCTGCAGGCTTTCCTGCTGCCTTCAGCCTCAAAACCACCCTTTCCCACTTGGCCCCACGCCAGGCACAAAAATGGCCATATGTCTGGTGATGGGTCCCACGCCCAAAGAGCCAGGAGGGAAAAATATGCCTTGTTGTAAAGCTCTTTGGGAACCGCTTGCGTAGCCCCACAGACCTGGGGGCTGCAGGCTTTCCTGCTGCCTTCAGCCTCAAAACCACCCTTTCCCACTTGGTGCAGCGCCAGGCACAAAAATGGCCATATGTCTGGAGATTGGTCCCACGCCCAAAGAGCCAGCAGGGAAAACTATGCCTTGTTCTAAAGCTCTTTGGGAACCGCTTGTGTAGCCCCACAGACCTGGGGGCTGCAGGCTTTCCTGCTGCCTTCAGCCTCAAAACCACCCTTTCCCACTTGGCGCCGCGCCAGGCACAAAAATGGCCATATGGCTGTAGATTGGTCCCACGCCCAAAGAGCCAGCAGGGAAAACTATGCCTTGTTCTAAAGCTCTTTGGGAACCGCTTGCGTAGCCCCACACAGCTGGGGGCTGCAGGCTTTCCTGCTGCCTTCAGCCTCAAAACCACCCTTTCCCACTTGGCGCAGCGCCAGGCACAAAAATGGCCATATGTCTGGAGATTGGTCCCATGCCCAAAGAGCCAGCAGGGAAAACTATGCCTTGTTCTAAAGCTCTTTGGGGACCGCTTGCGTAGCCCCACAGACCTGGGGGCTGCAGGCTTTCCTACTGCCTTCAACCTCAAAACCACCCTTTCCCACTTGGTGCAGCGCCAGGCACAAAAATGGCCATATGTCTGGAGATTGGTCCCACGCCCAAAGAGCCAGCAGGGGAAACTATGCCTTGTTCTAAAGCTCTTTGGGAACTGCTGGTGTGGCCCCACAGACCTGGGGGCTGCAGGCTTTCCTGCTGCCTTCAGCCTCAAAACCACCCTTTCCCACTTGGTGCAGCGCCAGGCACAAAAATGGCCATATGTCTGGAGATTGGTCCCATGCCCAAAGAGCCAGCAGGGAAAACTATGCCTTGTTCTAAAGCTCTTTGGGGACCGCTTGCGTAGCCCCACAGACCTGGGGGCTGCAGGCTTTCCTGCTGCCTTCAACCTCAAAACCACCCTTTCCCACTTGGTGCAGCGCCAGGCAGAAAAATGGCCATATGTCTGGAGATTGGTCCCACGCCCAAAGAGCCAGCAGGGAAAACAATGCCTTGTTCTAAAGCTCTTTGGGAACTGCTGGTGTGGCCCCACAGACCAGGGGGCTGCAGGCTTTCCTGCTGCCTTCAGCCTCAAAACCACCCTTTCCCACTTGGTGCAGCGCCAGGCACAAAAATGGCCATATGTCTGGAGATTGGTCCCACGCCCAAAGAGCCAGCAGGGAAAACTATGCCTTGTTCTAAAGCTCTTTGGTAACCGCTTGCGTAGCCCCACAGACCAGGGGGCTGCAGGCTTTCCTGCTGCCTTCAGCCTCAAAACCACCCTTTCCCACTTGGTGCAGCGCCAGGCAGAAAAATGGCCATATGTCTGGAGATTAGTCCCATGCGCAAAGAGCCAGCAGGGAAAACAATGCCTTGTTCTAAAGCTCTTTGGGAACCGCTGGTGTGGCCCCACAGACCAGGGGGCTGCAGGCTTTCCTGCTGCCTTCAGCCTCAAACCACACTTTCCCACTTGGTGCAGCGCCAAGCACAAAAATGGCCATATGTCTGGAGATTGGTCCCACGCCCAAAGAGCCAGCAGGGAAAACTATGCCTTGTTCTAAAGCTCTTTGGGAACCGCTGGTGTGGCCCCACACACCTGGGGGCTGCAGGCTTTCCTGCTGCCTTCAGCCTCAAAACCACCCTTTCCCACTTGGTGCAACGCCAGGCAGAAAAATGGCCATATGTCTGGAGATTGGTCGCATGCGGAAAGAGCCAGCAGGGAAAACTATGCCTTGTTCTAAAGCTCTTTGGGAACGGCTTGCGTAGCCCCACAGACCTGGAGGCTGCAGGCCTTCCTGCTGCCTTCAACCTCAAAACCACTCTTTCCCACTTGGTGCAGCGCCAGGCACAAAAATGGCCATATGTCTGGAGACTGGTACCACTCCCAAAGAGTCAGAAGGGAAAACTATGCCTTGTTCTAAAGCTCTTTGGGAACCGCTGGTGTGGCCCCACAGACCAGGGGTCTGCAGGCTTTCCTGCTGCCTTCAGCCTCAAAACCACCCTTTCCCACTTGGTGCAGCGCCAGGCACAAAAATGGCCATATGTCTGGAGATTGGTCCCACGCCCAAAGAGCCAGCAGGGAAAACTATGCCTTGTTGTAAAGCTCTTTGGGAACCGCTTGCGTAGCCCCACAGACGTGGGGGCTGCAGGCTTTCCTGCTGCCTTCAGCCTCAAAACCACCCTTTCCCACTTGGTGCAGCGCCAGGCATAAAAATGGCCATATGTCTGGAGATTAGTCCCATGCGCAAAGAGCCAGCAGGGAAAACTATGCCTTGTTCTAAATCTCTTTGGGAACCGCTGGTGTGGCCCCACAGACCAGGGGGCTGCAGGCTTTCCTGCTGCCTTCATCCTCAAAACCACCCTTTCCCACTTGGTGCAGCGCCAGGCACAAAAATGGCCATATGTCTGGAGATTGGTCGCATGCGGAAAGAGCCAGCAGGGAAAACTATGCCTTGTTCTAAAGCTCTTTGCGAACCGCTTGCGTAGCCCCACAGACCTGGGGGCTGCAGGCCTTCCTGCTGCCTTCAACCTCAAAACCACCCTTTCCCACTTGGCGCAGCGCCAGGCACAAAAATGGCCATATGTCTGGAGACTGGTCCCACTCCCAAAGAGTCAGAAGGGAAAACTATTCCTTGTTCTAAAGCTCTTTGGGAACCGCTTGCGTAGCCCCACAGACATGGGGGCTGCAGGCTTTCCTGCTGCCTTCAGCCTCAAAACCACCCTTTCCCACTTGGCGCCGCGCCAGGCACAAAAATGGCCATATGTCTGGAGATTGGTCGCACGCCCAAAGAGCTAGCAGGGAATACTATGCCTTGTTCTAAAGCTATTTGGGAACCGCTTGCGTAGCCCCACACAGCTGGGGGCTGCAGGCTTTCCTGCTGCCTTCAGCCTCAAAACCACCCTTTTCCACTTGGCGCAGCGCCAGGCACAAAAATGGCCATATGTCTGGAGATTGGTCCCATGCCCAAAGAGCCAGCAGGGAAAACTATGCCTTGTTCTAAAGCTCTTTGGGGACCGCTTGCGTAGCCCCACAGACCTGGGGGCTGCAGGCTTTCCTACTGCCTTCAACCTCAAAACCACCCTTTCCCACTTGGTGCAGCGCCAGGCACAAAAATGGCCATATGTCTGGAGATTGGTCCCACGCCCAAAGAGCCAGCAGGGGAAACTATGCCTTGTTCTAAAGCTCTTTGGGAACTGCTGGTGTGGCCCCACAGACCTGGGGGCTGCAGGCTTTCCTGCTGCCTTCAGCCTCAAAACCACCCTTTCCCACTTGGTGCAGCGCCAGGCACAAAAATGGCCATATGTCTGGAGATTGGTCCCACGCCCAAAGAGTCAGAAGGGAAAACTATGCCTTGTTCTAAAGCTCTTTGGGAACCGCTTGCGTAGCCCCACAGACATGGGGGCTGCAGGCTTTCCTGCTGCCTTCAACCTCAAAACCACCCTTTCCCACTTGGTGCAGCGCCAGGCAGAAAAATGGCCATATGTCTGGAGATTGGTCCCACGCCCAAAGAGCCAGCAGGGAAAACAATGCCTTGTTCTAAAGCTCTTTGGGAACTGCTGGTGTGGCCCCACAGACCTGGGGGCTGCAGGCTTTCCTGCTGCCTTCAGCCTCAAAACCACCCTTTCCCACTTGGTGCAGTGCCAGGCACAAAAATGGCCATATGTCTGGAGATTGGTCCCACGCCCAAAGAGCCAGCAGGGAAAACTATGCCTTGTTCTAAAGCTCATTCGGAACCGCTTGCGTAGCCCCACAGACCTGGGGGCTGCAGGCTTTCCTGCTGCCTTCAGCCTCAAAACCACCCTTTCCCACTTGGTGCAGCGCCAGGCACAAAAATGGCCATATGTCTGGAGATTGGTCCCATGCCCAAAGAGCCAGCAGGGAAAACTATGCCTTGTTCTAAAGCTCTTTGGGGACCGCTTGCGTAGCCCCACAGACGTGGGGGCTGCAGGCTTTCCTGCTGCCTTCAACCTCAAAACCACCCTTTCCCACTTGGTGCAGCGCCAGGCAGAAAAATGGCCATATGTCTGGAGATTGGTCCCACGCCCAAAGAGCCAGCAGGGAAAACAATGCCTTGTTCTAAAGCTCTTTGGGAACTGCTGGTGTGGCCCCACAGACCAGGGGGCTGCAGGCTTTCCTGCTGCCTTCAGCCTCAAAACCACCCTTTCCCACTTGGTGCAGCGCCAGGCACAAAAATGGCCATATGTCTGGAGATTGGTCCCACGCCCAAAGAGCCAGCAGGGAAAACTATGCCTTGTTCTAAAGCTCTTTGGTAACTGCTTGCGTAGCCCCACAGACCAGGGGGCTGCAGGCTTTCCTGCTGCCTTCAGCCTCAAAACCACCCTTTCCCACTTGGTGCAGCGCCAGGCAGAAAAATGGCCATATGTCTGGAGATTAGACCCATGCGCAAAGAGCCAGCAGGGAAAACAATGCCTTGTTCTAAAGCTCTTTGGGAACCGCTGGTGTGGCCCCACAGACCAGGGGGCTGCAGGCTTTCCTGCTGCCTTCAGCCTCAAACCACACTTTCCCACTTGGTGCAGCGCCAGGCACAAAAATGGCCATATGTCTGGAGATTGGTCCCACGCCCAAAGAGCCAGCAGGGAAAACTATGCCTTGTTCTAAAGCTCTTTGGGAACCGCTGGTGTGGCCCCACACACCTGGGGGCTGCAGGCTTTCCTGCTGCCTTCAGCCTCAAAACCACCCTTTCCCACTTGGTGCAACGCCAGGCAGAAAAATGGCCATATGTATGGAGATTGGTCGCATGCGGAAAGAGCCAGCAGGGAAAACTATGCCTTGTTCTAATGCTCTTTGGGAACGGCTTGCGTAGCCCCACAGACCTGGAGGCTGCAGGCCTTCCTGCTGCCTTCAACCTCAAAACCACTCTTTCCCACTTGGTGCAGCGCCAGGCACAAAAATGGCCATATGTCTGGAGACTGGTCCCACTCCCAAAGAGTCAGAAGGGAAAACTATGCCTTGTTCTAAAGCTCTTTGGGAACCGCTTGCGTAGCCCCACAGACCTGGGGGCTGCAGGCTTTCCTGCTGCCTTCAGCCTCAAAACCACCCTTTCCCACTTGGCGCCGCGCCAGGCACAAAAATGGCCATATGTCTGGAGATTGGTAGCACGTCGAAAGAGCCAGAAGGGAAAACTATGCCTTGTTCTAAAGCTCTTTGGGAACCGCTGTTGTGGCCCCACAGACCAGGGGTCTGCAGGCTTTCCTGCTGCCTTCAGCCTCAAAACCACCCTTTCCCACTTGGTGCAGCGCCAGGCAGAAAAATGGCCATATGTCTGGAGATTGGTCCCACGCCCAAAGAGCCAGCAGGGAAAACTATGCCTTGTTCTAAAGCTCTTTGGGAACCGATTGCGTAGCCCCACACACCTGGGGGCTGCAGGCTTTCCTGCTGCCTTCAGCCTCAAAACCACCCTTTCCCACTTGGTGCAGCGCCAGGCATAAAAATGGCCATATGTCTGGAGATTAGTCCCATGCGCAAAGAGCCAGCAGGGAAAACTATGCCTTGTTCTAAAGCTCTTTGGGAACCGCTGGTGTGGCCCCACAGACCAGGGGGCTGCAGGCTTTCCTGCTGCCTTCATCCTCAAAACCACCCTTTCCCACTTGGTGCAGCGCCAGGCACAAAAATGGCCATATGTCTGGAGATTGGTCGCATGCGGAAAGAGCCAGCAGGGAAAACTATGCCTTGTTCTAAAGCTCTTTGCGAACCGCTTGCGTAGCCCCACAGACCTGGGGGCTGCAGGCCTTCCTGCTGCCTTCAACCTCAAAACCACCCTTTCCCACTTGGCGCAGCGCCAGGCACAAAAATGGCCATATGTCTGGAGACTGGTCCCACTCCCAAAGAGTCAGAAGGGAAAACTATTCCTTGTTCTAAAGCTCTTTGGGAACCGCTTGCGTAGCCCCACAGACATGGGGGCTGCAGGCTTTCCTGCTGCCTTCAGCCTCAAAACCACCCTTTCCCACTTGGCGCCGCGCCAGGCACAAAAATGGCCATATGTCTGGAGATTGGTCGCACGCCCAAAGAGCCAGCAGGGAATACTATGCCTTGTTCTAAAGCTCTTTGGGAACCGCTGGTGTGGCCCCACAGACCTGGGGGCTGCAGGCTTTCCTGCTGCCTTCAGCCTCAAAACCACCCTTTCCCACTTGGTGCAGCGCCAGGCACAAAAATGGCCATATGTCTGGAGATTGGTCCCACGCCCAAAGAGCCAGCAGGGAAAACTATGCCTTGTTCTAAAGCTCTTTGGGAACCGCTTGCGTAGCCCCACAGACCTGGGGGCTTCAGGCTTTCCTGCTGCCTTCAGCCTCAAAACCACCCTTTCCCACTTGGTGCAGCGCCAGGCACAAAAATCGCCATATGTCTGGAGATTGGTCCCACGCCCAAAGAGCCAGCAGGGAAAACTATGCCTTGTTCTAAAGCTCTTTGGGGACCGCTTGCGTAGCCCCACAGACCAGGGGGCTGCAGGCTTTCCTGCTGCCTTCAGCCTCAAAACCACCCTTTCCCACTTGGTGCAGCGCCAGGCACAAAAATGGCCATATGTCTGGAGATTGGTCCCACGCCCAAAGAGCCAGCAGGGAAAACTATGCCTTGTTCTAAAGCTCTTTGGCAACCGCTTGCGTAGCCCCACAGACCTGGGGGCTGCAGGCTTTCCTGCTGCCTTCAGCCTCAAAACCACCCTTTCCCACTTGGTGCAGCGCCAGGCACAAAAATGGCCATATGTCTGGAGATTGGTCCCACGCCCAAAGAGCCAGCAGGGAAAACTATGCCTTGTTCTAAAGCTCTTTGGTAACTGCTTGCGTAGCCCCACAGACCTGGGGGCTGCAGGCTTTCCTGCTGCCTTCAGCCTCAAAACCACCCTTTCCCACTTGGTGCAGCGCCAGGCAGAAAAATGGCCATATGTCTGGAGATTAGTCCCATGCGCAAAGAGCCAGCAGGGAAAACAATGCCTTGTTCTAAAGCTCTTTGGGAACCGCTGGTGTGGCCCCACACACCTGGGGGCTGCAGGCTTTCCTGCTGCCTTCAGCCTCAAAACCACCCTTTCCCACTTGGTGCAACGCCAGGCAGAAAAATGGCCATATGTATGGAGATTGGTCGCATGCGGAAAGAGCCAGCAGGGAAAACTATGCCTTGTTCTAATGCTCTTTGGGAACGGCTTGCGTAGCCCCACAGACCTGGGGGCTGCAGGCCTTCCTGCTGCCTTCAACCTCAAAACCACTCTTTCCCACTTGGTGCAGCGCCAGGCACAAAAATGGCCATATGTCTGGAGACTGGTCCCACTCCCAAAGAGTCAGAAGGGAAAACTATGCCTTGTTCTAAAGCTCTTTGGGAACCGCTTGCGTAGCCCCACAGACCTGGGGGCTGCAGGCTTTCCTGCTGCCTTCAGCCTCAAAACCACCCTTTCCCACTTGGCGCCGCGCCAGGCACAAAAATGGCCATATGTCTGGAGATTGGTCGCACGTCGAAAGAGCCAGAAGGGAAAACTATGCCTTGTTCTAAAGCTCTTTGGGAACCGCTGGTGTGGCACCACAGACCAGGGGGCTGCAGGCTTTCCTGCTGCCTTCAGCCTCAAAACCACCCTTTCCCACTTGGTGCAGCGCCAGGCACAAAAATGGCCATATGTCTGGAGATTGGTCCCACGCCCAAAGAGCCAGCAGGGAAAACTATGCCTTGTTCTAAAGCTCTTTGGGAACCGATTGCGTAGCCCCACACACCTGGGGGCTGCAGGCTTTCCTGCTGCCTTCAGCCTCAAAACCACCCTTTCCCACTTGGTGCAGCGCCAGGCATAAAAATGGCCATATGTCTGGAGATTAGTCCCATGCGCAAAGAGCCAGCAGGGAAAACTATGCCTTGTTCTAAAGCTCTTTGGGAACCGCTGGTGTGGCCCCACAGACCAGGGGGCTGCAGGCTTTCCTGCTGCCTTCATCCTCAAAACCACCCTTTCCCACTTGGTGCAGCGCCAGGCACAAAAATGGCCATATGTCTGGAGATTGGTCGCATGCGGAAAGAGCCAGCAGGGAAAACTATGCCTTGTTCTAAAGCTCTTTGCGAACCGCTTGCGTAGCCCCACAGACCTGGGGGCTGCAGGCCTTCCTGCTGCCTTCAACCTCAAAACCACCCTTTCCCACTTGGCGCAGCGCCAGGCACAAAAATGGCCATATGTCTGGAGACTGGTCCCACTCCCAAAGAGTCAGAAGGGAAAACTATTCCTTGTTCTAAAGCTCTTCGGGAACCGCTTGCGTAGCCCCACAGACATGGGGGCTGCAGGCTTTCCTGCTGCCTTCAGCCTCAAAACCACCCTTTCCCACTTGGCGCCAAGCCAGGCACAAAAATGGCCATATGTCTGGAGATTGGTCGCACGCCCAAAGAGCCAGCAGGGAATACTATGCCTTGTTCTAAAGCTCTTTGGGAACCGCTGGTGTGGCCCCACAGACCTGGGGGCTGCAGGCTTTCCTGCTGCCTTCAGCCTCAAAACCACCCTTTCCCACTTGGTGCAGCGCCAGGCACAAAAATGGCCATATGTCTGGAGATTGGTCCCACGCCCAAAGAGCCAGCAGGGAAAACTATGCCTTGTTCTAAAGCTCTTTGGCAACCGCTTGCGTAGCCCCACAGACCTGGGGGCTGCAGGCCTTCCTGCTGCCTTCAACCTCAAAACCACCCTTTCCCACTTGGTGCAGCGCCAGGCACAAAAATGGCCATATGTCTGGAGACTGGTACCACTCCCAAAGAGTCAGAAGGGAAAACTATGCCTTGTTCTAAAGCTCTTTGGGAACCGCTTGCGTAGCCCCACAGACCTGGGGGCTGCAGGCTTTCCTGCTGCCTTCAGCCTCAAAACCACCCTTTCCCACTTTGCGCCGCCCCAGGCACAAAAATGGCCATATGTCTGGAGATTGGTCGCACGCCCAAAGAGCCAGCAGGGAAAACAATGCCTTGTTCTAAAGCTCTTTGGGAACCGCTGGTGTGGCCCCACAGACCTGGGGGCTGCAGGCTTTCCTGCTGCCTTCAGCCTTAAAACCACCCTTTCCCACTTGGTGCAGCGCCAGGCACAAAAATGGCCATATGTCTGGAGATGGGTCCCACGCCCAAAGAGCCAGCAGGGAAAACTATGCCTTGTTGTAAAGCTCTTTGGGAACCGCTTGCGTTGCCCCACAGACCTGGGGGCTGCAGGCTTTCCTGCTGCCTTCAGCCTCAAAACCACCCTTTCCCACTTGGTGCAACGCCAGGCAGAAAAATGGCCATATGTCTGGAGATTGGTCGCATGCGGAAAGAGCCAGCAGGGAAAACTATGCCTTGTTCTAATGCTCTTTGGGAACGGCTTGCGTAGCCCCACAGACCTGGGGGCTGCAGGCCTTCCTGCTGCCTTCAACCTCAAAACCACTCTTTCCCACTTGGTGCAGCGCCAGGCACAAAAATGGCCATATGTCTGGAGACTGGTCCCACTCCCAAAGAGTCAGAAGGGAAAACTATGCCTTGTTCTAAAGCTCTTTGCGAACCGCTTGTGTAGCCCCACAGACCTGGGGGCTGCAGGCTTTCCTGCTGCCTTCAGCCTCAAAACCACCCTTTCCCACTTGGCGCCGCGCCAGGCACAAAAATGGCCATATGTCTGGAGATTGGTCGCACGTCGAAAGAGCCAGAAGGGAAAACTATGCCTTGTTCTAAAGCTCTTTGGGAACCGCTGGTGTGGCCCCACAGACCAGGGGGCTGCAGGCTTTCCTGCTGCCTTCAGCCTCAAAACCACCCTTTCCCACTTGGTGCAGCGCCAGGCACAAAAATGGCCATATGTCTGGAGATTGGTCCCACGCCCAAAGAGCCAGCAGGGAAAACTATGCCTTGTTCTAAAGCTCTTTGGGAACCGATTGCGTAGCCCCACACACCTGGGGGCTGCAGGCTTTCCTGCTGCCTTCAGCCTCAAAACCACCCTTTCCCACTTGGTGCAGCGCCAGGCAGAAAAATGGCCATATGTCTGGAGATTAGTCCCATGCGCAAAGAGCCAGCAGGGAAAACTATGCCTTGTTCTAAAGCTCTTTGGGAACCGCTGGTGTGGCCCCACAGACCACGGGGCTGCAGGCTTTCCTGCTGCCTTCATCCTCAAAACCACCCTTTCCCACTTGGTGCAGCGCCAGGCACAAAAATGGCCATATGTCTGGAGATTGGTCGCATGCGGAAAGAGCCAGCAGGGAAAACTATGCCTTGTTCTAAAGCTCTTTGCGAACCGCTTGCGTAGCCCCACAGACCTGGGGGCTGCAGGCCTTCCTGCTGCCTTCAACCTCAAAACCACCCTTTCCCACTTGGCGCAGCGCCAGGCACAAAAATGGCCATATGTCTGGAGACTGGTCCCACTCCCAAAGAGTCAGAAGGGAAAACTATTCCTTGTTCTAAAGCTCTTTGGGAACCGCTTGCGTAGCCCCACACACCTGGGGGCTGCAGGCTTTCCTGCTGCCTTCAGCCTCAAAACCACCCTTTCCCACTTGGCGCCGCGCCAGGCACAAAAATGGCCATATGTCTGGAGATTGGTCGCACGCCCAAAGAGCTAGCAGGGAATACTATGCCTTGTTCTAAAGCTATTTGGGAACCGCTTGCGTAGCCCCACACAGCTGGGGGCTGCAGGCTTTCCTGCTGCCTTCAGCCTCAAAACCACCCTTTCCCACTTGGCGCAGCGCCAGGCACAAAAATGGCCATATGTCTGGAGATTGGTCCCATGCCCAAAGAGCCAGCAGGGAAAACTATGCCTTGTTCTAAAGCTCTTTGGGGACCGCTTGCGTAGCCCCACAGACCTGGGGGCTGCAGGCTTTCCTACTGCCTTCAACCTCAAAACCACCCTTTCCCACCTGGTGCAGCGCCAGGCACAAAAATGGCCATATGTCTGGAGATTGGTCCCACGCCCAAAGAGCCAGCAGGGGAAACTATGCCTTGTTCTAAAGCTCTTTGGGAACTGCTGGTGTGGCCCCACAGACCTGGGGGCTGCAGGCTTTCCTGCTGCCTTCAGCCTCAAAACCACCCTTTCCCACTTGGTGCAGCGCCAGGCACAAAAATGGCCATATGTCTGGAGATTGGTCCCATGCGCAAAGAGTCAGAAGGGAAAACTATGCCTTGTTCTAAAGCTCTTTGGGAACCGCTTGCGTAGCCCCACAGACATGGGGGCTGCAGGCTTTCCTGCTGCCTTCAACCTCAAAACCACCCTTTCCCACTTGGTGCAGCGCCAGGCAGAAAAATGGCCATATGTCTGGAGATTGGTCCCACGCCCAAAGAGCCAGCAGGGAAAACAATGCCTTGTTCTAAAGCTCTTTGGGAACTGCTGGTGTGGCCCCACAGACCTGGGGGCTGCAGGCTTTCCTGCTGCCTTCAGCCTCAAAACCACCCTTTCCCACTTGGTGCAGTGCCAGGCACAAAAATGGCCATATGTCTGGAGATTGGTCCCACGCCCAAAGAGCCAGCAGGGAAAACTATGCCTTGTTCTAAAGCTCATTCGGAACCGCTTGCGTAGCCCCACAGACCTGGGGGCTGCAGCCTTTCCTGCTGCCTTCAGCCTCAAAACCACCCTTTCCCACTTGGTGCAGCGCCAGGCACAAAAATGGCCATATGTCTGGAGATTGGTCCCATGCCCAAAGAGCCAGCAGGGAAAACTATGCCTTGTTCTAAAGCTCTTTGGGGACCGCTTGCGTAGCCCCACAGACGTGGGGGCTGCAGGCTTTCCTGCTGCCTTCAACCTCAAAACCACCCTTTCCCACTTGGTGCAGCGCCAGGCAGAAAAATGGCCATATGTCTGGAGATTGGTCCCACGCCCAAAGAGCCAGCAGGGAAAACAATGCCTTGTTCTAAAGCTCTTTGGGAACTGCTGGTGTGGCCCCACAGACCAGGGGGCTGCAGGCTTTCCTGCTGCCTTCAGCCTCAAAACCACCCTTTCCCACTTGGTGCAGCGCCAGGCACAAAAATGGCCATATGTCTGGAGATTGGTCCCACGCCCAAAGAGCCAGCAGGGAAAACTATGCCTTGTTCTAAAGCTCTTTGGTAACTGCTTGCGTAGCCCCACAGACCAGGGGGCTGCAGGCTTTCCTGCTGCCTTCAGCCTCAAAACCACCCTTTCCCACTTGGTGCAGCGCCAGGCAGAAAAATGGCCATATGTCTGGAGATTGGTCCCACACCCAAAGAGCCAGCAGGGAAAACAATGCCTTGTTCTAAAGCTCTTTGGGAACCGCTGGTGTGGCCCCACAGACCAGGGGGCTGCAGGCTTTCCTGCTGCCTTCAGCCTCAAACCACACTTTCCCACTTGGTGCAGCGCCAGGCACAAAAATGGCCATATGTCTGGAGATTGGTCCCACGCCCAAAGAGCCAGCAGGGAAAACTATGCCTTGTTCTAAAGCTCTTTGGGAACCGCTGGTGTGGCCCCACACACCTGGGGGCTGCAGGCTCTCCTGCTGCCTTCAGCCTCAAAACCACCCTTTCCCACTTGGTGCAGCGCCAGGCACAAAAATGGCCATATGTCTGGAGATTGGTCGCATGCGGAAAGAGCCAGCAGGGAAAACTATGCCTTGTTCTAAAGCTCTTTGCGAACCGCTTGCGTAGCCCCACAGACCTGGGGGCTGCAGGCCTTCCTGCTGCCTTCAACCTCAAAACCACCCTTTCCCACTTGGCGCAGCGCCAGGCACAAAAATGGCCATATGTCTGGAGACTGGTCCCACTCCCAAAGAGTCAGAAGGGAAAACTATTCCTTGTTCTAAAGCTCTTTGGGAACCGCTTGCGTAGCCCCACAGACATGGGGGCTGCAGGCTTTCCTGCTGCCTTCAGCCTCAAAACCACCCTTTCCCACTTGGCGCCGCGCCAGGCACAAAAATGGCCATATGTCTGGAGATTGGTCGCACGCCCAAAGAGCCAGCAGGGAATACTATGCCTTGTTCTAAAGCTCTTTGGGAACCGCTGGTGTGGCCCCACAGACCTGGGGGCTGCAGGCTTTCCTGCTGCCTTCAGCCTCAAAACCACCCTTTCCCACTTGGTGCAGCGCCAGGCACAAAAATGGCCATATGTCTGGAGATTGGTCCCACGCCCAAAGAGCCAGCAGGGAAAACTATGCCTTGTTCTAAAGCATTTTGGGAACCGCTTGCGTAGCCCCACAGACCTGGGGGCTGCAGGCTTTCCTGCTGCCTTCAGCCTCAAAACCACCCTTTCCCACTTGGTGCAGCGCCAGGCACAAAAATGGCCATATGTCTGGAGATTGGTCCCACGCCCAAAGAGCCAGCAGGGAAAACTATGCCTTGTTCTAAAGCTCTTTGGGGACCGCTTGCGTAGCCCCACAGACCAGGGGGCTGCAGGCTTTCCTGCTGCCTTCAACCTCAAAACCACCCTTTCCCACTTGGTGCAGCGCCAGGCACAAAAATGGCCATATGTCTGGAGATTGGTCCCACGCCCAAAGAGCCAGCAGGGAAAACTATGCCTTGTTCTAAAGCTCTTTGGCAACCGCTTGCGTAGCCCCACAGACCTGGGGGCTGCAGGCTTTCCTGCTGCCTTCAGCCTCAAAACCACCCTTTCCCACTTGGTGCAGCGCCAGGCACAAAAATGGCCATATGTCTGGAGATTGGTCCCACGCCCAAAGAGCCAGCAGGGAAAACTATGCCTTGTTCTAAAGCTCTTTGGTAACTGCTTGCGTAGCCCCACAGACCTGGGGGCTGCAGGCTTTCCTGCTGCCTTCAGCCTCAAAACCACCCTTTCCCACTTGGTGCAGCGCCAGGCAGAAAAATGGCCATATGTCTGGAGATTAGTCCCATGCGCAAAGAGCCAGCAGGGAAAACAATGCCTTGTTCTAAAGCTCTTTGGGAACCGCTGGTGTGGCCCCACACACCTGGGGGCTGCAGGCTTTCCTGCTGCCTTCAGCCTCAAAACCACCCTTTCCCACTTGGTGCAACGCCAGGCAGAAAAATGGCCATATGTATGGAGATTGGTCGCATGCGGAAAGAGCCAGCAGGGAAAACTATGCCTTGTTCTAATGCTCTTTGGGAACGGCTTGCGTAGCCCCACAGAGCTGGGGGCTGCAGGCCTTCCTGCTGCCTTCAACCTCAAAACCACTCTTTCCCACTTGGTGCAGCGCCAGGCACAAAAATGGCCATATGTCTGGAGACTGGTCCCACTCCCAAAGAGTCAGAAGGGAAAACTATGCCTTGTTCTAAAGCTCTTTGGGAACCGCTTGCGTAGCCCCACAGACCTGGGGGCTGCAGGCTTTCCTGCTGCCTTCAGCCTCAAAACCACCCTTTCCCACTTGGCGCCGCGCCAGGCACAAAAATGGCCATATGTCTGGAGATTGGTCGCACGTCGAAAGAGCCAGAAGGGAAAACTATGCCTTGTTCTAAAGCTCTTTGGGAACCGCTGGTGTGGCACCACAGACCAGGGGGCTGCAGGCTTTCCTGCTGCCTTCAGCCTCAAAACCACCCTTTCCCACTTGGCGCCGCGCCAGGCACAAAAATGGCCATATGTCTGGAGATTGGTCCCACGCCCAAAGAGCCAGCAGGGAAAACTATGCCTTGTTCTAAAGCTCTTTGGGAACCGCTTGCGTAGCCCCACACACCTGGGGGCTGCAGGCTTTCCTGCTGCCTTCAGCCTCAAAACCACCCTTTCCCACTTGGTGCAGCGCCAGGCATAAAAATGGCCATATGTCTGGAGATTGGTCCCACGCCCAAAGAGCCAGCAGGGAAAACTATGCCTTGTTCTAAAGCTCTTTGGGAACCGCTGGTGTGGCCCCACAGACCAGGGGGCTGCAGGCTTTCCTGCTGCCTTCATCCTCAAAACCACCCTTTCCCACTTGGTGCAGCGCCAGGCACAAAAATGGCCATATGTCTGGAGATTGGTCGCATGCGGAAAGAGCCAGCAGGGAAAACTATGCCTTGTTCTAAAGCTCTTTGCGAACCGCTTGCGTAGCCCCACAGACCTGGGGGCTGCAGGCCTTCCTGCTGCCTTCAACCTCAAAACCACCCTTTCCCACTTGGCGCAGCGCCAGGCACAAAAATGGCCATATGTCTGGAGACTGGTCCCACTCCCAAAGAGTCAGAAGGGAAAACTATTCCTTGTTCTAAAGCTCTTTGGGAACCGCTTGCGTAGCCCCACAGACATGGGGGCTGCAGGCTTTCCTGCTGCCTTCAGCCTCAAAACCACCCTTTCCCACTTGGCGCCGCGCCAGGCACAAAAATGGCCATATGTCTGGAGATTGGTCGCACGCCCAAAGAGCCAGCAGGGAATACTATGCCTTGTTCTAAAGCTCTTTGGGAACCGCTGGTGTGGCCCCACAGACCTGGGGGCTGCAGGCTTTCCTGCTGCCTTCAGCCTCAAAACCACCCTTTCCAACTTGGTGCAGCGCCAGGCACAAAAATGGCCATATGTCTGGAGATTGGTCCCACGCCCAAAGAGCCAGCAGGGAAAACTATGCCTTGTTCTAAAGCTCTTTGGGAACCGCTTGCGTAGCCCCACAGACCTGGGGGCTTCAGGCTTTCCTGCTGCCTTCAGCCTCAAAACCACCCTTTCCCACTTGGTGCAGCGCCAGGAACAAAAATGGCCATATGTCTGGAGATTGGTCCCACGCCCAAAGAGCCAGCAGGGAAAACTATGCCTTGTTCTAAAGCTCTTTGGGGACCGCTTGCGTAGCCCCACAGACCAGGGGGCTGCAGGCTTTCCTGCTGCCTTCAACCTCAAAACCACCCTTTCCCACTTGGTGCAGCGCCAGGCACAAAAATGGCCATATGTCTGGAGATTGGTCCCACGCCCAAAGAGCCAGCAGGGAAAACTATGCCTTGTTCTAAAGCTCTTTGGCAACCGCTTGCGTAGCCCCACAGACCTGGGGGCTGCAGGCCTTCCTGCTGCCTTCAACCTCAAAACCACCCTTTCCCACTTGGTGCAGCGCCAGGCACAAAAATGGCCATATGTCTGGAGACTGGTCCCACTCCCAAAGAGTCAGAAGGGAAAACTATGCCTTGTTCTAAAGCTCTTTGGGAACCGCTTGCGTAGCCCCACAGACCTGGGGGCTGCAGGCTTTCCTGCTGCCTTCAGCCTCAAAACCACCCTTTCCCACTTTGCGCCGCGCCAGGCAGAAAAATGGCCATATGTCTGGAGATTGGTCGCACGCCCAAAGAGCCAGCAGGGAAAACTATGCCTTGTTCTAAAGCTCTTTGGGAACCGCTGGTGTGGCCCCACAGACCTGGGGGCTGCAGGCTTTCCTGCTGCCTTCAGCCTTAAAACCACCCTTTCCCACTTGGTGCAGCGCCAGGCACAAAAATGGCCATATGTCTGGAGATGGGTCCCACGCCCAAAGAGCCAGCAGGGAAAACTATGCCTTGTTGTAAAGCTCTTTGGGAACCGCTTGCGTAGCCCCACAGACCTGGGGGCTGCAGGCTTTCCTGCTGCCTTCAGCCTCAAAACCACCCTTTCCCACTTGGCGCCGCGCCAGGCACGAAAATGGCCATATGTCTGGGGATTGGTCCCACGCCCAAAGAGCCAGCAGGGAAAACTATGCCTTGTTCTAAAGCTCTTTGGGAACCGCTTGCGTAGCCCCACACACCTGGGGGCTGTAGGCTTTCCTGCTGCCTTCAGCCTCAAAACCACCCTTTCCCACTTGGTGCAGCGCCAGGCACAAAAATGGCCATATGTCTGGAGATTGGTCCCATGCGCAAAGAGCCAGCAGGGAAAACAATGCCTTGTTCTAAAGCTCTTTGGGAACCGCTGGTGTGGCCCCACAGACCAGGGGGCTGCAGGCTTTCCTGCTGCCTTCAGCCTCAAAACCACCCTTTCCCACTTGGCGCCGCGCCAGGCACAAAAATGGCCATATGTCTGGAGATTGGTCGCACGTCGAAAGAGCCAGAAGGGAAAACTATGCCTTGTTCTAAAGCTCTTTGGGAACCGCTGGTGTGGCCCCACAGACCAGGGGGCTGCAGGCTTTCCTGCTGCCTTCAGCCTCAAAACCACCCTTTCCCACTTGGTGCAGCGCCAGGCACAAAAATGGCCATATGTCTGGAGATTGGTCCCACGCCCAAAGAGCCAGCAGGGAAAACTATGCCTTGTTCTAAAGCTCTTTGGGAACCGATTGCGTAGCCCCACACACCTGGGGGCTGCAGGCTTTCCTGCTGCCTTCAGCCTCAAAACCACCCTTTCCCACTTGGTGCAGCGCCAGGCATAAAAATGGCCATATGTCTGGAGATTAGTCCCATGCGCAAAGAGCCAGCAGGGAAAACTATGCCTTGTTCTAAAGCTCTTTGGGAACCGCTGGTGTGGCCCCACAGACCACGGGGCTGCAGGCTTTCCTGCTGCCTTCATCCTCAAAACCACCCTTTCCCACTTGGTGCAGCGCCAGGCACAAAAATGGCCATATGTCTGGAGATTGGTCGCATGCGGAAAGAGCCAGCAGGGAAAACTATGCCTTGTTCTAAAGCTCTTTGCGAACCGCTTGCGTAGCCCCACAGACCTGGGGGCTGCAGGCCTTCCTGCTGCCTTCAACCTCAAAACCACCCTTTCCCACTTGGCGCAGCGCCAGGCACAAAAATGGCCATATGTCTGGAGACTGGTCCCACTCCCAAAGAGTCAGAAGGGAAAACTATTCCTTGTTCTAAAGCTCTTTGGGAACCGCTTGCGTAGCCCCACAGACATGGGGGCTGCAGGCTTTCCTGCTGCCTTCAGCCTCAAAACCACCCTTTCCCACTTGGCGCCGCGCCAGGCACAAAAATGGCCATATGTCTGGAGATTGGTCCCACGCCCAAAGAGCCAGCAGGGAAAACTATGCCTTGTTCTAAAGCTCTTTGGGAACCGCTTGCGTAGCCCCACAGACCTGGGGGCTTCAGGCTTTCCTGCTGCCTTCAGCCTCAAAACCACCCTTTCCCACTTGGTGCAGCGCCAGGCACAAAAATGGCCATATGTCTGGAGATTGGTCCCACGCCCAAAGAGCCAGCAGGGAAAACTATGCCTGTTCTAAAGCTCTTTGGGGACCGCTTGCGTAGCCCCACACACCTGGGGGCTGCAGGCTTTCCTGCTGCCTTCAACCTCAAAACCACCCTTTCCCACTTGGTGCAGCGCCAGGCACAAAAATGGGCATATGTCTGGAGATTGGTCCCACGCCCAAAGAGCCAGCAGGGAAAACTATGCCTTGTTCTAAAGCTCTTTGGCAACCGCTTGCGTAGCCCCACAGACCTGGGGGCTGCAGGCTTTCCTGCTGCCTTCAGCCTCAAAACCACCCTTTCCCACTTGGTGCAGCGCCAGGCATAAAAATGGCCATATGTCTGGAGATTAGTCCCACGCCCAAAGAGCCAGCAGGGAAAACAATGCCTTGTTCTAAAGCTCTTTGGGAACCGCTGGTGTGGCCCCACAGACCAGGGGGCTGCAGGCTTTCCTGCTGCCTTCCGCCTCAAAACCACCCTTTCCCACTTGGTGCAGCGCCAGGCACAAAAATGGCCATATGTCTGGAGATTGGTCGCATGCGGAAAGAGCCAGCAGGGAAAACTATGCCTTGTTCTAAAGCTCTTTGGGAACCGCTTGCGTAGCCCCACAGACCTGGGGGCTGCAGGCCTTCCTGCTGCCTTCAACCTCAAAACCACCCTTTCCCACTTGGTGCAGCGCCAGGCACAAAAATGGCCATATGTCTGGAGACTGGTACCACTCCCAAAGAGTCAGAAGGGAAAACTATGCCTTGTTCTAAAGCTCTTTGGGAACCGCTTGCGTAGCCCCACAGACCTGGGGGCTGCAGGCTTTCCTGCTGCCTTCAGCCTCAAAACCACCCTTTCCCACTTTGCGCCGCGCCAGGCAGAAAAATGGCCATATGTCTGGAGATTGGTCGCACGCCCAAAGAGCCAGCAGGGAAAACTATGCCTTGTTCTAAAGCTCTTTGGGAACCGCTGGTGTGGCCCCACAGACCTGGGGGCTGCAGGCTTTCCTGCTGCCTTCAGCCTTAAAACCACCCTTTCCCACTTGGTGCAGCGCCAGGCACAAAAATGGCCATATGTCTGGAGATGGGTCCCACGCCCAAAGAGCCAGCAGGGAAAACTATGCCTTGTTGTAAAGCTCTTTGGGAACCGCTTGTGTAGCCCCACAGACCTGGGGGCTGCAGGCTTTCCTGCTGCCTTCAGCCTCAAAACCACCCTTTCCCACTTGGCGCCGCGCCAGGCACGAAAATGGCCATATGTCTGGGGATTGGTCCCACGCCCAAAGAGCCAGCAGGGAAAACTATGCCTTGTTCTAAAGCTCTTTGGGAACCGCTTGCGTAACCCCACACACCTGGGGGCTGTAGGCTTTCCTGCTGCCTTCAACCTCAAAACCACCCTTTCCCACTTGGTGCAGCGCCAGGCACAAAAATGGCCATATGTCTGGAGATTGGTCCCATGCCCAAAGAGCCAGCAGGGAAAACTATGCCTTGTTCTAAAGCTCTTTGGGAACTGCTGGTGTGGCCCCACAGACCTGGGGGCTACAGGCTTTCCTGCTGCCTTCAGCCTCAAAACCACCCTTTCCCACTTGGTGCAGCGCCAGGCACAAAAATGGCCATATGTCTGGAGATTGGTCGCACGCCCAAAGAGCCAGCAGGGAAAACAATGCCTTGTTCTAAAGCTCTTTGGGAACCGCTGGTGTGGCCCCACAGACGTGGGGGCTGCAGGCTTTCCTGCTGCCTTCAGCCTCAAAACCACCCTTTCCCACTTGGTGCAGCGCCAGGCACAAAAATGGCCATATGTCTGGAGATTGGTCCCATGCCCAAAGAGCCAGCAGGGAAAACTATGCCTTGTTCTAAAGCTCTTTGGGAACCGCTTGTGTAGCCCCACAGACCTGGGGGCTGCAGGCCTTCCTGCTGCCTTCAGCCTCAAAACCACCCTTTCCCAACTGGCGCCGCGCCAGGCATAAAAATGGCCATATGTCTGGAGACTGGTGCCACTCCCAAAGAGTCAGAAGGGAAAACTATGCCTTGTTCTAAAGCTCTTTGGGAACCGCTTGCGAAGCCCCACACACCTGGGGGCTGCAGGCTTTCCTGCTGCCTTCAGCCTCAAAACCACCCTTTCCCACTTGGCGCCGCCCCAGGCACAAAAATGGCCATATGTCTGGAGGTTGGTAAAACGCCCAAAGAGCCAGCAGGGAAAACTATGCCTTGTTCTAAAGCTCTTTGGGAACCGCTGGTTTGGCCCCACACACCTGGGGGCTGCAGGCTTTCCTGCTGCCTTCAGCCTCAAAACCACCCTTTCCCACTTGGTGCAGCGCCAGGCACAAAAATGGCCCTATGTCTGGAGATTGGTCCCACGCCCAAAGAGCCAGCAGGGAAAACTATGCCTTGTTCTAAAGCTCTTTGGGAACCGCTGGTGTGGCCCCACAGACCAGGGGGCTGCAGGCTTTCCTGCTGCCTTCAGCCTCAAAACCACCCTTTCCCACTTGGTGCAGCGCCAGGCATAAAAATGGCCATATGTCTGGAGATTAGTCCCATGCGCAAAGAGCCAGCAGGGAAAACTATGCCTTGTTCTAAAGCTCTTTGGGAACCGCTTGATTAGCCCCACAGACCTGGGGGCTGCAGGCTTTCCTGCTGCCTTCATCCTCAAAACCACCCTTTCCCACTTGGTGCAGCGCCAGGCACAAAAATGGCCATATGTCTGGAGATTGGTCGCATGAGGAAAGAGCCAGCAGGGAAAACTATGCCTTGTTCTAAAGCTCTTTGGGGACCGCTTGCGTAGCCCCACACACCTGGGGGCTGCAGGCTTTCCTGCTGCCTTCAACCTCAAAACCACCCTTTCCCACTTGGTGCAGCGCCAGGCACAAAAATGGGCATATGTCTGGAGATTGGTCCCACGCCCAAAGAGCCAGCAGGGAAAACTATGCCTTGTTCTAAAGCTCTTTGGCAACCGCTTGCGTAGCCCCACAGACCTGGGGGCTGCAGGCTTTCCTGCTGCCTTCAGCCTCAAAACCACCCTTTCCCACTTGGTGCAGCGCCAGGCATAAAAATGGCCATATGTCTGGAGATTAGTCCCACGCCCAAAGAGCCAGCAGGGAAAACAATGCCTTGTTCTAAAGCTCTTTGGGAACCGCTGGTGTGGCCCCACAGACCAGGGGGCTGCAGGCTTTCCTGCTGCCTTCCGCCTCAAAACCACCCTTTCCCACTTGGTGCAGCGCCAGGCACAAAAATGGCCATTTGTCTGGAGACTGGTACCACTCCCAAAGAGTCAGAAGGGAAAACTATGCCTTGTTCTAAAGCTCTTTGGGAACCGCTTGCGAAGCCCCACACACCTGGGGGCTGCAGGCTTTCCTGCTGCCTTCAGCCTCAAAACCACCCTTTCCCACTTGGCGCCGCGCCAGGCACAAAAATGGGCATATGTCTGGAGGTTGGTAAAACGCCCAAAGAGCCAGCAGGGAAAACTATGCCTTGTTCTAAAGCTCTTTGGGAACCGCTGGTGTGGCCCCACACACCTGGGGGCTGCAGGCTTTCCTGCTGCCTTCAGCCTGAAAACCACCCTTTCCCACTTGGTGCAGCGCCAGGCACAAAAATGGCCATATGTCTGGAGATTGGTCCCACGCCCAAAGAGCCAGCAGGGAAAACTATGCCTTGTTCTAAAGCTCTTTGGGAACCGCTGGTGTGGCCCCACAGACCAGGGGGCTGCAGGCTTTCCTGCTGCCTTCAGCCTCAAAACCACCCTTTCCCACTTGGTGCAGCGCCAGGCACAAAAATGGCCATATGTCTGGAGATTGGTCCCACGCCCAAAGAGCCAGCAGGGAAAACTATGCCTTGTTCTAAAGCTCTTTGGGAACCGATTGCGTAGCCCCACACACCTGGGGGCTGCAGGCTTTCCTGCTGCCTTCATCCTCAAAACCACCCTTTCCCACTTGGTGCAGCGCCAGGCACAAAAATGGCCATATGTCTGGAGATTGGTCGCATGCGGAAAGAGCCAGCAGGGAAAACTATGCCTTGTTCTAAAGCTCTTTGCGAACCGCTTGCGTAGCCCCACAGACCTGGGGGCTGCAGGCCTTCCTGCTGCCTTCAACCTCAAAACCACCCTTTCCCACTTGGCGCAGCGCCAGGCACAAAAATGGCCATATGTCTGGAGACTGGTCCCACTCCCAAAGAGTCAGAAGGGAAAACTATTCCTTGTTCTAAAGCTCTTTGGGAACCGCTTGCGTAGCCCCACAGACATGGGGGCTGCAGGCTTTCCTGCTGCCTTCAGCCTCAAAACCACCCTTTCCCACTTGGCGCCGCGCCAGGCACAAAAATGGCCATATGTCTGGAGATTGGTCCCACGCCCAAAGAGCCAGCAGGGAATACTATGCCTTGTTCTAAAGCTCTTTGGGAACCGCTGGTGTGGCCCCACAGACCTGGGGGCTGCAGGCTTTCCTGCTGCCTTCAGCCTCAAAACCACCCTTTCCCACTTGGTGCAGCGCCAGGCACAAAAATGGCCATATGTCTGGAGATTGGTCCCACGCCCAAAGAGCCAGCAGGGAAAACTATGCCTTGTTCTAAAGCTCTTTGGCAACCGCTTGCGTAGCCCCACACACCTGGGGGCTGCAGGCTTTCCTGCTGCCTTCAGCCTCAAAACCACCCTTTCCCACTTGGTGCAGCGCCAGGCATAAAAATGGCCATATGTCTGGAGATTAGTCCCACGCCCAAAGAGCCAGCAGGGAAAACTATGCCTTGTTCTAAAGCTCTTTGGGGACCGCTTGCGTAGCCCCACACACCTGGGGGCTGCAGGCTTTCCTGCTGCCTTCAACCTCAAAACCACCCTTTCCCACTTGGTGCAGCGCCAGGCACAAAAATGGCCATACGTCTGGAGATTGGTCGCATGCGGAACGAGCCAGCAGGGAAAACTATGCCTTGTTCTAAAGCTCTTTGGGAACCGCTTGCGTAGCCCCACAGACCTGGGGGCTGCAGGCCTTCCTGCTGCCTTCAACCTCAAAACCACCCTTTCCCACTTGGTGCAGCGCCAGGCACAAAAATGGCCATATGTCTGGAGACTGGTCCCACTCCCAAAGAGTCAGAAGGGAAAACTATGCCTTGTTCTAAAGCTCTTTGGGAACCGCTTGCGTAGCCCCACAGACGTGGGGGCTGCAGGCTTTCCTGCTGCCTTCAGCCTCAAAACCACCCTTTCCCACTTGGCGCCGCGCCAGGCACAAAAATGGCCATATGTCTGGAGATTGGTCGCACGCCCAAAGAGCCAGCAGGGAAAACTATGCCTTGTTCTAAAGCTCTTTGGGAACCGCTGGTGTGGCCCCACAGACCTGGGGGCTGCAGGCTTTCCTGCTGCCTTCAGCCTCAAAACCACCCTTTCCCACTTGGTGCAGCGCCAGGCACAAAAATGGCCATTTGTCTGGAGACTGGTACCACTCCCAAAGAGTCAGAAGGGAAAACTATGCCTTGTTCTAAAGCTCTTTGGGAACCGCTTGCGAAGCCCCACACACCTGGGGGCTGCAGGCTTTCCTGCTGCCTTCAGCCTCAAAACCACCCTTTCCCACTTGGCGCCGCGCCAGGCACAAAAATGGGCATATGTCTGGAGGTTGGTAAAACGCCCAAAGAGCCAGCAGGGAAAACTATGCCTTGTTCTAAAGCTCTTTGGGAACCGCTGGTGTGGCCCCACAGACCAGGGGGCTGCAGGCTTTCCTGCTGCCTTCAGCCTCAAAACCACCCTTTCCCACTTGGTGCAGCGCCAGGCACAAAAATGGCCATATGTCTGGAGATTGGTCCCACGCCCAAAGAGCCAGCAGGGAAAACTATGCCTTGTTCTAAAGCTCTTTGGGAACCGCTTGCGTAGCCCCACAGACCTGGGGGCTGCAGGCTTTCCTGCTGCCTTCAGCCTCAAAACCACCCTTTCCCACTTGGTGCAGCGCCAGGCAGAAAAATGGCCATATGTCTGGAGATTGGTCCCACGCCCAAAGAGCCAGCAGAGAAAACAATGCCTTGTTCTAAAGCTCTTTGGGAACCGCTGGTGTGGTCCCACAGACCAGGGGGCTGCAGGCTTTCCTGCTGCCTTCAGCCTCAAAACCACCCTTTCCCACTTGGTGCCGCGCCAGGCACAAAAATGGCCATATGTCTGGAGATTGGTCCCACGGCCAAAGAGCCAGCAGGGAAAACTATGCCTTGTTCTAAAGCTCTTTGGGAACCGCTTGCGTAGCCCCACACACCTGGGGGCTGCAGGCTTTCCTGCTGCCTTCAGCCTCAAAACCACCCTTTCCCACTTGGTGCAGCGCCAGGCAGAAAAATGGCCATATGTCTGGATATTAGTCCCATGCGCAAAGAGCCAGCAGGGAAAACAATGCCTTGTTGTAAAGCTCTTTGGGAACCGCTGGTGTGGCCCCACAGACCAGGGGGCTGCAGGCTTTCCTGCTGCCTTCAGCCTCAAAACCACCCTTTCCCACTTGGTGCAGCGCAAGGCACAAAAATGGCCATATGTCTGGAGATTGGTCCCATGCCCAAAGAGCCAGCAGGGAAAACTATGCCTTGTTCTAAAGCTCTTTGGGAACCGCTTGCGTAGCCCCACACACCTGGGGGCTGCAGGCTTTCCTGCTGCCTTCAGCCTCAAAACCACCCTTTCCCACTTGGTGCAGCGCCAGGCACAAAAATGGCCATATGTCTGGGGATTGGTCCCACGCCCAAAGAGCCAGCAGAGAAAACAATGCCTTGTTCTAAAGCTCTTTGGGAACTGCTGGTGTGGCCCCACAGACCTGGGGGCTGCAGGCTTTCCTGCTGCCTTCAGCCTCAAAACCACCCTTTCCCACTAGGTGCCGCGCCAGGCACAAAAATGGCCATATGTCTGGAGATTGGTCCCACGCCCAAAGAGCCAGCAGGGAAAACTATGCCTTGTTCTAAAGCTCTTTGGGAACCGCTTGCGTAGCCCCACAGACCTGGGGGCTGCAGGCTTTCCTGCTGCCTTCAGCCTCAAAACCACCCTTTCCCACTTGGTGCAGCGCCAGGCAGAAAAATGGCCATATGTCTGGAGATTGGTCCCACGCCCAAAGAGCCAGCAGGGAATACTATGCCTTGTTCTAAAGCTCTTTGGGAACCGCTGCTGTGGCCCCACAGACCTGGGGGCTGCAGGCTTTCCTGCTGCCTTCAGCCTCAAAACCACCCTTTCCCACTTGGTGCAGCGCCAGGCAGAAAAATGGCCATATGTCTGGATATTAGTCCCATGCGCAAAGAGCCAGCAGGGAAAACTATGCCTTGTTCTAAAGCTCTTTGGGAACCGCTTGCGTAGCCCCACACACCTGGGGGCTGCAGGCTTTCCTGCTGCCTTCAGCCTCGAAACCACCCTTTCCCACTTGGCGCCGCGCCAGGCACAAAAATGGCCATATGTCTGGAGATTGGTCCCACGCCCAAAGAGTCAGAAGGGAAAACTATGCCTTGTTGTAAAGCTCTTTGGGAACCGCTTGTGTAGCCCCACAGACCTGGGGGCTGCAGGCTTTCCTGCTGCCTTCAGCCTCAAAACCACCCTTTCCCACTTGGCGACGCGCCAGGCACAAAAATGGCCATATGTCTGGAGATTGGTCCCATGCCCAAAGAGCCAGCAGGGAAAACTATGCCTTGTTCTAAAGCTCTTTGGGAACCGCTTGCGTAGCCCCACACACCTGGGGGCTGCAGGCTTTCCTGCTGCCTTCAGCCTCAAAACCACCCTTTCCCACTTGGTGCAGCGCCAGGCACAAAAATGGCCATATGTCTGGAGATTGGTCCCACGCCCAAAGAGCCAGCAGGGAAAACAATGCCTTGTTCTAAAGGTCTTTGGGAACTGCTGGTGTGGCCCCACACACCTGGGGGCTGCAGGCTTTCCTGCTGCCTTCAGCCTCAAAACCATCCTTTCCCACTTGGTGCAGCGCCAGGCACAAAAATGGCCATATGTCTGGAGATTGGTCCCACGACCAAAGAGCCAGCAGGGAAAACTATGCCTTCTTCTAAAGCTCTTTGGGAACCGCTTCCGTAGACCCACAGCCCTGGGGGCTGCAGGCTTTCCTGCTGCCTTCAGCCTCAAAACCACCCTTTCCCACTTGGCGCTGCGCCAGGCACAAAAATGGCCATATGACTGGAGATTGGTCCCATGCCCAAAGAGCCAGCAGGGAAAACTATGCCTTGTTCTAAAGCTCTTTGGGAACAGCTTACGTAGCCCCACAGACCTGGGGGCTGCAGGCTTTCCTGCTGCCTTCAGCCTCAAAACCACCCTTTCCCACTTGGTGCAGCGCCAGGCAGAAAAATGGCCATATTTCTGGAGATTAGTCCCATGCGCAAAGAGCAAACAGGGAAAACAATGCCTTGTTCTAAAGCTCTTTGGGAACCGCTGGTGTGGCCCCACAAACCAGGGGGCTGCAGGCTTTCCTGCTGCCTTCAGCCTCAAAACCACCCTTTCCCACTTGGTGCAGCGCAAGGCACAAAAATGGCCATATGTCTGGAGATTGGTCGCACGCCCAAAGAGCCAGCAGGGAAAACAATGCCTTGTTCTAAAGGTCTTTTGGAACCGCTGGTGTGGCCCCACAGACCTGGGGGCTGCAGGCTTTCCTGCTGCCTTCAGCCTCAAAACCACCCTTTCCCACTTGGTGCAGCGCAAGGCACAAAAATGGCCATATGTCTGGAGATTGGTCCCACGCCCAAAGAGCCAGCAGGGAAAACAATGCCTTGTTCTAAAGCTCTTTGGGAACTGATGGTGTGGCCCCACAGACCAGGGGGCTGCAGGCTTTCCTGCTGCCTTCAGCCTGAAAACCACCCTTTCCCACTTGGTGCAGCGCCAGGCACAAAAATGGCCATATGTCTGGAGATTGGTCCCACGCCCAAAGAGCCAGCAGGGAAAACTATGCCTTGTTCTAAAGCTCTTTGGGAACCGCTTGCGTAGCCCCACAGCCCTGGGGGCTGCAGGCTTTCCTGCTGCCTTCAGCCTCAAAACCACCCTTTCCCACTTGGTGCAGCGCCAGGCACAAAAATGGCCATAAGTCTGGAGATTGGTCCCACACCCAAAGAGCCAGCAGGGAAAACTATGCCTTGTTCTAAAGCTCTTAGGGAACCGCTTGCGTAGCCCCACAGACCTGGGGGCTGCAGGCTTTCCTGCTGCCTTGAACCTCAAAACCACCCTGTCCCACTTGGCACCGCGCCAGGCACAAAAATGGCCATATGTCTGGAGACTGGTCCCACGCCCCAAGAGCCAGCAGGGAAAACTATGCCTTGTTCTAAAGCTCTTTGGCAACCGATTGCGTAGCCCCACACACCTGGGGGCTGCAGGCTTTCCTGCTGCCTTCAGCCTCAAAACCACCCTTTCCCACTTGGTGCAGCGCCAGGCAGAAAAATGGCCATATGTCTGGAGATTGGTCCCACGCCCAAAGAGCCAGCAGGGAAAACTATGCCTTGTTCTAAAGCTCTTAGGGAACCGCTGTTGTGTCCCCACAGACCTGGGGGCTGCAGGCTTTCCTGCTGCCTTCAGCCTCAAAACCACCCTTTCCTACTTGGTGCAGCGCCAGGCACAAAAATGGCCATATGTCTGGAGATTGGTCCCACGCCCAAAGAGCCAGCAGGGAAAACTAGGCCTTGTTGTAAAGCTCTTTGGGAACCGCTTGTGTAGCCCCACAGACCTGGGGGCTGCAGGCTTTCCTGCTGCCTTCAGCCTCAAAACCACCCTTTCCCACTTGGTGCAGCGCCAGGCACAAAAATGGCCATATGTCTGGAGATGGGTCCCACGACCAAAGAGCCAGCAGGGAAAACTATGCCTTGTTCTAAAGCTCTTTGGGAACCGCTTGTGTAGCCCCACAGACCTGGGGGCTGCAGGCTTTCCTGCTCCCTTCAGCCTCAAAACCACCCTTTCCCACTTGGCGCCGAGCCAGGCACAAAAATGGCCATATGTCTGGAGACTGGTCCCACACCCAAAGAGCCAGCAGGGAAAACTATGCCTTGTTCTAAAGCTCTTTGGGAACGGCTTGCGTAGCCCCACACACCTGGGGGCTGCAGGCTTTCCTGCTGCCTTCAGCCTCAAAACCACCCTTTCCCACTTGGTGCAGCGCCAGGCACAAAAATGGCCATATGTCTGGAGACTGGTCCCATGCCCAAAGAGGCAGCAGGGAAAACTATGCCTTGTTCTAAAGCTCTTTGGGGACCGCTTGCGTAGCCCCACAGACCTGGGGGCTGCAGGCTTTCCTGCTGCCTTCAGCCTCAAAACCACCCTTTCCCACTTGGTGCAGCGCCAGGCAGAAAAATGGCCATATGTCTGGAGATTGGTCCCACGCCCAAAGAGCCAGCAGGGAAAACAATGCCTTGTTCTAAAGCTCTTTGGGAACTGCTGGTGTGGCCCCACAGACCTGGGGGCTACAGGCTTTCCTGCTGCCTTCAGCCTCAAAACCACCCTTTCCCACTTGGTGCAGCGCCAGGCACAAAAATGGCCATATGTCTGGAGATTGGTCCCACGCCCAAAGAGCCAGCAGGGAAAACAATGCCTTGTTCTAAAGCTCTTTGGGAACCGCTGGTGTGGCCCCACAGACCGGGGGCTGCAGGCTTTCCTGCTGCCTTCAGCCTCAAAACCACCCTTTCCCACTTGGTGCAGCGCCAGGCACAAAAATGGCCATATGTCTGGAGATTGGTCCAATGCCCAAAGAGCCAGCAGGGAAAACTATGCCTTGTTCTAAAGCTCTTTGGGAACCGATTGTGTAGCCCCACAGACCTGGGGGCTGCAGGCCTTCCTGCTGCCTTCAGCCTCAAAACCACCCTTTCCCACTTGGCGCAGCGCCAGGCATAAAAATGGCCATATGTCTGGAGACTGGTCCCACTCCCAAAGAGTCAGAAGGGAAAACTATGCCTTGTTCTAAAGCTCTTTGGGAACCGCTTGCGTAGCCCCACAGACGTGGGGGCTGCAGGCTTTCCTGCTGCCTTCAGCCTCAAAACCACCCTTTCCCACTTGGCGCCGCGCCAGGCACAAAAATGGCCATATGTCTGGAGGTTGGTAAAACGCCCAAAGAGCCAGCAGGGAAAACTATGCCTTGTTCTAAAGCTCTTTGGGAACCGCTGGTGTGGCCCCACAGACCTGGGGGCTGCAGGCTTTCCTGCTGCCTTCAGCCTCAAAACCACCCTTTCCCACTTGGTGCAGCGCCAGGCACAAAAATGGCCATATGTCTGGAGATTGGTCCCACGCCCAAAGAGCCAGCAGGGAAAACTATGCCTTGTTCTAAAGCTCTTTGGGAACCGCTTGCGTAGACCCACACACCTGGGGGCTGCAGGCTTTCCTGCTGCCTTCAGCCTCAAAACCACCCTTTCCCACTTGGTGCAGCGCCAGGCACAAAAATGGCCATATGTCTGGAGATTGGTCCCACACCCAAAGAGCCAGCAGGGAAAACAATGCCTTGTTCTAAAGCTCTTTGGGGACCGGTTGCGTAGCCCCACAGACCAGGGGGCTGCAGCTTTCCTGCTGCCTTCAGCCTCAAAACCACCCTTTCCCACTTGGCGCCGCGCCAGTCACAAAAATGGCCATATGTCTGGAGATTGGTCCCATGCCCAAAGAGCCAGCAGGGAAAACTATGCCTTGTTCTAAAGCTCTTTGGGAACAGCTTACGTAGCCCCACAGACGTGGGGGCTGCAGGCTTTCCTGCTGCCTTCAGCCTCAAAACCACCCTTTCCCACTTGGTGCAGCGCCAGGTATAAAAATGGCCATATTTCTGGAGATTAGTCCCATGCGCAAAGAGCAAACAGGGAAAACAATGCCTTGTTCTAAAGCTCTTTGGGAACCGCTGGTGTGGCCCCACAGACCAGGGGGCTGCAGGCTT
The DNA here is from genome assembly GCF_964199755.1 of Larus michahellis. Lineage (NCBI taxonomy): Eukaryota > Metazoa > Chordata > Aves > Charadriiformes > Laridae > Larus > Larus michahellis. The sequence continues at coordinate 2,531,715 of NC_133917.1, read as the reverse complement.
TCCTGCTGCCTTCAGCCTCAAAACCACCCTTTCCCACTTGGTGCCGCGCCAGGCACAAAAATGGCCATATGTCTGGAGACTGGTTCCACGCCCAAAGAGCCAGCAGGGAAAACTACGCCTTGTTCTAAAGCTCTTTGGGAACCGCTTGCGTACCCCCACACACCTGGGGGCTGCAGGCTTTCCTGCTGCCTTCAGCCTCAAAACCACCCTTTCCCACTTGGCGCCGCGCCAGGCACAAAAATGGCCATATGTCTGGAGATTGGTCCCACACCCAAAGAGCCAGCAGGGAAAAATATGTCTTGTTCTAAAGCTCTTTGGGAACAGCTTGCGTAGCCCCACAGACCTGGGAGCTGCAGGCTTTCCTGCTGCCTTCAGCCTCAAAACCACCCTTTCCCACTTGGTGCAGCGCCAGGCACAAAAATGGCCATATGTCTGGAGATTGGTCCCATGCCCAAAGAGCCAGCAGGGAAAACTATGCCTTGTTCTAAAGCTCTTTGGGAACCGCTGGTGTGGCCCCACAGACCTGGGGGCTGCAGGCTTTCCTGCTGCCTTCAGCCTCAAAACCACCCTCTCCCACTTGGTGCAGCGCCAGGCAGAAAAATGGCCATATGTCTGGAGATTGGTCCCACGCCCAAAGAGCCAGCAGGGAAAACAATGCCTTGTTCTAAAGCTCTTTGGGAACTGCTGGTGTGGCCCCACAGACCTGGGGGCTGCAGGCTTTCCTGCTGCCTTCAGCCTCAAAACCACCCTTTCCCACTTGGTGCAGCGCCAGGCACAAAAATGGCCATATGTCTGGAGATGGGTCCCACGCCCAAAGAGCCAGCAGGGAAAACTATGCCTTGTTCTAAAGCTCTTTGGGAACCGCTTGCGTAGCCCCACAGCCCTGGGGGCTGCAGGCTTTCCTGCTGCCTTCAGCCTCAAAACCACCCTTTCCCACTTGGTGCAGCGCCAGGCACAAAAATGGCCATATGTCTGGAGATTGGTCCCACGCCCAAAGAGCCAGCAGGGAAAACTATGCCTTGTTCTAAAGCTCTTTGGGGACCGCTTGCGTAGCCCCACAGACCTGAAGGCTGCAGGCTTTCCTGCTGCCTTCAACCTGAAAACCACCCTGTCCCACTTGGCGCCGCGCCAGGCACAAAAATGGCCATATGTCTAGAGACTGGTCCCACGCCCCAAGAGCCAGCAGGGAAAACTATGCCTTGTTCTAAAGCTCTTTGGGAACCGCTTGCGTAGCCCCACACACTTGCGGGCTGCAGGATTTTCTGGCGCTTTCAGCCTCAAAACCACCCTTTCCCACTTGGTGCAGCGCAAGGCACAAAAATGGCCATATGTCTGGAGATTGGTCCCACGCCCAAAGAGCCAGCAGGGAAAACTATGCCTTGTTCTAAAGCTCTTTGGGAACCGCTGTTGTGTCCCCACAGACCAGGGGGCTGCAGGCTTTCCTGCTGCCTTCAGCCTCAAAACCACCCTTTCCCACTTGGTGCAGCGCCAGGCACAAAAATGGCCATATGTCTGGAGACTGGTCCCACGCCCAAAGAGCCAGCAGGGAAAACTATGCCTTGTTCTAAAGCTCTTTGGGAACCGCTTGTGTAGCCCCACAGACCTGGGGGCTGCAGGCCTTCCTGCTGCCTTCAGCCTCAAAACCACCCTTTCCCACTTGGCGCTGCGCCAGGCACAAAAATGGCCATATGTCTGGAGATTGGTCCCACGCCCAAAGAGCCAGCAGGGAAAACTATGCCTTGTTCTAAAGCTCTTTGGGAACCGCTTGCGTAGCTCGACAGACGTGGGGGCTGCAGTCTTTCCTGCTGCCTTCAGCCTCAAAACCACCCTTTCCCACTTGGCGCCGCTCCAGGCACAATAAAGGCCATATGTCTGGAGTTTGGTCCCATGCCCAAAGAGGCAGCAGGGAAAACTATGACTCGTTGTAAAGCTCTTTGGGAACCGCTTGCGTAGCCCCACAGACCAGGGGTCTGCAGGCCTTACTCTTGCCTTCAGCCTCAAAACCACCCTTTCCCACTTGGTGCCACGCCAGGCACAAATGTGGCCATATGTCTGGAGACTGGTCCCACGCCCAAAGAGCCAGCAGGGAAAACTATGCCTTGTTCTAAAGCTCTTTGGGAACCGCTGGTGTGGCCCCGCAGACCTGGGGGCTGCAGGCTTTCCTGCTGCCTTCAGCCTCAAAACCACCCTTTCCCACTTGGTGCAGCGCCAGGCACAAAAATGGCCATATGTCTGGAGACTGGTCCCATGCCCAAAGAGCCAGCAGGGAAAACTATGCCTTGTTCTAAAGCTCTTTTGGAACCGCTGGTGTGGCCCCGCAGACCTGGGGGCTGCAGGCTTTCCTGCTGCCTTCAGCCTCAAAACCAATCTTCCCCACTTGGTGCAGCGCAAGGCAGAAAAATGGCCATATGTCTGGAGACTGGTCCCACGCCCAAAGAGCCAGCAGGGAAAACTATGCCTTGTTGTAAAGCTCTTTGGGGACCGCTTGCGTAGCCCCACAGACCAGGGGGCTGCAGGCTTTCCTGCTGCCTTCAGCCTCAAAACCACCCTTTCCCACTTGGTGCAGCGCCAGGCAGAAAAATGGCCATATGTCTGGAGATTGGTCCCACGCCCAAAGAGCCAGCAGGGAAAACAATGCCTTGTTCTAAAGCTCTTTGGGAACTGCTGGTGTGGCCCCACAGACCAGGGGGCTGCAGGCTTTCCTGATGCCTTCAGCCTCAAAACCACCCTTTCCCACTTGGTGCAGCACCAGGCACAAAAATGGCCATATGTCTGGAGATTGGTCCCACGCCCAAAGAGCCAGCAGGGAAAACTATGCCTTGTTCTAAAGCTCTTTGGGAACCGCTGGTGTGGCCCCACAGACCTGGGGGCTGCAGGCTTTCCTGCTGCCTTCAGCCTCAAAACCACCCTTTCCCACTTGGTGCAGCGCCAGGCACAAAAATGGCCATATGTCTGGAGATTGGTCCCACGGCCAAAGAGCCAGCAGGGAAAACTATGCCTTGTTCTAAAGCTCTTAGGGAACCGCTTGCGTAGCTCGACAGATGTGTGGGCTGCAGGCTTTCCTGCTGCCTTCAGCCTCAAAACCACCCTTTCCCACTTGGCGCCGCTCCAGGCACAATAATGGCCATATGTCTGCAGTTTGGTCGCATGCCCAAAGAGCCAGCAGGGAAAACTATGACTCGTTGTAAAGCTCTTTGGGAACCGCTTGTGTAGCCCCACAGACCTGGGGTCTGCAGGCCTTACTCTTGCCTTCAGCCTCAAAACCACCCTTTCCCACTTGGCGCCACGCCAGGCACAAATGTGGCCATATGTCTGGCGACTGGTCCCACGCCCAAAGAGCCAGCAGGGAAAACTATGCCTTGTTCTAAAGCTCTTTGGGAACCGCTTGCGTAGCCCCACAGACCTGGGGGCTGCAGGCTTTCCTGCTGCCTTCAGCCTCAAAACCACCCTTTCCCACTTGGTGCAGCGCCAGGCACAAAAATGGCCATATGTCTGGAGATTGGTCCCATGCACAAAGAGCCAGCAGGGAAAACTATGCCTTGTTCTAAAGCTCTTTGGGGACCGCTTGCGTAGCCCCACAGACCTGCGGGCCGCAGGCTTTCCTGCTGCCTTCAGCCTCAAAACCACCCTTTCCCACTTGGTGCAGCGCCAGGCACAAAAATGGCCATATGTCTGGAGATTGGTCGCATGCGCAAAGAGCCAGCAGGGAAAACTATGCCTTGTTCTAAAGCTCTTTGGGAACAGCTGGTGTGGCCCCACAGACCTGTGGGCTGCAGGCTTTCCTGCTGCCTTCAGCCTCAAAACCACCCTTTCCCACTTGGTGCAGCGCAAGGCACAAAAATGGCCATATGTCTGGAGACTGGTCCCATGCCCAAAGAGCCAGCAGGGAAAACTATGCCTTGTTCTAAAGCTCTTTTGGAACCGCTGGTGTGGCCCCGCAGACCTGGGGGCTGCAGGCTTTCCTGCTGCCTTCAGCCTCAAAACCAATCTTCCCCACTTGGTGCAGCGCAAGGCAGAAAAATGGCCATATGTCTGGAGACTGGTCCCACGCCCAAAGAGCCAGCAGGGAAAACTATGCCTTGTTGTAAAGCTCTTTGGGGACCGCTTGCGTAGCCCCACAGACCTGGGGGCTGCAGGCTTTCCTGCTGCCTTCAGCCTCAAAACCACCCTTTCCCACTTGGTGCAGCGCCAGGCAGAAAAATGGCCATATGTCTGGAGATTGGTCCCACGCCCAAAGAGCCAGCAGGGAAAACAATGCCTTGTTCTAAAGCTCTTTGGGAACTGCTGGTGTGGCCCCACAGACCAGGGGGCTGCAGGCTTTCCTGCTTCCTTCAGCCTCAAAACCACCCTTTCCCACTTGGTGCAGCGCCAGGCACAAAAATGGCCATATGTCTGGAGATTGGTCCCACGACCAAAGAGCCAGCAGGGAAAACTATGCCTTCTTCTAAAGCTCTTTGGGAACCGCTTTCGTAGACCCACAGCCCTGGGGGCTGCAGGCTTTCCTGCTGCCTTCAGCCTCAAAACCACCCTTTCCCACTTGGTGCAGCGCCAGGCATAAAAATGGCCATATTTCTGGAGATTAGTCCCATGCGCAAAGAGCCAGCAGGGAAAACAATGCCTTGTTGTAAAGCTCTTTGGGAACCGCTGGTGTGGCCCCACAGACCAGGGGGCTGCAGGCTTTCCTGCTGCCTTCAGCCTCAAAACCACCCTTTCCCACTTGGCGCTGCGCCAGCACAAAAATGGCCATGTCTGGAGATTGGTCCCACGCCCAAAGAGCCAGCAGGGAAAACTATGCCTTGTTCTAAAGCTCTTAGGGAACCGCTTGCGTAGCTCGGCAGATGTGGGGGCTGCAGGCTTTCCTGCTGCCTTCAGCCTCAAAACCACCCTTTCCCACTTGGCGCCGCTCCAGGCACAAAAATGGCCATATGTCTGGAGTTTGGTCCCATGCCCAAAGAGCCAGCAGGGAAAACTATGACTCGTTGTAAAGCTCTTTGGGAACCGCTTGCGTAGCCCCACAGACCTGGGGTCTGCAGGCCTTACTCTTGCCTTCAGCCTCAAAACCACACTTTCCCACTTGGTGCCGCGCAAGGCACAAATCTGGCCATATGTCTGGAGACTGGTCCCACGCCCAAAGAGCCAGCAGGGAAAACTATGCCTTGTTCTAAAGCTCTTTGGGAACCTTTTGCGTAGCCCCACACACCTGGGGGCCGCAGGCTTTCCTGCTGCCTTCAGCCTCAAAACCACCCTTTCCCACTTGGTGCAGCGCCAGGCACAAAAATGGCCATATGTCTGGAGATTGGTCCCACACCCAAAGAGCCAGCAGGGAAAACAATGCCTTGTTCTAAAGCTCTGTGGGAACAGCTGGTGTGGCCCCACACACCTGGGGGCTGCAGGCTTTCCTGCTGCCTTCAGCCTCAAAACCACCCTTCCCCACTTGGTGCAGCGCAAGGCAGAAAAATGGCCATATGTCTGGAGATTGGTCCCACGCCCAAAGAGCCAGAAGGGAAAAATATGCCTTGTTCTAAAGCTCTTTGGGAACCGCTTGCGTAGCCCCACAGACCTGGGGGCTGCAGGCTTTCCTGCTGCCTTCAGCCTCAAAACCACCCTTTCCCACTTGGTGCAGCGCCAGGCACAAAAATGGCCATATGTCTGGAGATTGGTCCCACACCCAAAGAGCCAGCAGGGAAAACTATGCCTTGTTCTAAAGCTCTTTGGGAACCGCTTGCGTAGCCCCACAGACCTGGGGGCTGCAGGCTTTCCTGCTGCCTTCAGCCTCAAAACCACCCTTTCCCACTTGGTGCCGCGCCAGGCACAAAAATGGCCATAAGTCTGGAGATTGGTCCCACACCCAAAGAGCCAGCAGGGAAAACTATGCCTTGTTCTAAAGCTCTTTGGGAACCGCTTGTGTAGCCCCACAGACCTGGGGGCTGCAGGCTTTCCTGCTGCCTTCAGCCTCAAAACCACCCTTTCCCACTTGGTGCAGCGCCAGGCACAAAAATGGCCATATGTCTGGAGATTGGTCCCACGCCCAAAGAGCCAGCAGGGAAAACTATGCCTTGTTCTAAAGCTCTTTGGGGACCGCTTCCGTAGCCCCACAGACCTGAAGGCTGCAGGCTTTCCTGCTGCCTTCAACCTCAAAACCACCCTTTCCCACTTGGCGCCGCGCCAGGCACAAAAATGGCCATATGTCTGGAGACTGGTCCCACGCCCCAAGGGCCAGCAGGGAAAACTATGCCTTGTTCTAAAGCTCTTTGGGAACCGCTTGCGTAGCCCCACAGACCTGGGGGCTGCAGGCTTTCCTGCTGCCTTCAGCCTCAAAACCACCCTTTCCCACTTGGTGCAGCGCAAGGCACAAAAATGGCCATATGTCTGGAGATTGGTCCCACGCCCAAAGAGCCAGCAGGGAAAACTATGCCTTGTTCTAAAGCTCTTTGGGAACCGCTGTTGTGTCCCCACAGACCTGGGGGCTGCAGGCTTTCCTGCTGCCTTCAGCCTCAAAACCACCCTTTCCCACTTGGTGCAGCGCCAGGCACAAAAATGGCCATATGTCTGGAGATTGGTCCCACGCCCAAAGAGCCAGCAGGGAAAACTATGCCTTGTTCTAAAGCTCTTTGGGAACTGCTGGTGTGGCCCCACAGACCAGGGGGCTGCAGGCTTTCCTGCTTCCTTCAGCCTCAAAACCACCCTTTCCCACTTGGTGCAGCGCCAGGCACAAAAATGGCCATATGTCTGGAGATTGGTCCCACGACCAAAGAGCCAGCAGGGAAAACTATGCCTTCTTCTAAAGCTCTTTGGGAACCGCTTGCGTAGACCCACAGCCCTAGGGACTGCAGGCTTTCCTGCTGCCTTCAGCCTCAAAACCACCCTTTCCCACTTGGTGCAGCGCCAGGCATAAAAATGGCCATATTTCTGGAGATTAGTCCCATGCGCAAAGAGCCAGCAGGGAAAACAATGCCTTGTTGTAAAGCTCTTTGGGAACCGCTGGTGTGGCCCCACAGACCAGGGGGCTGCAGGCTTTCCTGCTGCCTTCAGCCTCAAAACCACCCTTTCCCACTTGGCGCTGCGCCAGCACAAAAATGGCCATATGTCTGGAGATTGGTCCCACGCCCAAAGAGCCAGCAGGGAAAACTATGCCTTGTTCTAAAGCTCTTAGGGAACCGCTTGCGTAGCTCGACAGATGTGGGGGCTGCAGGCTTTCCTGCTGTCTTCAGCCTCAAAACCACCCTTTCCCACTTGGCGCCGCTCCAGGCACAAAAATGGCCATATGTCTGGAGTTTGGTCCCATGCCCAAAGAGCCAGCAGGGAAAACTATGACTCGTTGTAAAGCTCTTTGGGAACCGCTTGCGTAGCCCCACAGACCTGGGGTCTGCAGGCCTTACTCTTGCCTTCAGCCTCAAAACCACACTTTCCCACTTGGTGCCGCGCAAGGCACAAATCTGGCCATATGTCTGGAGACTGGTCCCACGCCCAAAGAGCCAGCAGGGAAAACTATGCCTTGTTCTAAAGCTCTTTGGGAACCGCTTGCGTAGCCCCACAGACCTGTGGGCTGCAGGCTTTCCTGCTGCCTTCAGCCTCAAAACCACCCTTTCCCACTTGGTGCCGCGCCAGGCACAAAAATGGCCATATGTCTGGAGATTGGTCCCATTCCCAAAGAGCCAGCAGGGAAAACTATGCCTTGTTCTAAAGCTCTTTCGGAACCGTTTGCGTAGCCCCACACACCTGCGGGCCGCAGGCTTTCCTGCTGCCTTCAGCCTCAAAACCACCCTTTCCCACTTGGTGCAGCGCCAGGCACAAAAATGGCCATATGTCTGGAGATTGGTCCCACACCCAAAGAGCCAGCAGGGAAAACAATGCCTTGTTCTAAAGCTCTTTGGGAACAGCTGGTGTGGCCCCACACACCTGGGGGCTGCAGGCTTTCCTGCTGCCTTCAGCCTCAAAACCACCCTTTCCCACTTGGTGCAGCGCAAGGCAGAAAAATGGCAATATGTCTGGAGATTGGTCCCACGCCCAAAGAGCCAGCAGGGAAAAATATGCCTTGTTCTAAAGCTCTTTTGGAACCGCTTGCGTAGCCCCACAGACCTGGGGGCTGCAGGCTTTCCTGCTGCCTTCAGCCTCAAAACCACCCTTTCCCACTTGGTGCAGCGCCAGGCACAAAAATGGCCATATGTCTGGAGATTGGTCCCACACCCAAAGAGCCAGCAGGGAAAACTATGCCTTGTTCTAAAGCTCTTTGGGAACCGCTTGCGTAGCCCCACAGACCTGGGGGCTGCAGTCTTTCCTGCTGCCTTCAGCCTCAAAACCACCCTTTCCCACTTGGTGCCGCGCCAGGCACAAAAATGGCCATAAGTCTGGAGATTGGTCCCACACCCAAAGAGCCAGCAGGGAAAACTATGCCTTGTTCTAAAGCTCTTTGGGAACCGCTTGTGTAGCCCCACAGACCTGGGGGCTGCAGGCTTTCCTGCTGCCTTCATCCTCAAAACCACCCTTTCCCACTTGGTGCAGCGCCAGGCACAAAAATGGCCATATGTCTGGAGATTGGTCCCACGCCCAAAGAGCCAGCAGGGAAAACTATGCCTTGTTCTAAAGCTCTTTGGGAACCGCTGTTGTGTCCCCACAGACCTGAAGGCTGCAGGCTTTCCTGCTGCCTTCAACCTCAAAACCACCCTTTCCCACTTGGTGCAGCGCAAGGCACAAAAATGGCCATATGTCTGGAGATTGGTCCCACGCCCCAAGAGCCAGCAGGGAAAACTATGCCTTGTTCTAAAGCTCTTTGGGAACCGCTTGCGTAGCCCCACAGACCTGGGGGCTGCAGGCTTTCCTGCTGCCTTCAGCCTCAAAACCACCCTTTCCCACTTGGTGCAGCGCAAGGCACAAAAATGGCCATATGTCTGGAGATTGGTCCCACGCCCAAAGAGCCAGCAGGGAAAACTATGCCTTGTTCTAAAGCTCTTTGGGAACCGCTTGCGTAGCCCCACACACCTGGGGGCTGCTGGCTTTCCTGCTGCCTTCAGCCTCAAAACCACCCTTTCCCACTTGGTGCAGCGCCAGGCACAAAAATGGCCATATGTCTGGAGATTGGTCCCACGCCCAAAGAGCCAGCAGGGAAAACTATGCCTTGTTCTAAAGCTCTTTGGGAAGCACTTGCGTAGCTCGACAGACGTGGGGGCTGCAGTCTTTCCTGCTGCCTTCAGCCTCAAAACCACCCTTTCCCACTTGGCGCTGCGCCAGCACAAAAATGGCCATATGTCTGGAGATTGGTCCCACGCCCAAAGAGCCAGCAGGGAAAACTATGCCTTGTTCTAAAGCTCTTTGGGAACTGCTGGTGTGGCCCCACAGACCTGGGGGCTGCAGGCTTTCCTGCTGCCTTCAGCCTCAAAACCACCCTTTCCCACTTGGTGCAGCGCCAGGCAGAAAAATGGCCATATGTCTGGAGATTGGTCCCACGCCCAAAGAGCCAGCAGGGAAAACTATGCCTTGTTCTAAAGCTCTTTGGGAACCGCTGGTGTGGCCCCACACACCTGGGGGCTGCAGGCTTTCCTGCTGCCTTCAGCCTCAAAACCACCCTTTCCCACTTGGCGCTGCGCCAGGCACAAAAATGGCCATATGTCTGGAGATTGGTCCCACGCCCAAAGAGCCAGCAGGGAAAACTATGCCTTGTTCTAAAGCTCTTAGGGAACCGCTTGCGTAGCTGGACAGATGTGGGGGCTGCAGGCTTTCCTGCTGCCTTCAGCCTCAAAACCACCCTTTCCCACTTGGCGCTGCGCCAGGCACAAAAATGGCCATATGTCTGGAGATTGGTCCCACGCCCAAAGAGCCAGAAGGGAAAACTATGCCTTGTTGTAAAGCTCTTTGGGAACCGCTTGCGTAGCCCTACAGACTTGGGGGCTGCAGGCTTTCCTGCTGCCTTCAGCCTCAAAACCACCCTTTCCCACTTGGTGCAGCGCAAGGCACAAAAATGGCCATATGTCTGGAGATTGGTCCCACGCCCAAAGAGCCAGCAGGGAAAACTATGCCTTGTTCTAAAGCTCTTTGGGAACCGCTTGCGTAGCCCCACAGACCTGGGGGCTGCAGGCTTTCCTGCTGCCTTCAACCTCAAAACCACCCTGTCCCACTTGGCGCCGCGCCAGGCACAAAAATGGCCATATGTCTGGAGACTGGTCCCAGGCCCAAGAGCCAGCAGGGAAAACTATGCCTTGTTCTAAAGCTCCTTGGGAACCGCTTGCGTAGCCCCACAGACCTGGGGGCTGCAGGCTTTCCTGATGCCTTCAGACTCAAAACCACCCTTTCCCACTTGGTGCAGTGCAAGGCACAAAAATGGCCATATGTCTGGAGATTGGTCCCATGCACAAAGAGCCAGCAGGGAAAACTATGCCTTGTTCTAAAGCTCTTTGGGAACCGCTTGCGTAGCCCCACACACCTGGGGGCTGCAGGCCTTACTCTTGCCTTCAGCCTCAAAACCACCCTTTCCCACTTGGTGCAGCGCCAGGCACAAAAATGGCCATATGTCTGGAGACTGGTCCCACGCCCAAAGAGCCAGCAGGGAAAACTATGCCTTGTTCTAAAGCTCTTTGGGAACCGCTTGCGTAGCCCCACAGACCTGGGGGCTGCAGGCTTTCCTGCTGCCTTCAGCCTCAAAACCACCCTTTCCCACTTGGTGCAGCGCCAGGCACAAAAATGGCCATATGTCTGGAGATTGGTCGCATGCGCAAAGAGCCAGCGGGGAAAACTATGCCTTGTTCTAAAGCTCTTTGGGGACCGTTTGCGTAGCCCCACACACCTGCGGGCCGCAGGCTTTCCTGCTGCCTTCAGCCTCAAAACCACCCTTTCCCACTTGGTGCAGCGCCAGGCACAAAAATGGCCATATGTCTGGAGATTGGTCCCACGCCCAAAGAGCCAGCACGGAAAACAATGCCTTGTTCTAAAGCTCTTTGGGAACAGCTGGTGTGGCCCCACAGACCTGGGGGCTGCAGGCTTTCCTGCTGCCTTCAGCCTCAAAACCACCCTTTCCCACTTGGTGCAGCGCAAGGCACAAAAATGGCCATATGTCTGGAGATGGGTCCCGTGCCCAAAGAGCCAGCAGGGAAAACTATGCCTTGTTGTAAAGCTCTTTGGGAACCGCTGGTGTGGCCACGCAGACCTGGGGGCTGCAGGCTTTCCTGCTGCCTTCAGCCTCAAAACCACCCTTTCCCACTTGGTGCAGCGCCAGGCACAAAAATGGCCATATGTCTGGAGATTGGTCCCACGCCCAAAGAGCCAGCAGGGAAAACTATGCCTTGTTGTAAAGCTCTTTGGGAACCGCTTGCGTAGCCCCACAGACGTGGGGGCTGCAGGCTTTCCTGCTGCCTTCAGCCTCAAAACCACCCTTTCCCACTTGGTGCAGCGCCAGGCACAAAAATGACCATATGTCTGGAGATTGGTCCCACGCCCAAAGAGCCAGCAGGGAAAACTATGCCTTGTTGTAAAGCTCTTTGGGAACCGCTTGCGTAGCCCCACACACCTGGGGGCTGCAGGCTTTCCTGCTGCCTTCAACCTCAAAACCACCCTGTCCCACTTGGCGCCGCCCCAGGCACAAAAATGGCCATATGTCTGGAGATTGGTCCCACGGCCAAAGAGCCAGCAGGGAAAACTATGCCTTGTTCTAAAGCTCTTTGGGAACCTCTTGCGTAGCCCCACACACCTGGAGGCTGCAGGCTTTCCTGCTGCCTTCAGCCTCAAAACCACCCTTTCCCACTTGGCGCCGCGCCAGGCACAAAAATGGCCATATGTCTGGGGATTGGTCCCACACCCAAAGAGCCAGAAGGGAAAACTATGCCTTGTTCTAAAGCTCTTTGGGAACCGCTTGCGTAGACCCACACACCTGGAGGCTGCAGGCTTTCCTGCTGCCTTCAGCCTCAAAACCACCCTTTCCCACTTGGTGCAGCGCCAGGCACCAAAGTGGCCATATGTCTGGAGATGGGTCCCATGCGCAAAGAGCCAGCAGGGAAAACTATGCCTTGTTCTAAAGCTCTTTGGGAACCCTTGCGTAGCCCCACACACCTGGGGGCTGCAGGCTTTCCTGCTGCCTTCAGCCTCAAAACCACCCTTTCCCACTTGGCGCCACGCCAGGCACAAAAATGGCCATATGTCTGGAGATTGGTCCCATGCGCAAAGAGCCAGCAGGGAAAACTATGCCTTGTTCTAAATCTCTTTGGGAACCGCTTGCGTAGCCCCACAGACGTGGGGGCTGCAGGCTTTCCTGCTGCCTTCAGCCTCAAAACCACCCTTTCCCACTTGGCGCCACGCCAGGCACAAAAATGGCCATATGTCTGGAGATTGGTCCCATGCGCAAAGAGCCAGCAGGGAAAACTATGCCTTGTTCTAAATCTCTTTGGGAACCGCTTGCGTAGCCCCACACACCTGGGGGCTGCAGGCTTTCCTGCTGCCTTCAGCCTCAAAACCACCCTTTCCCACTTGGCGCCGCGCCAGGCACAAAAATGGCCATATGTCTGGAGATGGGTCCCACGCCCAAAGAGCCAGCAGGGAAAACTATGCCTTGTTCTAAAGCTCTTTGGGAACCGCTTGCGTAGCCCCACAGACCTGGGGGCTGCAGGCTTTCCTGCTGCCTTCAGCCTCAAAACCACCCTGTCCCACTTGGCGCCGCCCCAGGCACAAAAATGGCCATATGTCTGGAGATTGGTCCCATGCCCAAAGAGCCAGCAGGGAAAACTATGCCTTGTTCTAAAGCTCTTTGGGAACCGCTTGCGTAGCCCCGCAGACCTGGGGGCTGCAGGCTTTCCTGCTGCCTTCAGCCTCAAAACCACCCTGTCCCACTTGGCGCCGACCCAGGCACAAAAATGGCCATATGTCTGGAGATTGGTCCCACGGCCAAAGAGCCAGCAGGGAAAACTATGCCTTGTTCTAAAGCTCTTTGGGAACCGCTTGCGTAGCCCCACAGACCTGGGGGCTGCAGGCTTTCCTGCTGCCTTCAGCCTCAAAACCACCCTTTCCCACTTGGAGCCAACCCAGGCACAAAAATGGCCATATGTCTGGGGATTGGTCCCATGCGCAAAGAGCCAGCAGGGAAAACTATGCCTTGTTCTAAAGCTCTTTGGGAACCGCTTGCGTAGCCCCACACACCTGGGGGCTGCAGGCTTTCCTGCTGCCTTCAGCCTCAAAACCACCATTTCCCACTTGGCGCCGCGCCAGGCACAAAAATGGCCATATGTCTGGGGATTGGTCCCACGACCAAAAAGCCAGCAGGGAAAACTATGCCTTGTTCTAAAGCTCTTTGGGAACCGCTTGCGTAGCCCCACAGACCTGGGGGCTGCAGGCTTTCCTGCTGCCTTCAGCCTCAAAACCACCCTTTCCCACTCGGCGCCGCACCAGGCACAAAAATGGCCATATGTCTTGAGATTGGTCCCACGCCCAAAGAGCCAGCAGGGAAAACTATGCCTTGTTGTAAAGCTCTTTGGGAACCGCTTGATTAGCCCCACAGACCTGGGGGCTGCAGGCTTTCCTGCTGCCTTCAGCCTCAAAACCACCCTTTCCCACTTGGTGCAGCGCCAGGCACAAAAATGGCCATATGTCTGGAGATTGGTCCCACGCCCAAAGAGCCAGCAGGGAAAACTATGCCTTGTTCTAAAGCTCTTTGGGAACCTCTTGCGTAGCCCCACACACCTGGAGGCTGCAGGCTTTCCTGCTGCCTTCAGCCTCAAAACCACCCTTTCCCACTTGGCGCCGCGCCAGGCACAAAAATGGCCATATGTCTGGGGATTGGTCCCACACCCAAAGAGCCAGAAGGGAAAACTATGCCTTGTTCTAAAGCTCTTTGGGAACCGCTTGCATAGACCCACACACCTGGAGGCTGCAGGCTTTCCTGCTGCCTTCAGCCTCAAAACCACCCTTTCCCACTTGGTGCAGTGCCAGGCACAAAAGTGGCCATATGTCTGGAGATGGGTCCCATGCGCAAAGAGCCAGCAGGGAAAACTATGCCTTGTTCTAAAGCTCTTTGGGAACCCTTGCGTAGCCCCACACACCTGGGGGCTGCAGGCTTTCCTGCTGCCTTCAGCCTCAAAACCACCCTTTCCCACTTGGCGCCACGCCAGGCACAAAAATGGCCATATGTCTGGAGATTGGTCCCATGCGCAAAGAGCCAGCAGGGAAAACTATGCCTTGTTCTAAAGCTCTTTGGGAACCGCTTGCGTAGCCCCACAGACCTGGGGGCTGCAGGCTTTCCTGCTGCCTTCAGCCTCAAAACCACCCTTTCCCACTTGGCGCCGCGCCAGGCACAAAAATGGCCATATGTCTGGAGATGGGTCCCACGCCCAAAGAGCCAGCAGGGAAAACTATGCCTTGTTCTGATGCTCTTTGGGAACCGCTTGCGTAGCCCCACAGCCCTGGGGGCTGCAGGCTTTCCTGCTGCCTTCAGCCTCAAAACCACCCTTTCCCACTTCGTGCAGCGCCAGGCACAAAAATGGCCATATGTCTGGAGATTGGTCCCACGCCCAAAGAGCCAGAAGGGAAAACTATGCCTTGTTCTAAAGCTCTTTGGGAACCGCTTGCGTAGTCCCACAGACCTGGGGGCTGCAGGCTTTCCTGCTGCCTTCAGCCTCAAAACCATCCTTTCCCACTTGGCGCCACGCCAGGCACAAAAATGGCCATATGTCTGGAGACTGGTCCCACGCCCAAAGAGCCAGCAGGGAAAACTATGCCTTGTTCTAAAGCTCTTTGGGAACCCCTTGCGTAGACCCACACACCTGGGGGCTGCAGGCTTTCCTGCTGCCTTCAGCCTCAAAACCACCCTTTCCCACTTAGTGCAGCGCCAGGCACAAAAATGGCCATATGTCTGGAGATTGGTCCCATGCCCAAAGAGCCAGCAGGGAAAACTATGCCTTGTTCTAAAGCTCTTTGGGAAGCGATTGCGTAGCCCCACAGACCTGGGGGCTGCAGGCTTTCCTGCTGCCTTCAGCCTCAAAACCATCCTTTCCCACTTGGCGCCGCACCAGGCACAAAAATGGCCATATGTCTTGAGATTGGTCCCACGCCCAAAGAGCCAGCAGGGAAAACTATGCCTTGTTGTAAAGCTCTTTGGGAACCGCTTGATTAGACCCACAGACCTGGGGGCTGCAGGCTTTCCTGCTGCCTTCAGCCTCAAAACCACCCTTTCCCACTTGGCGCCGCGCCAGGCACAAAAATGGCCATATGTCTGGGGATTGGTCCCACACCCAAAGAGCCAGAAGGGAAAATTATGCCTTGTTCTAAAGCTCTTTGGGAACCGCTTGCGTAGACCCACACACCTGGAGGCTGCAGGTTTTCCTGCTGCCTTCAGCCTCAAAGCCACCCTTTCCCACTTGGTGCAGCGCCAGGCACAAAAGTGGCCATATGTCTGGAGATGGGTCCCATGCGCAAAGAGCCAGCAGGGAAAACTATGCCTTGTTCTAAAGCTCTTTGGGAACCCTTGCGTAGCCCCACACACCTGGGGGCTGCAGGCTTTCCTGCTGCCTTCAGCCTCAAAACCACCCTTTCCCACTTGGCGCCGCGCCAGGCACAAAAATGGCCATATGTCTGGAGATTGGTCCCATGCGCAAAGAGCCAGCAGGGAAAACTATGCCTTGTTCTAAAGCTCTTTGGGAACCGCTTGCGTAGCCCCACAGACCTGGGGGCTGCAGGCTTTCCTGCTGCCTTCAGCCTCAAAACCACCCTTTCCCACTTGGCGCCGCGCCAGGCACAAAAATGGCCATATGTCTGGAGATGGGTCCTACGCCCAAAGAGCCAGCAGGGAAAACTATGCCTTGTTCTGAAGCTCTTTGGGAACCGCTTGCGTAGCCCCACAGCCCTGGGGGCTGCAGGCTTTCCTGCTGCCTTCAGCCTCAAAACCACCCTTTCCCACTTGGTGCAGCGCCAGGCACAAAAATGGCCATATGTCTGGAGATTGGTCCCACGCCCAAAGAGCCAGCAGGGAAAACTATGCCTTGTTCTAAAGCTCTCTGGGAACCGCTTGCGTAGACCCACAGCCCTGGGGGCTGCAGGCTTTCCTGCTGCCTTCAGCCTCAAAACCATCCTTTCCCACTTGGCGCCATGCCAGGCACAAAAATGGCCATATGTCTGGAGACTGGTCCCATGCCCAAAGAGCCAGCAGGGAAAACTATGCCTTGTTCTAAAGCTCTTTGGGAACCCCTTGCGTAGACCCACACACCTGGGGGCTGCAGGCTTTCCTGCTGCCTTCAGCCTCAAAACCACCCTTTCCCACTTAGTGCAGCGCCAGGCACAAAAATGGCCATATGTCTGGAGATTGGTCCCATGCCCAAAGAGCCAGCAGGGAAAACTATGCCTTGTTCTAAAGCTCTTTGGGAACCGATTGCGTAGCCCCACAGACCTGGGGGCTGCAGGCTTTCCTGCTGCCTTCAGCCTCAAAACCACCCTGTCCCACTTGGTGCAGCGCCAGGCACAAAAATGGCCATATGTCTGGAGATTGGTCCCACGCCCAAAGAGCCAGCAGGGAAAACTATGCCTTGTTCTAAAGCTCTTTGGGAACCGCTTGCGTAGTCCCACAGACCTGGGGGCTGCAGGCTTTCCTGCTGCCTTCAGCCTCAAAACCATCCTTTCCCACTTGGCGCCGCACCAGGCACAAAAATGGCCATATGTCTTGAGATTGGTCCCACGCCCAAAGAGCCAGCAGGGAAAACTATGCCTTGTTGTAAAGCTCTTTGGGAACCGCTTGATTAGACCCACAGACCTGGGGGCTGCAGGCTTTCCTGCTGCCTTCAGCCTCAAAACCACCCTTTCCCACTTGGTGCAGCGCCAGGCACAAAAATGGCCATATGTCTGGAGATTGGTCCCACGCCCAAAGAGCCAGCAGGGAAAACTATGCCTTGTTCTAAAGCTCTTTGGGAACCTCTTGCGTAGCCCCACAGACCTGGGGGCTGCAGGCTTTCCTGCTGCCTTCAGCCTCAAAACCACCCTTTCCCACTTGGCGCCGAACGAGGCACAAAAATGGCCATATGTCTGGGGATTGGTCCCACACCCAAAGAGCCAGAAGGGAAAATTATGCCTTGTTCTAAAGCTCTTTGGGAACCGCTTGCGTAGACCCACACACCTGGAGGCTGCAGGTTTTCCTGCTGCCTTCAGCCTCAAAGCCACCCTTTCCCACTTGGTGCAGCGCCAGGCACAAAAGTGGCCATATGTCTGGAGATTGGTCCCATGCGCAAAGAGCCAGCAGGGAATACTATGCCTTGTTCTAAATCTCTTTGGGAACCGCTTGCGTAGCCCCACAGCCCTGGGGGCTGCAGGCTTTCCTGCTGCCTTCAGCCTCAAAACCATCCTTTCCCACTTGGCGCCATGCCAGGCACAAAAATGGCCATATGTCTGGAGATTGGTCCCACGCCCAAAGAGCCAGCAGGGAAAACTATGCCTTGTTCTAAAGCTCTTTGGGAACCGCTTGCGTAGTCCCACAGACCTGGGGGCTGCAGGCTTTCCTGCTGCCTTCAGCCTCAAAACCATCCTTTCCCACTTGGCGGTATGCCAGGCACAAAAATGGCCATATGTCTGGAGATTGGTCCCACGCCCAAAGAGCCAGCAGGGAAAACTATGCCTTGTTCTAAAGCTCTTTGGGAACCACTTGCGTAGACCCACACACCTGGGGGCTGCAGGCTTTCCTGCTGCCTTCAGCCTCAAAACCACCCTTTCCCACTTGGTGCAGCGCCAGGCACAAAAATGGCCATATGTCTGGAGATTGGTCCCATGCCCAAAGAGCCAGCAGGGAAAACTATGCCTTGTTCTAAAGCTCTTTGGGAACCGCTTGCGTAGCCCCACACACCTGGGGGCTGCAGGCTTTCCTGCTGCCTTCAGCCTCAAAACCACCCTTTCCCACTTGGTGCAGCGCCAGGCACAAAAATGGCCATATGTCTGGAGATTGGTCCCACGCCCAAAGAGCCAGCAGGGAAAACTATGCCTTGTTCTAAAGCTCTTTGGGAACCGCTTGCGTAGTCCCACAGACCTGGGGGCTGCAGGCTTTCCTGCTGCCTTCAGCCTCAAAACCATCCTTTCCCACTTGGCGCCGTACCAGGCACAAAAATGGCCATATGTCTTGAGATTGGTCCCACGCCCAAAGAGCCAGCAGGGAAAACTATGCCTTGTTGTAAAGCTCTTTGGGAACCGCTTGATTAGCCCCACAGACCTGGGGGCTGCAGGCTTACCTGCTGCCTTCAGCCTCAAAACCACCCTTTCCCACTTGGTGCAGCGCCAGGCACAAAAATGGCCATATGTCTGGAGATTGGTCCCACGCCCAAAGAGCCAGCAGGGAAAACTATGCCTTGTTCTAAAGCTCTTTGGGAACCGCTTGCGTAGCCCCACACACCTGGAGGCTGCAGGCTTTCCTGCTGCCTTCAGCCTCAAAACCACCCTTTCCCACTTGGCGCCGCGCCAGGCACAAAAATGGCCATATGTCTGGGGATTGGTCCCACACCCAAAGAGCCAGAAGGGAAAATTATGCCTTGTTCTAAAGCTCTTTGGGAACCGCTTGCGTAGACCCACACACCTGGAGGCTGCAGGTTTTCCTGCTGCCTTCAGCCTCAAAGCCACCCTTTCCCACTTGGTGCAGCGCCAGGCACAAAAGTGGCCATATGTCTGGAGATTGGTCCCATGCGCAAAGAGCCAGCAGGGAAAACTATGCCTTGTTCTAAATCTCTTTGGGAACCGCTTGCGTAGCCCCACAGACCTGGGGGCTGCAGGCTTTCCTGCTGCCTTCAGCCTCAAAACCATCCTTTCCCACTTGGCGCCATGCCAGGCACAAAAATGGCCATATGTCTGGAGATTGGTCCCACGCCCAAAGAGCCAGCAGGGAAAACTATGCCTTGTTCTAAAGCTCTTTGGGAACCGCTTGCGTAGTCCCACAGACCTGGGGGCTGCAGGCTTTCCTGCTGCCTTCAGCCTCAAAACCATCCTTTCCCACTTGGCGGTATGCCAGGCACAAAAATGGCCATATGTCTGGAGATTGGTCCCACGCCCAAAGAGCCAGCAGGGAAAACTATGCCTTGTTCTAAAGCTCTTTGGGAACCACTTGCGTAGACCCACACACCTGGGGGCTGCAGGCTTTCCTGCTGCCTTCAGCCTCAAAACCACCCTTTCCCACTTGGTGCAGCGCCAGGCACAAAAATGGCCATATGTCTGGAGATTGGTCCCATGCCCAAAGAGCCAGCAGGGAAAACTATGCCTTGTTCTAAAGCTCTTTGGGAACCGCTTGCGTAGCCCCACACACCTGGGGGCTGCAGGCTTTCCTGCTGCCTTCAGCCTCAAAACCACCCTTTCCCACTTGGTGCAGCGCCAGGCACAAAAATGGCCATATGTCTGGAGATTGGTCCCACGCCCAAAGAGCCAGCAGGGAAAACTATGCCTTGTTCTAAAGCTCTTTGGGAACCGCTTGCGTAGTCCCACAGACCTGGGGGCTGCAGGCTTTCCTGCTGCCTTCAGCCTCAAAACCATCCTTTCCCACTTGGCGCCGTACCAGGCACAAAAATGGCCATATGTCTTGAGATTGGTCCCATGCCCAAAGAGCCAGCAGGGAAAACTATGCCTTGTTGTAAAGCTCTTTGGGAACCGCTTGATTAGCCCCACAGACCTGGGGGCTGCAGGCTTACCTGCTGCCTTCAGCCTCAAAACCACCCTTTCCCACTTGGTGCAGCGCCAGGCACAAAAATGGCCATATGTCTGGAGATTGGTCCCACGCCCAAAGAGCCAGCAGGGAAAACTATGCCTTGTTCTAAAGCTCTTTGGGAACCGCTTGCGTAGCCCCACACACCTGGAGGCAGCAGGCTTTCCTGCTGCCTTCAGCCTCAAAACCACCCTTTCCCACTTGGCGCCGCGCCAGGCACAAAAATGGCCATATGTCTGGGGATTGGTCCCACACCCAAAGAGCCAGAAGGGAAAACTATGCCTTGTTCTAAAGCTCTTTGGGAACCGCTTGCGTAGCCCCACACACCTGGAGGCTGCAGGCTTTCCTGCTGCCTTCAGCCTCAAAACCACCCTTTCCCACTTGGTGCAGCGCCAGGCACAAAAGTGGCCATATGTCTGGAGATGGGTCCCATGCGCAAAGAGCCAGCAGGGAAAACTATGCCTTGTTCTAAAGCTCTTTGGGAACCCTTGCGTAGCCCCACACACCTGGGGGCTGCAGGCTTTCCTGCTGCCTTCAGCCTCAAAACCACCCTTTCCCACTTGGTGCAGCGCCAGGCACAAAAATGGCCATATGTCTGGAGGTTGGTCCCATGCCCAAAGAGCCAGCAGGGAAAACTATGCCTTGTTCTAAATCTCTTTGGGAACCGCTTGCGTAGCTCCACACACCTGGGGGCTGCAGGCTTTCCTGCTGCCTTCAGCCTCAAAACCACCCTTTCCCACTTGATGCAGCGCCAGGCACAAAAATGGCCATATGTCTGGAGATTGGTCCCATGCCCAAAGAGCCAGCAGGGAAAACTATGCCTTGTTCTAAAGCTCTTTGGGAACCGCTTGCGTAGTCCCACAGACCTGGGGGCTGCAGGCTTTCCTGCTGCCTTCAGCCTCAAAACCATCCTTTCCCACTTGGCGCCGCACCAGGCACAAAAATGGCCATATGTCTTGAGATTGGTCCCACGCCCAAAGAGCCAGCAGGGAAAACTATGCCTTGTTGTAAAGCTCTTTGGGAACCGCTTGATTAGCCCCACAGACCTGGGGGCTGCAGGCTTTCCTGCTGCCTTCAGCCTCAAAACCACCCTTTCCCACTTGGTGCAGCGCCAGGCACAAAAATGGCCATATTTCTGGAGATTGGTCCCACGCCCAAAGAGCCAGCAGGGAAAACTATGCCTTGTTCTAAAGCTCTTTGGGAACCTCTTGCGTAGCCCCACACACCTGGAGGCTGCAGGCTTTCCTGCTGCCTTCAGCCTCAAAACCACCCTTTCCCACTTGGCGCCGCGCCAGGCACAAAAATGGCCATATGTCTGGGGATTGGTCCCACACCCAAAGAGCCAGCAGGGAAAACTATGCCTTGTTCTAAAGCTCTTTGGGAACCGATTGCGTAGACCCACACACCTGGAGGCTGCAGGCTTTCCTGCTGCCTTCAGCCTCAAAACCACCCTTTCCCACTTGGTGCAGCGCCAGGCACAAAAGTGGCCATATGTCTGGAGATGGGTCCCATGCGCAAAGAGCCAGCAGGGAAAACTATGCCTTGTTCTAAAGCTCTTTGGGAACCCTTGCGTAGCCCCACACACCTGGGGGCTGCAGGCTTTCCTGCTGCCTTCAGCCTCAAAACCACCCTTTCCCACTTGGTGCAGCGCCAGGCACAAAAATGGCCATATGTCTGGAGATTGGTCCCACGCCCAAAGAGCCAGCAGGGAAAACTATGCCTTGTTCTAAAGCTCTTTGGGAACCGCTTGCGTAGCCCCACACACCTGGAGGCTGCAGGCTTTCCTGCTGCCTTCAGCCTCAAAACCACCCTTTCCCACTTGGTGCAGCGCCAGGCACAAAAGTGGCCATATGTCTGGAGATGGGTCCCATGCGCAAAGAGCCAGCAGGGAAAACTATGCCTTGTTCTAAAGCTCTTTGGGAACCCTTGCGTAGCCCCACACACCTGGGGGCTGCAGGCTTTCCTGCTGCCTTCAGCCTCAAAACCACCCTTTCCCACTTGGTGCAGCGCCAGGCACAAAAATGGCCATATGTCTGGAGATTGGTCCCACGCCCAAAGAGCCAGCAGGGAAAACTATGCCTTGTTCTAAAGCTCTTTGGGAACCGCTTGCGTAGTCCCACACACCTGGAGGCTGCAGGCTTTCCTGCTGCCTTCAGCCTCAAAACCACCCTTTCCCACTTGGTGCAGCGCCAGGCACAAAAATGGCCATATGTCTGGAGATTGGTCCCATGCCCAAAGAGCCAGCAGGGAAAACTATGCCTTGTTCTAAAGCTCTTTGGGAACCGCTTGCGTAGCCCCACAGACCTGGGGGCTGCAGGCTTTCCTGCTGCCTTCAGCCTCAAAACCACCCTTTCCCACTTGGTGCAGCGCCAGGCACAAAAATGGCCATATGTCTGGAGATTGGTCCCACGCCCAAAGAGCCAGCAGGGAAAACTATGCCTTGTTCTAAAGCTCTTTGGGAACCGCTTGCGTAGTCCCACAGACCTGGGGGCTGCAGGCTTTCCTGCTGCCTTCAGCCTCAAAACCATCCTTTCCCACTTGGCGCCGCACCAGGCACAAAAATGGCCATATGTCTTGAGATTGGTCCCACGCCCAAAGAGCCAGCAGGGAAAACTATGCCTTGTTCTAAAGCTCTTTGGGAACCGCTTGCGTAGACCCACAGACCTGGGGGCTGCAGGCTTTCCTGCTGCCTTCAGCCTCAAAACCACCCTTTCCCACTTGGTGCAGCGCCAGGCACAAAAATGGCCATATGTCTGGAGATTGGTCCGACGCCCAAAGAGCCAGCAGGGAAAACTATGCCTTGTTCTAAAGCTCTTTGGGAACCGCTTGCGTAGCCCCACACACCTGGAGGCTGCAGGCTTTCCTGCTGCCTTCAGCCTCAAAACCACCCTTTCCCACTTGGCGCCGCGCCAGGCACAAAAATGGCCATATGTCTGGAGATTGGTCCCACACCCAAAGAGCCAGAAGGGAAAACTATGCCTTGTTCTAAAGCTCTTTGGGAACCGCTTGCGTAGACCCACACACCTGGAGGCTGCAGGCTTTCCTGCTGCCTTCAGCCTCAAAACCACCCTTTCCCACTTGGTGCAGCGCCAGGCACAAAAGTGGCCATATGTCTGGAGATGGGTCCCATGCGCAAAGAGCCAGCAGGGAAAACTATGCCTTGTTCTAAAGCTCTTTGGGAACCCTTGCGTAGCCCCACACACCTGGGGGCTGCAGGCTTTCCTGCTGCCTTCAGCCTCAAAACCACCCTTTCCCACTTGGTGCAGCGCCAGGCACAAAAATGGCCATATGTCTGGAGATTGGTCCCATGCCCAAAGAGCCAGCAGGGAAAACTATGCCTTGTTCTAAAGCTCTTTGGGAACCGCTTGCGTAGCCCCACACACCTGGGGGCTGCAGGCTTTCCTGCTGCCTTCAGCCTCAAAACCACCCTTTCCCACTTGGTGCAGCGCCAGGCACAAAAATGGCCATATGTCTGGAGATTGGTCCCACGCCCAAAGAGCCAGCAGGGAAAACTATGCCTTGTTCTAAAGCTCTTTGGGAACCGCTTGCGTAGTCCCACAGACCTGGGGGCTGCAGGCTTTCCTGCTGCCTTCAGCCTCAAAACCATCCTTTCCCACTTGGCGCCGCACCAGGCACAAAAATGGCCATATGTCTTGAGATTGGTCCCACGCCCAAAGAGCCAGCAGGGAAAACTATGCCTTGTTCTAAAGCTCTTTGGGAACCGCTTGATTAGCCCCACAGACCTGGGGGCTGCAGGCTTTCCTGCTGCCTTCAGCCTCAAAACCACCCTTTCCCACTTGGTGCAGCGCCAGGCACAAAAATGGCCATATGTCTGGAGATTGGTCCCACGCCCAAAGAGCCAGCAGGGAAAACTATGCCTTGTTCTAAAGCTCTTTGGGAACCTCTTGCGTAGCCCCACACACCTGGAGGCTGCAGGCTTTCCTGCTGCCTTCAGCCTCAAAACCACCCTTTCCCACTTGGCGCCGCGCCAGGCACAAAAATGGCCATATGTCTGGGGATTGGTCCCACGCCCAAAGAGCCAGCAGGGAAAACTATGCCTTGTTCTAAAGCTCTTTGGGAACCGATTGCGTAGACCCACACACCTGGAGGCTGCAGGCTTTCCTGCTGCCTTCAGCCTCAAAACCACCCTTTCCCACTTGGTGCAGCGCCAGGCACAAAAGTGGCCATATGTCTGGAGATGGGTCCCATGCGCAAAGAGCCAGCAGGGAAAACTATGCCTTGTTCTAAAGCTCTTTGGGAACCGCTTGCGTAGCCCCACACACCTGGGGGCTGCAGGCTTTCCTGCTGCCTTCAGCCTCAAAACCACCCTTTCCCACTTGGCGCCACGCCAGGCACAAAAATGGCCATATGTCTGGAGATTGGTCCCATGCGCAAAGAGCCAGCAGGGAAAACTATGCCTTGTTCTAAAGCTCTTTGGGAACCGCTTGCGTAGCCCCACAGACCTGGGGGCTGCAGGCTTTCCTGCTGCCTTCAGCCTCAAAACCACCCTTTCCCACTTGGCGCCGCGCCAGGCACAAAAATGGCCATATGTCTGGAGATGGGTCCCACGGCCAAAGAGCCAGCAGGGAAAACTATGCCTTGTTCTGAAGCTCTTTGGGAACCGCTTGCGTAGCCCCACAGACCTGGGGGCTGCAGGCTTTCCTGCTGCCTTCAGCCTCAAAACCACCCTTTCCCACTTGGTGCAGCGCCAGGCACAAAAATGGCCATATGTCTGGAGATTGGTCCCACGCCCAAAGAGCCAGCAGGGAAAACTATGCCTTGTTCTAAAGCTCTTTGGGAACCGCTTGCGTAGTCCCACAGACGTGGGGGTTGCAGGCTTTCCTGCTGCCTTCAGCCTCAAAACCACCCTTTCCCACTTGGCGCCATGCCAGGCACAAAAATGGCCATATGTCTGGAGACTGGTCCCATGCCCAAAGAGCCAGCAGGGAAAACTATGCCTTGTTCTAAAACTCTTTGGGAACCGCTTGCGTAGTCCCACAGACCTGGGGGCTGCAGGCTTTCCTGCTGCCTTCAGCCTCAAAACCATCCTTTCCCACTTGGCGCCGCACCAGGCACAAAAATGGCCATATGTCTGGAGATTGGTCCCACGCCCAAAGAGCCAGCAGGGAAAACTATGCCTTGTTGTAAAGCTCTTTGGGAACCGCTTGATTAGCCCCACAGCCCTGGGGGCTGCAGGCTTTCCTGCTGCCTTCAGCCTCAAAACCACCCTTTCCCACTTGGTGCAGCGCCAGGCACAAAAATGGCCATATGTCTGGAGATTGGTCCGACGCCCAAAGAGCCAGCAGGGAAAACTATGCCTTGTTCTAAAGCTCTTTGGGAACCGCTTGCGTAGCCCCACACACCTGGAGGCTGCAGGCTTTCCTGCTGCCTTCAGCCTCAAAACCACCCTTTCCCACTTGGCGCCGCGCCAGGCACAAAAATGGCCATATGTCTGGGGATTGGTCCCACACCCAAAGAGCCAGAAGGGAAAACTATGCCTTGTTCTAAAGCTCTTTGGGAACCGCTTGCGTAGACCCACACACCTGGAGGCTGCAGGCTTTCCTGCTGCCTTCAGCCTCAAAACCACCCTTTCCCACTTGGTGCAGCGCCAGGCACAAAAGTGGCCATATGTCTGGAGATGGGTCCCACGCCCAAAGAGCCAGCAGGGAAAACTATGCCTTGTTCTAAAGCTCTTTGGGAACCTCTTGCGTAGCCCCACACACCTGGGGGCTGCAGGCTTTCCTGCTGCCTTCAGCCTCAAAACCACCCTTTCCCACTTGGTGCAGCGCCAGGCACAAAAATGGCCATATGTCTGGAGATTGGTCCCACGCCCAAAGAGCCAGCAGGGAAAACTATGCCTTGTTCTAAAGCTCTTTGGGAACCGCTTGCGTAGTCCCACAGACCTGGGGGCTGCAGGCTTTCCTGCTGCCTTCAGCCTCAAAACCATCCTTTCCCACTTGGCGCCGCACCAGGCACAAAAATGGCCATATGTCTTGAGATTGGTCCCACGCCCAAAGAGCCAGCAGGGAAAACTATGCCTTGTTCTAAAGCTCTTTGGGAACCGATTGCGTAGACCCACACACCTGGAGGCTGCAGGCTTTCCTGCTGCCTTCAGCCTCAAAACCACCCTTTCCCACTTGGTGCAGCGCCAGGCACAAAAGTGGCCATATGTCTGGAGATGGGTCCCATGCGCAAAGAGCCAGCAGGGAAAACTATGCCTTGTTCTAAAGCTCTTTGGGAACCCCTGCGTAGCCCCACACACCTGGGGGCTGCAGGCTTTCCTGCTGCCTTCAGCCTCAAAACCACCCTTTCCCACTTGGCGCCACGCCAGGCACAAAAATGGCCATATGTCTGGAGATTGGTCCCATGCGCAAAGAGCCAGCAGGGAAAACTATGCCTTGTTCTAAAGCTCTTTGGCAACCGCTTGCGTAGCCCCACAGACCTGGGGGCTGCAGGCTTTCCTGCTGCCTTCAGCCTCAAAACCACCCTTTCCCACTTGGCGCCGCGCCAGGCACAAAAATGGCCATATGTCTGGAGATGGGTCCCACGGCCAAAGAGCCAGCAGGGAAAACTATGCCTTGTTCTGAAGCTCTTTGGGAACCACTTGCGTAGCCCCACACACCTGGGGGCTGCAGGCTTTCCTGCTGCCTTCAGCCTCAAAACCACCCTTTCCCACTTGGTGCAGCGCCAGGCACAAAAATGGCCATATGTCTGGAGATTGGTCCCACGCCCAAAGAGCCAGCAGGGAAAACTATGCCTTGTTCTAAAGCTCTTTGGGAACCGCTTGCGTAGTCCCACAGACCTGGGGGCTGCAGGCTTTCCTGCTGCCTTCAGCCTCAAAACCACCCTTTCCCACTTGGCGCCATGCCAGGCACAAAAATGGCCATATGTCTGGAGACTGGTCCCACGCCCAAAGAGCCAGCAGGGAAAACTATGCCTTGTTCTAAAGCTCTTTGGGAACCCCTTGCGTAGACCCACACACCTGGGGGCTGCAGGCTTTCCTGCTGCCTTCAGCCTCAAAACCACCCTTTCCCACTTGGTGCAGCGCCAGGCACAAAAATGGCCATATGTCTGGAGATTGGTCCCATGCCCAAAGAGCCAGCAGGGAAAACTATGCCTTGTTCTAAAACTCTTTGGGAACCGCTTGCGTAGCCCCACAGACCTGGGGGCTGCAGGCTTTCCTGCTGCCTTCAGCCTCAAAACCACCCTTTCCCACTTGGTGCAGCGCCAGGCACAAAAATGGCCATATGTCTGGAGATTGGTCCCACGCCCAAAGAGCCAGCAGGGAAAACTATGCCTTGTTCTAAAGCTCTTTGGGAACCGCTTGCGTAGTCCCACAGACCTGGGGGCTGCAGGCTTTCCTGCTGCCTTCAGCCTCAAAACCATCCTTTCCCACTTGGCGCCGCACCAGGCACAAAAATGGCCATATGTCTTGAGATTGGTCCCACGCCCAAAGAGCCAGCAGGGAAAACTATGCCTTGTTGTAAAGCTCTTTGGGAACCGCTTGATTAGCCCCACAGACCTGGGGGCTGCAGGCTTTCCTGCTGCCTTCAGCCTCAAAACCACCCTTTCCCACTTGGCGCCGCGCCAGGCAGAAAAATGGCCATATGTCTGGAGATTGGTCCCACGCCCAAAGAGCCAGCAGGGAAAACTATGCCTTGTTCTAAAGCTCTTTGGGAACCACTTGCGTAGCCCCACAGACCTGGGGGCTGCAGGTTTTCCTGCTGCCTTCAGCCTCAAAACGACCCTTTCCCACTTGGTGCAGCGCCAGGCACAAAAATGGCCATATGTCTTGAGATTGGTCCCACGACCAAAGAGCCAGCAGGGAAAACTATGCCTTGTTGTAAAGCTCTTTGGGAACCGCTTGATTAGCCCCACAGACCTGGGGGCTGCAGGCTTTCCTGCTGCCTTCAGCGTCAAAACCACCCTTTCCCACTTGGTGCAGCGCCAGGCACAAAAATGGCCATATGTCTTGAGATTGGTCCCACGCCCAAAGAGCCAGCAGGGAAAACTATGCCTTGTTCTAAAGCTCTTTGGGAACCGCTTGCGTAGTCCCACAGACCTGGGGGCTGCAGGCTTTCCTGCTGCCTTCAGCCTCAAAACCACCCTTTCCCACTTGGTGCAGCGCCAGGCACAAAAGTGGCCATATGTCTGGAGATGGGTCCCATGCGCAAAGAGCCAGCAGGGAAAACTATGCCTTGTTCTAAAGCTCTTTGGGAACCCTTGCGTAGCCCCACACACCTGGGGGGTGCAGGCTTTCCTGCTGCCTTCAGCCTCAAAACCACCCTTTCCCACTTGGCGCCACGCCAGGCACAAAAATGGCCATATGTCTGGAGATTGGTCCCATGCGCAAAGAGCCAGCAGGGAAAACTATGCCTTGTTCTAAATCTCTTTGGGAACCGCTTGCGTAGCCCCACAGCCCAGGGGGCTGCAGGCTTTCCTGCTGCCTTCAGCCTCAAAACCATCCTTTCCCACTTGGCGCCATGCCAGGCACAAAAATGGCCATATGTCTGGAGATTGGTCCCACGCCCAAAGAGCCAGCAGGGAAAACTATGCCTTGTTCTAAAGCTCTTTGGGAACCGCTTGCGTAGTCCCACAGACCTGGGGGCTGCAGGCTTTCCTGCTGCCTTCAGCCTCAAAACCATCCTTTCCCACTTGGCGGTATGCCAGGCACAAAAATGGCCATATGTCTGGAGACTGGTCCCACGCCCAAAGAGCCAGCAGGGAAAACTATGCCTTGTTCTAAAGCTCTTTGGGAACCCCTTGCGTAGACCCACAGACCTGGGGGCTGCAGGCTTTCCTGCTGCCTTCAGCCTCAAAACCACCCTTTCCCACTTGGTGCAGCGCCAGGCACAAAAATGGCCATATGTCTGGAGATTGGTCCCACGCCCAAAGAGCCAGTAGGGAAAACTATGCCTTGTTCTAAAGCTCTTTGGGAACTGCTTGCGTAGCCCCACACACTTGCGGGCTGCAGGTTTTCCTGCTGCCTTCAGCCTCAAAACCACCCTTTCCCACTTGGTGCAGCACCAGGCACAAAAATGGCCATATGTCTGGAGATTGGTCTCATGCGCAAAGAGCCAGCAGGGAAAAATATGCCTTGCTCTAAAGCTCTTTTGGAACTGCTTGCGTAGCCCCACACACCTGGGGGCTGCAGGCTTTCCTGCTGCCTTCAGCCTCAAAACCACCCTTTCCCACTTGGCGCCACCCCAGGCACAAAAATGGCCATATGTCTGGAGACTGGTCCCACACCCAAAGAGCCAGCAGGGAAAACTATGCCTTGTTCTAAAGCTCTTTGGGAATGGCTTGCGTAGCCCCACAGACCTGGGGGCTGCAGGCTTTCCTGCTGCCTTCAGCCTCAAAACCACCCTTTCCCACTTGGCGCCGCCCCAGGCACAAAAATGGCCATATGTCTGGGGATTGGTCCCACGCCCAAAGAGCCAGCAGGGAAAACTATGCCTTGTTCTAAAGCTCTTTGGGAACCGCTTGCGTAGCCCCACAGCCCTGGGGGCTGCAGGCTTTCCTGCTGCCTTCAGCCTCAAAACCACCCTTTCCCACTTGGCGCCGCGCCAGGCACAAAAATGGCCATATGTCTGGAGATGGGTCCCACGCCCAAAGAGCCAGCAGGGAAAACTATGCCTTGTTCTAAAGCTCTTTGGGAACCGCTTGATTAGCCCCACAGACCTGGGGGCTGCAGGCTTTCCTGCTGCCTTCAGCGTCAAAACCACCCTTTCCCACTTGGTGCAGCGCCAGGCACAAAAATGGCCATATGTCTGGAGATTGGTCCCACGCCCAAAGAGCCAGCAGGGAAAACTATGCCTTGTTCTAAAGCTCTTTGGGAACCGCTTGCGTAGTCCCACAGACCTGGGGGCTGCAGGCTTTCCTGCTGCCTTCAGCCTCAAAGCCACCCTTTCCCACTTGGCGCCACGCCAGGCACAAAAATGGCCATATGTCTGGAGATTGGTCCCACGCCCAAAGAGCCAGCAGGGAAAACTATGCCTTGTTCTAAAGCTCTTTGGGAACCGCTTGCGTAGCCCCACACACCTGGGGGCTGCAGGCTTTCCTGCTGCCTTCAGCCTCAAAACCACCCTTTCCCACTTGGAGCCACCCCAGGCACAAAAATGGCCATATGTCTGGGGATTGGTCCCACGCCCAAAGAGCCAGCAGGGAAAACTATGCCTTGTTGTAAAGCTCTTTGGGAACCGCTTGCGTAGCCCCACAGACCTGGGGGCTGCAGGCTTTCCTGCTGCCTTCAGCCTCAAAACCACCCTTTCCCACTCGGCGCCGCACCAGGCACAAAAATGGCCATATGTCTGGAGATTGGTCCCACGCCCAAAGAGCCAGCAGGGAAAACTATGCCTTGTTCTAAAGCTCTTTGGGAACCGCTTGCGTAGCCCCACAGACCTGGGGGCTGCAGGCTTTCCTGCTGCCTTCAGCCTCAAAACCACCCTTTCCCACTCGGCGCCGCACGAGGCACAAAAATGGCCATATGTCTTGAGATTGGTCCCACGACCAAAGAGCCAGAAGGGAAAACTATGCCTTGTTGTAAAGCTCTTTGGGAACCGCTTGATTAGCCCCACAGACCTGGGGGCTGCAGGCTTTCCTGCTGCCTTCAGCCTCAAAACCATCCTTTCCCACTTGGCGGTATGCCAGGCACAAAAATGGCCATATGTCTGGAGACTGGTCCCACGCCCAAAGAGCCAGCAGGGAAAACTATGCCTTGTTCTAAAGCTCTTTGGGAACCCCTTGCGTAGACCCACAGACCTGGGGGCTGCAGGCTTTCCTGCTGCCTTCAGCCTCAAAACCACCCTTTCCCACTTGGTGCAGCGCCAGGCACAAAAATGGCCATATGTCTGGAGATTGGTCCCATGCCCAAAGAGCCAGCAGGGAAAACTATGCCTTGTTCTAAAGCTCTTTGGGAATGGCTTGCGTAGCCCCACAGACCTGGGGGCTGCAGGCTTTCCTGCTGCCTTCAGCCTCAAAACCACCCTGTCCCACTTGGCGCCGCCCCAGGCACAAAAATGGCCATATGTCTGGGGATTGGTCCCACGCCCAAAGAGCCAGCAGGGAAAACTATGCCTTGTTCTAAAGCTCTTTGGGAACCGCTTGCGTAGCCCCACAGACCTGGGGGCTGCAGGCTTTCCTGCTGCCTTCAGCCTCAAAACCACCCTTTCCCACTTGGCGCCGCCCCAGGCACAAAAATGGCCATATGTCTGGAGATGGGTCCCACGCCCAAAGAGCCAGCAGGGAAAACTATGCCTTGTTCTAAAGCTCTTTGGGAACCGCTTGCGTAGCCCCACACAGCTGGGGGCTGCAGGCTTTCCTGCTGCCTTCAGCCTCAAAACCACCCTTTCCCACGTGGCGCCGCGCCAGGCATAAAAATGGCCATATGTCTGGGGATTGGTCCCACGCCCAAAGAGCCAGCAGGGAAAACTATGCCTTGTTATAAAGCTCTTTGGGAACAGCTTGCGTAGCCCCACACACCTGGGAGCTGCAGGCTTTCCTGCTGCCTTCAGCCTCAAAAACACCCTTTCCCACTTGGTGCAGCGCCAGGCACAAAAATGGCCATATGTCTGGAGATTGGTCCCATGCGCAAAGAGCCAGCAGGGAAAACTATGCCTTGTTCTAAAGCTCTTTGGGGACCGCTTGCGTAGCCCCACAGACCAGGGGGCTGCAGGCTTTCCTGCTGCCTTCAGCCTCAAAACCACCCTTTCCCACTTGGTGCAGCGCCAGGCAGAAAAATGGCCATATGTCTGGAGATTGGTCCCACACCCAAAGAGCCAGCAGGGAAAACAATGCCTTGTTCTAAAGCTCTTTGGGAACTGCTGGTTTGGCCCCACAGACCAGGGGGCTGCAGGCTTTCCTGCTGCCTTCAGCCTCAAAACCACCCTTTCCCACTTGGTGCAGCGCCAGGCACAAAAATGGCCATATGTCTGGAGATTGGTCCCACGCCCAAAGAGCCAGCAGGGAAAACTATGCCTTGTTCTAAAGCTCTTTGGGGACCGCTTGCGTAGCCCCACAGACCTGGGGGCTGCAGGCTTTCCTGCTGCCTTCAACCTCAAAACCACCCTTTCCCACTTCCCGCCGCGCCAGGCACAAAAATGGCCATATGTCTGGAGACTGGTGCCACGCCCAAAGAGTCAGAAGGGAAAACTATGCCTTGTTCTAAAGCTCTTTGGGAACCGCTGGTGTGGCCCTACAGACCTGGGGGCTGCATGCTTTCCTGATGCCTTCAGCCTCAAAACCACCCTTTCCCACTTGGTGCAGCGCCAGGCAGAAAAATGGCCATATGTCTGGAGATTGGTCCCACGCCCAAAGAGCCAGCAGGGAAAACTATGCCTTGTTCTAAAGCTCTTTGGGAACCGCTTGCGTAGCCCCACACACTTGCGGGCTGCAGGTTTTCCTGCTGCCTTCAGCCTCAAAACCACCCTTTCCCACTTGGTGCAGCGCCAGGCACAAAAATGGCCATATGTCTGGAGATTGGTCTCATGCGCAAAGAGCCAGCAGGGAAAACTATGCCTTGCTCTAAAGCTCTTTTGGAACTGCTTGCGTAGCCCCACACACCTGGGGGCTGCAGGCTTTCCTGCTGCCTTCAGCCTCAAAACCACCCTTTCCCACTTGGCGCCACCCCAGGCACAAAAATGGCCATATGTCTGGAGACTGGTCCCACACCCAAAGAGCCAGCAGGGAAAACTATGCCTTGTTCTAAAGCTCTTTGGGAATGGCTTGCGTAGCCCCACAGACCTGGGGGCTGCAGGCTTTCCTGCTGCCTTCAGCCTCAAAACCACCCTGTCCCACTTGGCGCCGCCCCAGGCACAAAAATGGCCATATGTCTGGAGATTGGTCCCACGCCCAAAGAGCCAGCAGGGAAAACTATGCCTTGTTCTAAAGCTCTTTGGCAACCGCTTGCGTAGCCCCACAGACGTGGGGGCTGCAGGCTTTCCTGCTGCCTTCAGCCTCAAAACCACCCTTTCCCACTTGGCGCCGCGCCAGGCACAAAAATGGCCATATGTCTGGAGATGGGTCCCACGCCCAAAGAGCCAGCAGGGAAAACTATGCCTTGTTCTAAAGCTCTTTGGGAACCGCTTGCGTAGCCCCACAGACCTGGGGGCTGCAGGCTTTCCTGCTGCCTTCAGCCTCAAAACCACCCTTTCCCACTTGGCGCCGCGCCAGGCACAAAAATGGCCATATGTCTGGGGATTGGTCCCACGCCCAAAGAGCCAGCAGGGAAAACTATGCCTTGTTCTAAAGCTCTTTGGGAACAGCTTGCGTAGCCCCACACACCTGGGAGCTGCAGGCTTTCCTGCTGCCTTCAGCCTCAAAAACACCCTTTCCCACTTGGTGCAGCGCCAGGCACAAAAATGGCCATATGTCTGGGGATTGGTCCCATGCCCAAAGAGCCAGCAGGGAAAACTATGCCTTGTTCTAAAGCTCTTTGGGGACCGCTTGCGTAGCCCCACAGACCTGGGGACTGCAGGCTTTCCTGCTGCCTTCAGCCTCAAAACCACCCTTTCCCACTTGGTGCAGCGCCAGGCAGAAAAATGGCCATATGTCTGGAGATTGGTCCCACGCCCAAAGAGCCAGCAGGGAAAACAATGCCTTGTTCTAAAGCTCTTTGGGAACTGCTGGTGTGGCCCCACAGACCAGGGGGCTGC
This sequence comes from Larus michahellis, assembly GCF_964199755.1. Lineage (NCBI taxonomy): Eukaryota > Metazoa > Chordata > Aves > Charadriiformes > Laridae > Larus > Larus michahellis. Next base: position 2,498,436 of record NC_133917.1, on the reverse strand, counting down.
AGGCTTTCCTGCTGCCTTCAGCCTCAAAACCACCCTTTCCCACTTGGTGCAGCGCCAGGCACAAAAATGGCCATATGTCTGGAGATTGGTCCCACGCCCAAAGAGCCAGCAGGGAAAACTATGCCTTGTTCTGAAGCTCTTTGGGAACCGCTTGCGTAGCCCCACAGACCTGGGGGCTGCAGGCTTTCCTGCTGCCTTCAGCCTCAAAACCACCCTTTCCCACTTGGTGCAGCGCCAGGCACAAAAATGGCCATATGTCTGGAGATTGGTCCCACGCCCAAAGAGCCAGCAGGGAAAACTATGCCTTGTTCTAAAGCTCTTTGGGAACCGCTTGCGTAGTCCCACAGACCTGGGGGCTGCAGGCTTTCCTGCTGCCTTCAGCCTCAAAACCATCCTTTCCCACTTGGCGCCATGCCAGGCACAAAAATGGCCATATGTCTGGAGACTGGTCCCACGCCCAAAGAGCCAGCAGGGAAAACTATGCCTTGTTCTAAAGCTCTTTGGGAACCCCTTGCGTAGACCCACACACCTGGGGGCTGCAGGCTTTCCTGCTGCCTTCAGCCTCAAAACCACCCTTTCCCACTTGGTGCAGCGCCAGGCACAAAAATGGCCATATGTCTGCAGATTGGTCCCATGCGCAAAGAGCCAGCAGGGAAAACTATGCCTTGTTCTAAAACTCTTTGGGAACCGCTTGCGTAGCCCCACAGACCTGGGGGCTGCAGGCTTTCCTGCTGCCTTCAGCCTCAAAACCACCCTTTCCCACTTGGTGCAGCGCCAGGCAGAAAAATGGCCATATGTCTGGAGATTGGTCCCACACCCAAAGAGCCAGCAGGGAAAACAATGCCTTGTTCTAAAGCTCTTTGGGAACTGCTGGTTTGGCCCCACAGACCAGGGGGCTGCAGGCTTTCCTGCTGCCTTCAGCCTCAAAACCACCCTTTCCCACTTGGTGCAGCGCCAGGCACAAAAATGGCCATATGTCTGGAGATTGGTCCCACGCCCAAAGAGCCAGCAGGGAAAACTATGCCTTGTTCTAAAGCTCTTTGGGGACCGCTTGCGTAGCCCCACAGACCTGGGGGCTGCAGGCTTTCCTGCTGCCTTCAACCTCAAAACCACCCTTTCCCACTTCCCGCCGCGCCAGGCACAAAAATGGCCATATGTCTGGAGACTGGTGCCACGCCCAAAGAGTCAGAAGGGAAAACTATGCCTTGTTCTAAAGCTCTTTGGGAACCGCTGGTGTGGCCCTACAGACCTGGGGGCTGCATGCTTTCCTGATGCCTTCAGCCTCAAAACCACCCTTTCCCACTTGGTGCAGCGCCAGGCAGAAAAATGGCCATATGTCTGGAGATTGGTCCCACGCCCAAAGAGCCAGCAGGGAAAACTATGCCTTGTTCTAAAGCTCTTTGGGAACCGCTTGCGTAGCCCCACACACTTGCGGGCTGCAGGTTTTCCTGCTGCCTTCAGCCTCAAAACCACCCTTTCCCACTTGGTGCAGCGCCAGGCACAAAAATGGCCATATGTCTGGAGATTGGTCTCATGCGCAAAGAGCCAGCAGGGAAAACTATGCCTTGCTCTAAAGCTCTTTTGGAACTGCTTGCGTAGCCCCACACACCTGGGGGCTGCAGGCTTTCCTGCTGCCTTCAGCCTCAAAACCACCCTTTCCCACTTGGCGCCACCCCAGGCACAAAAATGGCCATATGTCTGGAGACTGGTCCCACACCCAAAGAGCCAGCAGGGAAAACTATGCCTTGTTCTAAAGCTCTTTGGGAATGGCTTGCGTAGCCCCACAGACCTGGGGGCTGCAGGCTTTCCTGCTGCCTTCAGCCTCAAAACCACCCTGTCCCACTTGGCGCCGCCCCAGGCACAAAAATGGCCATATGTCTGGGGATTGGTCCCACGCCCAAAGAGCCAGCAGGGAAAACTATGCCTTGTTCTAAAGCTCTTTGGCAACCGCTTGCGTAGCCCCACAGACCTGGGGGCTGCAGGCTTTCCTGCTGCCTTCAGCCTCAAAACCACCCTTTCCCACTTGGCGCCGCGCCAGGCACAAAAATGGCCATATGTCTGGAGATGGGTCCCACGCCCAAAGAGCCAGCAGGGAAAACTATGCCTTGTTCTAAAGCTCTTTGGGAACCGCTTGCGTAGCCCCACAGACCTGGGGGCTGCAGGCTTTCCTGCTGCCTTCAGCCTCAAAACCACCCTTTCCCACTTGGCGCCGCGCCAGGCACAAAAATGGCCATATGTCTGGGGATTGGTCCCACGCCCAAAGAGCCAGCAGGGAAAACTATGCCTTGTTCTAAAGCTCTTTGGGAACAGCTTGCGTAGCCCCACACACCTGGGAGCTGCAGGCTTTCCTGCTGCCTTCAGCCTCAAAAACACCCTTTCCCACTTGGTGCAGCGCCAGGCACAAAAATGGCCATATGTCTGGGGATTGGTCCCATGCCCAAAGAGCCAGCAGGGAAAACTATGCCTTGTTCTAAAGCTCTTTGGGGACCGCTTGCGTAGCCCCACAGACCTGGGGACTGCAGGCTTTCCTGCTGCCTTCAGCCTCAAAACCACCCTTTCCCACTTGGTGCAGCGCCAGGCAGAAAAATGGCCATATGTCTGGAGATTGGTCCCACGCCCAAAGAGCCAGCAGGGAAAACAATGCCTTGTTCTAAAGCTCTTTGGGAACTGCTGGTGTGGCCCCACACACCTGGGGGCTGCAGGCTTTCCTGCTGCCTTCAGCCTCAAAACCACCCTTTCCCACTTGGTGCAGCGCCAGGCACAAAAATGGCCATATGTCTGCAGATTGGTCCCATGCCCAAAGAGCCAGCAGGGAAAACTATGCCTTGTTCTAAAACTCTTTGGGAACCGCTTGCGTAGCCCCACAGACCTGGGGGCTGCAGGCTTTCCTGCTGCCTTCAGCCTCAAAACCACCCTTTCCCACTTGGTGCAGCGCCAGGCACAAAAATGGCCATATGTCTGGAGATTGGTCCCACGCCCAAAGAGCCAGCAGGGAAAACTATGCCTTGTTCTAAATCTCTTTGGGAACCGCTTGCGTAGCCCCACAGCCCTGGGGGCTGCAGGCATTCCTGCTGCCTTCAGCCTCAAAACCACCCTTTCCCACTTGGCGCCGCGCCAGGCACAAAAATGGCCATATGTCTGGAGATGGGTCCCACGCCCAAAGAGCCAGCAGGGAAAACTATGCCTTGTTCTGAAGCTCTTTGGGAACCGCTTGCGTAGCCCCACAGACCTGGGGGCTGCAGGCTTTCCTGCTGCCTTCAGCCTCAAAACCACCCTTTCCCACTTGGTGCAGCGCCAGGCACAAAAATGGCCATATGTCTGGAGATTGGTCCCACGCCCAAAGAGCCAGCAGGGAAAACTATGCCTTGTTCTAAAGCTCTTTGGGAACCGCTTGCGTAGCCCCACAGACCTGGGGGCTGCAGGCTTTCCTGCTGCCTTCAGCCTCAAAACCATCCTTTCCCACTTGGCGCCATGCCAGGCACAAAAATGGCCATATGTCTGGAGACTGGTCCCACGCCCAAAGAGCCAGCAGGGAAAACTATGCCTTGTTCTAAAGCTCTTTGGGAACCCCTTGCGTAGACCCACAGACCTGGGGGCTGCAGGCTTTCCTGCTGCCTTCAGCCTCAAAACCACCCTTTCCCACTTGGTGCAGCGCCAGGCACAAAAATGGCCATATGTCTGGAGATTGGTCCCATGCCCAAAGAGCCAGCAGGGAAAACTATGCCTTGTTCTAAAACTCTTTGGGAACCGCTTGCGTAGCCCCACAGACCTGGGGGCTGCAGGCTTTCCTGCTGCCTTCAGCCTCAAAACCACCCTTTCCCACTTGGTGCAGCGCCAGGCACAAAAATGGCCATATGTCTGGAGATTGGTCCCACGCCCAAAGAGCCAGCAGGGAAAACTATGCCTTGTTCTAAAGCTCTTTGGGAACTGCTTGCGTAGTCCCACAGACCTGGGGGCTGCAGGCTTTCCTGCTGCCTTCAGCCTCAAAACCATCCTTTCCCACTTGGCGCCGCACCAGGCACAAAAATGGCCATATGTCTTGAGATTGGTCCCACGCCCAAAGAGCCAGCAGGGAAAACTATGCCTTGTTCTAAAGCTCTTTGGGAACCGCTTGATTAGCCCCACAGACCTGGGGGCTGCAGGCTTTCCTGCTGCCTTCAGCCTCAAACCACCCTTTCCCACTTGGTGCAGCGCCAGGCACAAAAATGGCCATATGTCTGGAGATTGGTCCCACGCCCAAAGAGCCAGCAGGGAAAACTATGCCTTGTTCTAAAGCTCTTTGGGAACCTCTTGCGTAGCCCCACACACCTGGAGGCTGCAGGCTTTCCTGCTGCCTTCAGCCTCAAAACCACCCTTTCCCACTTGGCGCCGCGCCAGGCACAAAAATGGCCATATGTCTGGGGATTGGTCCCACACCCAAAGAGCCAGAAGGGAAAACTATGCCTTGTTCTAAAGCTCTTTGGGAACCGCTTGCGTAGACCCACACACCTGGAGGCTGCAGGCTTTCCTGCTGCCTTCAGCCTCAAAACCATCCTTTCCCACTTGGTGCAGCGCCAGGCACAGAAGTGGCCATATGTCTGGAGATGGGTCCCATGCGCAAAGAGCCAGCAGGGAAAACTATGCCTTGTTCTAAAGCTCTTTGGGAACCCTTGCGTATCCCCACAGACGTGGGGGCTGCAGGCTTTCCTGCTGCCTTCAGCCTCAAAACCACCCTTTCCCACTTGGCGCCACGCCAGGCACAAAAATGGCCATATGTCTGGAGATTGGTCCCATGCGCAAAGAGCCAGCAGGGAAAACTATGCCTTGTTCTAAATCTCTTTGGGAACCGCTTGCGTAGCCCCACAGACCTGGGGGCTGCAGGCTTTCCTGCTGCCTTCAGCCTCAAAACCACCCTTTCCCACTCGGCGCCGCACCAGGCACAAAAATGGCCATATGTCTGGAGATTGGTCCCACGCCCAAAGAGCCAGCAGGGAAAACTATGCCTTGTTGTAAAGCTCTTTGTGAACCGCTTGATTAGCCCCACAGACCTGGGGGCTGCAGGCTTTCCTGCTGCCTTCAGCCTCAAAACCACCCTTTCCCACTTGGTGCAGCGCAAGGCACAAAAATGGCCATATGTCTGGAGATTGGTCCCACGCCCAAAGAGCCAGCAGGGAAAACTATGCCTTGTTCTAAAGCTCTTTGGGAACCGCTTGTGTAGCCCCACAGACCTGGGGGCTGCAGGCTTTCCTGCTGCCTTCAGCCTCAAAACCACCCTTTCCCACTTGGCGCCGCGCCAGGCACAAAAATGGCCATATGTCTGGGGATTGGTCCCACGCCCAAAGAGCCAGCAGGGAAAATTATGCCTTGTTCTAAAGCTCTTTGGCAACCGCTTGCGTAGCCCCACACACCTGGGGGCTGCAGGCTTTCCTGCTGCCTTCAGCCTCAAAACCACCCTTTCCCACTTGGTGCAGCGCCAGGCAGAAAAATGGCCATATGTCTGGAGATTGGTCCCACGCCCAAAGAGCCAGCAGGGAAAACTATGCCTTGTTCTAAAGCTCTTTGGGAACCGCTTGCGTAGCCCCACACACTTGCGGGCTGCAGGTTTTCCTGCTGCCTTCAGCCTCAAAACCACCCTTTCCCACTTGGTGCAGCACCAGGCACAAAAATGGCCATATGTCTGGAGATTGGTCTCATGCGCAAAGAGCCAGCAGGGAAAACTATGCCTTGCTCTAAAGCTCTTTTGGAACTGCTTGCGTAGCCCCACAGACGTGGGGGCTGCAGGCTTTCCTGCTGCCTTCAGCCTCAAAACCACCCTTTCCCACTTGGCGCCACCCCAGTCACAAAAATGGCCATATGTCTGGAGACTGGTCCCACACCCAAAGAGCCAGCAGGGAAAACTATGCCTTGTTCTAAAGCTCTTTGGGAATGGCTTGCGTAGCCCCACAGACCTGGGGGCTGCAGGCTTTCCTGCTGCCTTCAGCCTCAAAACCACCCTGTCCCTCTTGGCGCTGCCCCAGGCACAAAAATGGCCATATGTCTGGGGATTGGTCCCACGCCCAAAGAGCCAGCAGGGAAAACTATGCCTTGTTCTAAAGCTCTTTGGCAACCGCTTGCGTAGCCCCACAGACCTGGGGGCTGCAGGCTTTCCTGCTGCCTTCAGCCTCAAAACCACCCTTTCCCACTTGGCGCCGCGCCAGGCACAAAAATGGCCATATGTCTGGAGATGGGTCCCACGCCCAAAGAGCCAGCAGGGAAAACTATGCCTTGTTCTAAAGCTCTTTGGGAACCGCTTGCGTAGCCCCACACACCTGGGGGCTGCAGGCTTTCCTGCTGCCTTCAGCCTCAAAACCACCCTTTCCCACGTGGCGCCGCGCCAGGCATAAAAATGGCCATATGTCTGGGGATTGGTCCCACGCCCAAAGAGCCAGCAGGGAAAACTATGCCTTGTTATAAAGCTCTTTGGGAACAGCTTGCGTAGCCCCACACACCTGGGAGCTGCAGGCTTTCCTGCTGCCTTCAGCCTCAAAAACACCCTTTCCCACTTGGTGCAGCGCCAGGCACAAAAATGGCCATATGTCTGGAGATTGGTCCCATGCCCAAAGAGCCAGCAGGGAAAACTATGCCTTGTTCTAAAGCTCTTTGGGGACCGCTTGCGTAGCCCCACAGACCTGGGGGCTGCATGCTTTCCTGCTGCCTTCAGCCTCAAAACCACCCTTTCCCACTTGGTGCAGCGCCAGGCAGAAAAATGGCCATATGTCTGGAGATTGGTCCCACGCCCAAAGAGCCAGCAGGGAAAACAATGCCTTGTTCTAAAGCTCTTTGGGAACTGCTGGTTTGGCCCCACACACCTGGGGGCTGCAGGCTTTCCTGCTGCCTTCAGCCTCAAAACCACCCTTTCCCACTTGGTGCAGCGCCAGGCACAAAAATGGCCATATGTCTGGAGATTGGTCCCACGCCCAAAGAGCCAGCAGGGAAAACTATGCCTTGTTCTAAAGCTCTTTGGGGACCGCTTGCGTAGCCCCACAGACCTGGGGGCTGCAGGCTTTCCTGCTACCTTCAACCTCAAAACCACCCTTTCCCACTTGCCGCCGCGCCAGGCACAAAAATGGCCATATGTCTGGAGACTGGTGCCACGCCCAAAGAGCCAGCAGGGAAAACTATGCCTTGTTCTAAAGCTCTTTGGGAACCGCTGGTGTGGCCCTACAGACCTGGGGACTGCATGCTTTCCTGATGCCTTCAACCTCAAAACCACCCTTTCCCACTTGGTGCAGCGCCAGGCAGAAAAATGGCCATATGTCTGGAGATTGGTCCCACGCCCAAAGAGCCAGCAGGGAAAACTATGCCTTGTTCTAAAGCTCTTTGGGAACCGCTTGCGTAGCCCCACACACTTGCGGGCTGCAGGTTTTCCTGCTGCCTTCAGCCTCAAAACCACCCTTTCCCACTTGGTGCAGCACCAGGCACAAAAATGGCCATATGTCTGGAGATTGGTCTCATGCGCAAAGAGCCAGCAGGGAAAACTATGCCTTGCTCTAAAGCTCTTTTGGAACTGCTTGCGTAGCCCCACAGCCCTGGGGGCTGCAGGCTTTCCTGCTGCCTTCAGCCTCAAAACCACCCTTTCCCACTTGGCGCCACGCCAGGCACAAAAATGGCCATATGTCTGGAGACTGGTCCCACACCCAAAGAGCCAGCAGGGAAAACTATGCCTTGTTCTAAAGCTCTTTGGGAATGGCTTGCGTAGCCCCACAGACCTGGGGGCTGCAGGCTTTCCTGCTGCCTTCAGCCTCAAAACCACCCTGTCCCACTTGGCGCCGCCCCAGGCACAAAAATGGCCATATGTCTGGGGATTGGTCCCACGCCCAAAGAGCCAGCAGGGAAAACTATGCCTTGTTCTAAAGCTCTTTGGGAACCGCTTGCGTAGTCCCACAGACCTGGGGGCTGCAGGCTTTCCTGCTGCCTTCAGCCTCAAAACCACCCTTTCCCACTTGGCGCCGCGCCAGGCACAAAAATGGCCATATGTCTGGAGATGGGTCCCACGCCCAAAGAGCCAGCAGGGAAAACTATGCCTTGTTCTAAAGCTCTTTGGGAACCGCTTGCGTAGCCCCACAGACCTGGGGGCTGCAGGCTTTCCTGCTGCCTTCAGCCTCAAAACCACCCTTTCCCACTTGGCGCCGCGCCAGGCATAAAAATGGCCATATGTCTGGGGATTGGTCCCACGCCCAAAGAGCCAGCAGGGAAAACTATGCCTTGTTCTAAAGCTCTTTGGGAACAGCTTGCGTAGCCCCACACACCTGGGAGCTGCAGGCTTTCCTGCTGCCTTCAGCCTCAAAAACACCCTTTCCCACTTGGTGCAGCGCCAGGCACAAAAATGGCCATATGTCTGGGGATTGGTCCCATGCCCAAAGAGCCAGCAGGGAAAACTATGCCTTGTTCTAAAGCTCTTTGGGGACCGCTTGCGTAGCCCCACAGACCTGGGGACTGCAGGCTTTCCTGCTGCCTTCAGCCTCAAAACCACCCTTTCCCACTTGGTGCAGCGCCAGGCAGAAAAATGGCCATATGTCTGGAGATTGGTCCCACGCCCAAAGAGCCAGCAGGGAAAACAATGCCTTGTTCTAAAGCTCTTTGGGAACTGCTGGTGTGGCCCCACAGACCAGGGGGCTGCAGGCTTTCCTGCTGCCTTCAGCCTCAAAACCACCCTTTCCCACTTGGTGCAGCGCCAGGCACAAAAATGGCCATATGTCTGGAGATTGGTCCCACGCCCAAAGAGCCAGCAGGGAAAACTATGCCTTGTTCTAAAGCTCTTTGGGAACCGCTTGCGTAGCCCCACAGACCTGGGGGCTGCAGGCTTTCCTGCTGCCTTCAACCTCAAAACCACCCTTTCCCACTTGGCGCCGCGCCAGGCACAAAAATGGCCCTATGTCTGGAGACTGGTGCCACGCCCAAAGAGTCAGAAGGGAAAACTATGCCTTGTTCTAAAGCTCTTTGGGAACTGCTGGTGTGGCCCTACAGACCTGGGGGCTGCATGCTTTCCTGATGCCTTCAGCCTCAAAACCACCCTTTCCCACTTGGTGCAGCACCAGGCACAAAAATGGCCATATGTCTGGAGATTGGTCTCATGCGCAAAGAGCCAGCAGGGAAAACTATGCCTTGCTCTAAAGCTCTTTTGTAACTGCTTGCGTAGCCCCACAGACCTGGGGGCTGCAGGCTTTCCTGCTGCCTTCAGCCTCAAAACCACCCTTTCCCACTTGGCGCCACCCCAGTCACAAAAATGGCCATATGTCTGGAGACTGGTCCCACACCCAAAGAGCCAGCAGGGAAAACTATGCCTTGTTCTAAAGCTCTTTGGGAATGGCTTGCGTAGCCCCACAGACCTGGGGGCTGCAGGCTTTCCTGCTGCCTTCAGCCTCAAAACCACCCTGTCCCACTTGGCGCCGCCCCAGGCACAAAAATGGCCATATGTCTGGGGATTGGTCCCACGCCCAAAGAGCCAGCAGGGAAAACTATGCCTTGTTGTAAAGCTGTTTGGCAACCGCTTGCGTAGCCCCACAGACCTGGGGGCTGCAGGCTTTCCTGCTGCCTTCAGCCTCAAAACCACCCTTTCCCACTTGGCGCCGCGCCAGGCACAAAAATGGCCATATGTCTGGAGATTGGTCCCACGCCCAAAGAGCCAGCAGGGAAAACTATGCCTTGTTCTAAAGCTCTTTGGGAACCGCTTGCGTAGCCCCACAGACCTGGGGGCTGCAGGCTTTCCTGCTGCCTTCAGCCTCAAAACCACCCTTTCCCACGTGGCGCCGCGCCAGGCATAAAAATGGCCATATGTCTGGGGATTGGTCCCACGCCCAAAGAGCCAGCAGGGAAAACTATGCCTTGTTATAAAGCTCTTTGGGAACAGCTTGCGTAGCCCCACACACCTGGGAGCTGCAGTCTTTCCTGCTGCCTTCAGCCTCAAAACCACCCTTTCCCACTTGGTGCAGCGCCAGGCAGAAAAATGGCCATATGTCTGGAGATTGGTCCCATGCCCAAAGAGCCAGCAGGGAAAACTATGCCTTGTTCTAAAGCTCTTTGGGGACCGCTTGCGTAGCCCCACAGACCTGGGGGCTGCAGGCTTTCCTGCTGCCTTCAGCCTCAAAACCACCCTTTCCCACTTGGTGCAGCGCCAGGCAGAAAAATGGCCATATGTCTGGAGATTGGTCCCACGCCCAAAGAGCCAGCAGGGAAAACAATGCCTTGTTCTAAAGCTCTTTGGGAACTGCTGGTTTGGCCCCACAGACCAGGGGGCTGCAGGCTTTCCTGCTGCCTTCAGCCTCAAAACCACCCTTTCCCACTTGGCGCCACGCCAGGCACAAAAATGGCCATATGTCTGGAGACTGGTCCCACACCCAAAGAGCCAGCAGGGAAAACTATGCCTTGTTCTAAAGCTCTTTGGGAATGGCTTGCGTAGCCCCACAGACCTGGGGGCTGCAGGCTTTCCTGCTGCCTTCAGCCTCAAAACCACCCTGTCCCACTTGGCGCCGCCCCAGGCACAAAAATGGCCATATGTCTGGGGATTGGTCCCACGCCCAAAGAACCAGCAGGGAAAACTATGCCTTGTTCTAAAGCTCTTTGGGAACCGCTTGCGTAGTCCCACAGACCTGGGGGCTGCAGGCTTTCCTGCTGCCTTCAGCCTCAAAACCACCCTTTCCCACTTGGCGCCGCGCCAGGCACAAAAATGGCCATATGTCTGGAGATGGGTCCCACGCCCAAAGAGCCAGCAGGGAAAACTATGCCTTGTTCTAAAGCTCTTTGGGAACCGCTTGCGTAGCCCCACAGACCTGGGGGCTGCAGGCTTTCCTGCTGCCTTCAGCCTCAAAACCACCCTTTCCCACTTGGCGCCGCGCCAGGCATAAAAATGGCCATATGTCTGGGGATTGGTCCCACGCCCAAAGAGCCAGCAGGGAAAACTATGCCTTGTTCTAAAGCTCTTTGGGAACAGCTTGCGTAGCCCCACACACCTGGGAGCTGCAGGCTTTCCTGCTGCCTTCAGCCTCAAAAACACCCTTTCCCACTTGGTGCAGCGCCAGGCACAAAAATGGCCATATGTCTGGGGATTGGTCCCATGCCCAAAGAGCCAGCAGGGAAAACTATGCCTTGTTCTAAAGCTCTTTGGGGACCGCTTGCGTAGCCCCACACACCTGGGGGCTGCAGGCTTTCCTGCTGCCTTCAGCCTCAAAACCACCCTTTCCCACTTGGTGCAGCGCCAGGCAGAAAAATGGCCATATGTCTGGAGATTGGTCCCACGCCCAAAGAGCCAGCAGGGAAAACAATGCCTTGTTCTAAAGCTCTTTGGGAACTGCTGGTGTGGCCCCACAGACCAGGGGGCTGCAGGCTTTCCTGCTGCCTTCAGCCTCAAAACCACCCTTTCCCACTTGGTGCAGCGCCAGGCAGAAAAATGGCCATATGTCTGGAGATTGGTCCCACGCCCAAAGAGCCAGCAGGGAAAACTATGCCTTGTTCTAAAGCTCTTTGGGGACCGCTTGCGTAGCCCCACAGACCTGTGGGCTGCAGGCTTTCCTGCTGCCTTCAGCCTCAAAACCACCCTTTCCCACTTGGCGCCGCGCCAGGCACAAAAATGGCCCTATGTCTGGAGACTGGTGCCACGCCCAAAGAGTCAGAAGGGAAAACTATGCCTTGTTCTAAAGCTCTTTGGGAACTGCTGGTGTGGCCCTACAGACCTGGGGGCTGCATGCTTTCCTGATGCCTTCAGCCTCAAAACCACCCTTTCCCACTCGGCGCCGCACCAGGCACAAAAATGGCCATATGTCTGGAGATTGGTCGCATGCCCAAAGAGCCAGCAGGGAAAACTATGCCTTGTTGTAAAGCTCTTTGGGGACCGCTTGCGTAGCCCCACAGACCTGGGGGCTGCAGGCTTTCCTGCTGCCTTCAGCCTCAAAACCACCCTTTCCCACTCGGCGCCGCACCAGGCACAAAAATGGCCATATGTCTTGAGATTGGTCCCACGCCCAAAGAGCCAGCAGGGAAAACTATGCCTTGTTCTAAAGCTCTTTGGGAACCGCTTGCGTAGCCCCACAGACCTGGGGTCTGCAGGCTTTCCTGATGCCTTCAGCCTCAAAACCACCCTTTCCCACTTGGTGCAGCGCAAGGCACAAAAATGGCCATATGTCTGGAGATTGGTCCCACGCCCAAAGAGCCAGCAGGGAAAACTATGCCTTGTTCTAAAGCTCTTTGGGAACCGCTTGTGTAGCCCCACAGACCTGGGGGCTGCAGGCTTTCCTGCTGCCTTCAGCCTCAAAACCACCCTTTCCCACTTGGCGCCGCGCCAGGCACAAAAATGGCCATATGTCTGGAGATGGGTCCCACGCCCAAGGAGCCAGCAGGGAAAACTATGCCTTGTTCTAAAGCTCTTTGGGAACCGCTTGCGTAGCCCCACAGACCTGTGGGCTGCAGGCTTTCCTGCTGCCTTCAGCCTCAAAACCACCCTTTCCCACTTGGTGCAGCGCCAGGCAGAAAAATGGCCATATGTCTGGAGATTGGTCCCACGCCCAAAGAGCCAGCAGGGAAAAATATGCCTTGTTCTAAAGCTCTTTGGGAACCACTTGCGTAGCCCCACAGACCTGGGGGCTGCAGGTTTTCCTGCTGCCTTCAGCCTCAAAACGACCCTTTCCCACTTGGTGCAGCGCCAGGCACAAAAATGGCCATATGTCTGGAGATTGGTCCCATGCCCAAAGAGCCAGCAGGGAAAACTATGCCTTGTTCTAAAGCTCTTTGGGAACCGCTTGCGTAGCCCCACAGACCTGGGGGCTGCAGGCTTTCCTGCTGCCTTCAGCCTCAAAACCACCCTTTCCCACTTGGCGCCACGCCAGGCACAAAAATGGCCATATGTCTGGAGATTGGTCCCACGCCAAAAGAGCCAGCAGGGAAAACTATGCCTTGTTCTAAAGCTCTTTGGGAACCGCTTGCGTAGCCCCACACACCTGGGGGCTGCAGGCTTTCCTGCTGCCTTCAGCCTCAAAACCACCCTTTCCCACTTGGCGCCGCGCCAGGCACAAAAATGGCCATATGTCTGGAGATTGGTCCCACGCCCAAAGAGCCAGCAGGGAAAACTATGCCTTGTTCTAAAGCTCTTTGGGAACCGCTTGCGTAGCCCCACAGACCTGGGGGCTGCAGGCTTTCCTGCTGCCTTCAGCCTCAAAACCACCCTTTCCCACTCGGCGCCGCACCAGGCACAAAAATGGCCATATGTCTTGAGATTGGTCCCATGCGCAAAGAGCCAGCAGGGAAAACTATGCCTTGTTGTAAAGCTCTTTGGGAACCGCTTGATTAGCCCCACAGACCTGGGGGCTGCAGGCTTTCCTGATGCCTTCAGCCTCAAAACCACCCTTTCCCACTTGGTGCAGCGCAAGGCACAAAAATGGCCATATGTCTGAAGATTGGTCCCACGCCCAAAGAGCCAGCAGGGAAAACAATGCCTTGTTCTAAAGCTCTTTGGGAACTGCTGGTGTGGCCCCACAGACCAGGGGGCTGCAGGCTTTCCTGCTGCCTTCAGCCTCAAAACCACCCTTTCCCACTTGGTGCAGCGCCAGGCAGAAAAATGGCCATATGTCTGGAGATTGGTCCCACGCCCAAAGAGCCAGCAGGGAAAACTATGCCTTGTTCTAAAGCTCTTTGGGGACCGCTTGCGTAGCCCCACAGACCTGTGGGCTGCAGGCTTTCCTGCTGCCTTCAGCCTCAAAACCACCCTTTCCCACTTGGCGCCGCGCCAGGCACAAAAATGGCCCTATGTCTGGAGACTGGTGCCACGCCCAAAGAGTCAGAAGGGAAAACTATGCCTTGTTCTAAAGCTCTTTGGGAACTGCTGGTGTGGCCCTACAGACCTGGGGGCTGCATGCTTTCCTGATGCCTTCAGCCTCAAAACCACCCTTTCCCACTCGGCGCCGCACCAGGCACAAAAATGGCCATATGTCTGGAGATTGGTCGCATGCCCAAAGAGCCAGCAGGGAAAACTATGCCTTGTTGTAAAGCTCTTTTGGAAACGCTTGCGTAGCCCCACAGACCTGGGGGCTGCAGGCTTTCCTGCTGCCTTCAGCCTCAAAACCACCCTTTCCCACTCGGCGCCGCACCAGGCACAAAAATGGCCATATGTCTTGAGATTGGTCCCACGCCCAAAGAGCCAGCAGGGAAAACTATGCCTTGTTCTAAAGCTCTTTGGGAACCGCTTGCGTAGCCCCACAGACCTGGGGTCTGCAGGCTTTCCTGATGCCTTCAGCCTCAAAACCACCCTTTCCCACTTGGTGCAGCGCAAGGCACAAAAATGGCCATATGTCTGGAGATTGGTCCCACGCCCAAAGAGCCAGCAGGGAAAACTATGCCTTGTTCTAAAGCTCTTTGGGAACCGCTTGTGTAGCCCCACAGACCTGGGGGCTGCAGGCTTTCCTGCTGCCTTCAGCCTCAAAACCACCCTTTCCCACTTGGCGCCGCGCCAGGCACAAAAATGGCCATATGTCTGGAGATGGGTCCCACGCCCAAGGAGCCAGCAGGGAAAACTATGCCTTGTTCTAAAGCTCTTTGGGAACCGCTTGCGTAGCCCCACAGACCTGTGGGCTGCAGGCTTTCCTGCTGCCTTCAGCCTCAAAACCACCCTTTCCCACTTGGTGCAGCGCCAGGCAGAAAAATGGCCATATGTCTGGAGATTGGTCCCACGCCCAAAGAGCCAGCAGGGAAAACTATGCCTTGTTCTAAAGCTCTTTGGGAACCACTTGCGTAGCCCCACAGACCTGGGGGCTGCAGGTTTTCCTGCTGCCTTCAGCCTCAAAACGACCCTTTCCCACTTGGTGCAGCGCCAGGCACAAAAATGGCCATATGTCTGGAGATTGGTCCCATGCCCAAAGAGCCAGCAGGGAAAACTATGCCTTGTTCTAAAGCTCTTTGGGAACCGCTTGCGTAGCCCCACAGACCTGGGGGCTGCAGGCTTTCCTGCTGCCTTCAGCCTCAAAACCACCCTTTCCCACTTGGCGCCACGCCAGGCACAAAAATGGCCATATGTCTGGAGATTGGTCCCACGCCAAAAGAGCCAGCAGGGAAAACTATGCCTTGTTCTAAAGCTCTTTGGGAACCGCTTGCGTAGCCCCACAGACCTGGGGGCTGCAGGCTTTCCTGCTGCCTTCAGCCTCAAAACCACCCTTTCCCAATTGGTGCAGCGCAAGGCACAAAAATGGCCATATGTCTGGAGATTGGTCCCACGCCCAAAGAGCCAGCAGGGAAAACTATGCCTTGTTCTAAAGCTCTTTGGGAACCGCTTGTGTAGCCCCACAGACCTGGGGGCTGCAGGCTTTCCTGCTGCCTTCAGCCTCAAAACCACCCTTTCCCACTTGGCGCCGCGCCAGGCACAAAAATGGCCATATGTCTGGAGATGGGTCCCACGCCCAAGGAGCCAGCAGGGAAAACTATGCCTTGTTCTAAAGCTCTTTGGGAACCGCTTGCGTAGCCCCACAGACCTGTGGGCTGCAGGCTTTCCTGCTGCCTTCAGCCTCAAAACCACCCTTTCCCACTTGGTGCAGCGCCAGGCAGAAAAATGGCCATATGTCTGGAGATTGGTCCCACGCCCAAAGAGCCAGCAGGGAAAACTATGCCTTGTTCTAAAGCTCTTTGGGAACCACTTGCGTAGCCCCACAGACCTGGGGGCTGCAGGTTTTCCTGCTGCCTTCAGCCTCAAAACGACCCTTTCCCACTTGGTGCAGCGCCAGGCACAAAAATGGCCATATGTCTGGAGATTGGTCCCATGCCCAAAGAGCCAGCAGGGAAAACTATGCCTTGTTCTAAAGCTCTTTGGGAACCGCTTGCGTAGCCCCACAGACCTGGGGGCTGCAGGCTTTCCTGCTGCCTTCAGCCTCAAAACCACCCTTTCCCACTTGGCGCCACGCCAGGCACAAAAATGGCCATATGTCTGGAGATTGGTCCCACGCCAAAAGAGCCAGCAGGGAAAACTATGCCTTGTTCTAAAGCTCTTTGGGAACCGCTTGCGTAGCCCCACAGACCTGGGGGCTGCAGGCTTTCCTGCTGCCTTCAGCCTCAAAACCACCCTTTCCCACTTGGCGCCGCGCCAGGCACAAAAATGGCCATATGTCTGGAGATTGGTCCCACGCCCAAAGAGCCAGCAGGGAAAACTATGCCTTGTTCTAAAGCTCTTTGGGAACCGCTTGCGTAGCCCCACAGACCTGGGGGCTGCAGGCTTTCCTGCTGCCTTCAGCCTCAAAACCACCCTTTCCCACTCGGCGCCGCACCAGGCACAAAAATGGCCATATGTCTTGAGATTGGTCCCACGCCCAAAGAGCCAGCAGGGAAAACTATGCCTTGTTGTAAAGCTCTTTGGGAACCGCTTGATTAGCCCCACAGACCTGGGGGCTGCAGGCTTTCCTGATGCCTTCAGCCTCAAAACCACCCTTTCCCACTTGGTGCAGCGCAAGGCACAAAAATGGCCATATGTCTGGAGATTGGTCCCACGCCCAAAGAGCCAGCAGGGAAAACTATGCCTTGTTCTAAAGCTCTTTGGGAACCGCTTGCGTAGCCCCACACAACTGGAGGCTGCAGGCTTTCCTGCTGCCTTCAGCCTCAAAACCACCCTTTCCCACTTGACGCCGCGCCAGGCACAAAAATGGCCATATATCTTGAGATTGGTCCCACGACCAAAGAGCCAGCAGGGAAAACTATGCCTTGTTGTAAAGCTCTTTCGGAACCGCTTGATTAGCCCCACAGACCTGGGGGCTGCAGGCTTTCCTGCTGCCTTCAGCGTCAAAACCACCCTTTCCCACTTGGTGCAGCGCCAGGCACAAAAATGGCCATATGTCTGGAGATTGGTCCCACGCCCAAAGAGCCAGCAGGGAAAACTATGCCTTGTTCTAAAGCTCTTTGGAAACCGCTTGCATAGCCCCACACACCTGGAGGCTGCAGGCTTTCCTGCTGCCTTCAGCCTCAAAACCACCCTTTCCCACTTGGTGCAGCGCCAGGCAGAAAAATGGCCATATGTCTGGAGATTGGTCCCACGCCCAAAGAGCCAGCAGGGAAAACTATGCCTTGTTCTAAAGCTCTTTGGGAACCGCTTGCGTAGCCCCACACACCTGGGGGCTGCAGGCTTTCCTGCTGCCTTCAGCCTCAAAACCACCCTTTCCCACTTGGTGCAGCGCCAGGCAGAAAAATGGCCATATGTCTGGAGATTGGTCCCATGCGCAAAGACCCAGCAGGGAAAACTATGCCTTGTTCTAAAGCTCTTTGGGAACCCCTTGCGTAGCCCCACAGACCTGGGGGCTGCAGACCTTCCTGCTGCCTTCAACCTCAAAACCACCCTTTCACACTTGACGCCGCGCCAGGCACAAAAATGGCCATATGTCTGGGGATTGGTCCCACGCCCAAAGAGCCAGCAGGGAAAACTATGCCTTGTTCTGAAGCTCTTTGGGAACCGCTTGCGTAGCCCCACACACCTGGGGGCTGCAGGCTTTCCTGCTGCCTTCAGCCTCAAAACCACCCTTTCCCACTTGGTGCAGCGCCAGGCAGAAAAATGGCCATATGTCTGGAGATTGGTCCCACGCCCAAAGAGCCAGCAGGGAAAACTATGCCTTGTTCTAAAGCTCTTTGGGAACCGCTTGCGTAGCCCCACACACTTGCGGGCTGCAGGTTTTCCTGCTGCCTTCAGCCTCAAAACCACCCTTTCCCACTTGGTGCAGCACCAGGCACAAAAATGGCCATATGTCTGGAGATTGGTCGCATGCGCAAAGAGCCAGCAGGGAAAACTATGCCTTGCTCTAAAGCTCTTTTGGAACCGCTTGCGTAGCCCCACACACCTGGGGGCTGCAGGCTTTCCTGCTGCCTTCAGCCTCAAAACCACCCTTCCCACTTGGCGCCACCCCAGGCACAAAAATGGCCATATGTCTGGAGACTCGTCCCACACCCAAAGAGCCAGCAGGGAAAACTATGCCTTGTTCTAAAGCTCTTTGGGAACCGCTTGCGTAGCCCCACAGACCTGGGGGCTGCAGGCTTTCCTGCTGCCTTCAGCCTCAAAACCACCCTTTCCCACTTGGCTCCGCACCAGGCACAAAAATGGCCATATGTCTGGAGATTGGTCCCACGCCCAAAGAGCCAGCAGGGAAAACTATGCCTTGTTCTAAAGCTCTTTGGGAACCCCTTGCGTAGCCCCACAGACCTGGGGGCTGCAGGCCTTCCTGCTGCCTTCAACCTGAAAACCACCCTTTCCCACTTGACGCCGCGCCAGGTACAAAAATGGCCATATGTCTGGAGATTGGTCCCACGCCCAAAGAGCCAGCAGGGAAAACTATGCCTTGTTCTAAAGCTCTTTGGGAACCGCTTGCGTAGCCCCACACACCTGGGGGCTGCAGGCTTTCCTGCTGCCTTCAGCCTCAAAACCACCCTTTCCCACTTGGCGCCGCGCTAGGCACAAAAATGGCCATATGTCTGGGG
Organism: Larus michahellis; assembly: GCF_964199755.1. Lineage (NCBI taxonomy): Eukaryota > Metazoa > Chordata > Aves > Charadriiformes > Laridae > Larus > Larus michahellis. The sequence continues at coordinate 2,479,995 of NC_133917.1, read as the reverse complement.
ATTGGTCCCACGCCCAAAGAGCCAGCAGGGAAAACTATGCCTTGTTGTAAAGCTCTTTGGGAACCGCTTGCGTAGCCCCACAGACCTGGGGGCTGCAGGCTTTCCTGCTGCCTTCAGCCTCAAAACCACCCTTTCCCACTTGGTGCAGCGCCAGGCACAAAAATGGCCATATGTCTGGAGATTGGTCCCATGCGCAAAGAGCCAGCAGGGAAAACTATGCCTTGTTCTAAAGCTCTTTGGGAACCCCTTGCGTAGCCCCACAGACCTGGGGGCTGCATGCCTTCCTGCTGCCTTCAACCTCAAAACCACCCTTTCCCACTTGACGCCGCGCCAGGCACAAAAATGGCCATATGTCTGGAGATTGGTCCCACGCCAAAAGAGCCAGCAGGGAAAACTATGCCTTCTTCTAAAGCTCTTTGGGAACCCCTTGCGTAGCCCCACAGACCTGGAGGCTGCAGGCTTTCCTGCTGCCTTCAGCCTCAAAACCACCCTTTCCCACTTGGTGCAGCGCAAGGCACAAAAATGGCCATATGTCTGGAGATTGGTCCCACGCCCAAAGAGCCAGCAGGGAAAACTATGCCTTGTTCTAAAGCTCTTTGGGAACCGCTTGCGTAGCCCCACACACCTGGAGGCTGCAGGCTTTCCTGCTGCCTTCAGCCTCAAAACCACCCTTTCCCACTTGGCGCCGCGCCAGGCACAAAAATGGCCATATGTCTGGGGATTGGTCCCACGCCCAAAGAGCCAGCAGGGAAAACTATGCCTTGTTCTAAAGCTCTTTGGGAACCGCTTGCGTAGCCCCACACAGCTGGGGGCTGCAGGCTTTCCTGCTGCCTTCAGCCTCAAAACCACCCTTTCCCACTTGGCTCCGCACCAGGCACAAAAATGGCCATATGTCTGGAGATTGGTCCCACGCCCAAAGAGCCAGCAGGGAAAACTATGCCTTGTTCTAAAGCTCTTTGGGAACCCCTTGCGTAGCCCCACAGACCTGGGGGCTGCAGGCCTTCCTGCTGCCTTCAACCTGAAAACCACCCTTTCCCACTTGACGCCGCGCCAGGTACAAAAATGGCCATATGTCTGGAGATTGGTCCCACGCCCAAAGAGCCAGCAGGGAAAACTATGCCTTGTTATAAAGCTCTTTGGGAACCGCTTGCGTAGCCCCACACACCTGGGGGCTGCAGGCTTTCCTGCTGCCTTCAGCCTCAAAACCACCCTTTCCCACTTGGCGCCGCGCTAGGCACAAAAATGGCCATATGTCTGGGGATTGGTCCCACGCCCAAAGAGCCAGCAGGGAAAACTATGCCTTGTTGTAAAGCTCTTTGGGAACCGCTTGCGTAGCCCCACAGACCTGGGGGCTGCAGGCTTTCCTGCTGCCTTCAGCCTCAAAACCACCCTTTCCCACTTGGCGCCGCGCCAGGCACAAAAATGGCCATATGTCTGGAGATTGGTGCCATGCGCAAAGAGCCAGCAGGGAAAACTATGCCTTGTTCTAAAGCTCTTTGGGAACACCTTGCGTAGCCCCACAGACCTGGGGGCTGCATGCCTTCCTGCTGCCTTCAACCTCAAAACCACCCTTTCCCACTTGACGCCGCGCCAGGCACAAAAATGGCCATATGTCTGGAGATTGGTCCCACGCCAAAAGAGCCAGCAGGGAAAACTATGCCTTCTTCTAAAGCTCTTTGGGAACCCCTTGCGTAGCCCCACAGACCTGGAGGCTGCAGGCTTTCCTGCTGCCTTCAGCCTCAAAACCACCCTTTCCCACTTGGTGCAGCGCAAGGCACAAAAATGGCCATATGTCTGGAGATTGGTCCCATGCGCAAAGAGCCAGCAGGGAAAACTATGCCTTGTTCTAAAGCTCTTTGGGAACCGCTTGCGTAGCCCCACACACCTGGAGGCTGCAGGCTTTCCTGCTGCCTTCAGCCTCAAAACCACCCTTTCCCACTTGGCGCCGCGCCAGGCACAAAAATGGCCATATGTCTGGGGATTGGTCCCACGCCCAAAGAGCCAGCAGGGAAAACTATGCCTTGTTCTAAAGCTCTTTGGGAACCGCTTGCGTAGCCCCACAGACCTGGGGGCTGCAGGCTTTCCTGCTGCCTTCAGCCTCAAAACCACCCTTTCCCACTTGGCTCCGCACCAGGCACAAAAATGGCCATATGTCTGGAGATTGGTCCCACGCCCAAAGAGCCAGCAGGGAAAACTATGCCTTGTTCTAAAGCTCTTTGGGAACCCCTTGCGTAGCCCCACAGACCTGGGGGCTGCAGGCCTTCCTGCTGCCTTCAACCTGAAAACCACCCTTTCCCACTTGACGCCGCGCCAGGTACAAAAATGGCCATATGTCTGGAGATTGGTCCCACGCCCAAAGAGCCAGCAGGGAAAACTATGCCTTGTTCTAAAGCTCTTTGGGAACCGCTTGCGTAGCCCCACACAGCTGGGGGCTGCAGGCTTTCCTGCTGCCTTCAGCCTCAAAACCACCCTTTCCCACTTGGCGCCGCGCTAGGCACAAAAATGGCCATATGTCTGGGGATTGGTCCCACGCCCAAAGAGCCAGCAGGGAAAACTATGCCTTGTTGTAAAGCTCTTTGGGAACCGCTTGCGTAGCCCCACAGACCTGGGGGCTGCAGGCTTTCCTGCTGCCTTCAGCCTCAAAACCACCCTTTCCCACTTGGTGCAGCGCCAGGCACAAAAATGGCCATATGTCTGGAGATTGGTCCCATGCGCAAAGAGCCAGCAGGGAAAACTATGCCTTGTTCTAAAGCTCTTTGGGAACACCTTGCGTAGCCCCACAGACCTGGGGGCTGCATGCCTTCCTGCTGCCTTCAACCTCAAAACCACCCTTTCCCACTTGACGCCGCGCCAGGCACAAAAATGGCCATATGTCTGGAGATTGGTCCCACGCCAAAAGAGCCAGCAGGGAAAACTATGCCTTCTTCTAAAGCTCTTTGGGAACCCCTTGCGTAGCCCCACAGACCTGGAGGCTGCAGGCTTTCCTGCTGCCTTCAGCCTCAAAACCACCCTTTCCCACTTGGTGCAGCGCAAGGCACAAAAATGGCCATATGTCTGGAGATTGGTCCCATGCCCAAAGAGCCAGCAGGGAAAACTATGCCTTGTTCTAAAGCTCTTTGGGAACCGCTTGCGTAGCCCCACACACCTGGAGGCTGCAGGCTTTCCTGCTGCCTTCACCCTCAAAACCACCCTTTCCCACTTGGCGCCGCGCCAGGCACAAAAATGGCCATATGTCTGGGGATTGGTCCCACGCCCAAAGAGCCAGCAGGGAAAACTATGCCTTGTTCTAAAGCTCTTTGGGAACCGCTTGCGTAGCCCCACAGACCTGGGGGCTGCAGGCCTTCCTGCTGCCTTGAACCTCAAAACCACCCTTTCCCACTTGGTGCAGCGCCAGGCACAAAAATGGCCATATGTCTGGAGATTGGTCCCATGCGCAAAGAGCCAGCAGGGAAAACTATGCCTTGTTCTAAAGCTCTTTGGGCACCGCTTGCGTAGCCCCACAGACCTGGGGGCTGCAGGTTTTCCTGCTGCCTTCAGCCTCAAAACCACCCTTTCCCACTTGGTGCAGCGCCAGGCACAAAAATGGCCATATGTCTGGAGATTGGTCGCATGCGCAAAGAGCCAGCAGGGAAAACTATGCCTTGTTCTAAAGCTCTTTGGGAACCGCTTGCGTAGCCCCACAGACCAGGGGGCTGCAGGCTTTCCTGCTGCCTTCAGCCTCAAAACCACCCTTTCCCACTCGGAGCCGCACCAGGCACAAAAATGGCCATATGCCTGGAGATTGGTCCCACGCCCAAAGAGCCAGCAGGGAAAACTATGCCTTGTTCTAAAGCTCTTTGGGAACCGCTTGCGTAGCCCCACACAGCTGGGGGCTGCAAGCCTTCCTGCTACCTTGAACCTCAAAACCACCCTTTCCCACTTGACGCCGCGCCAGGCACAAAAATGGCCATATGTCTGGAGATTGGTCCCACGCCCAAAGAGCCAGCAGGGAAAACTATGCCTTGTTCTAAAGCTCTTTGGGAACCGCTTGCGTAGCCCCACACACCTGGGGGCTGCAGGCTTTCCTGCTGCCTTCAGCCTCAAAACCACCCTTTCCCACTTGGTGCAGCGCCAGGCACAAAAATGGCCATATGTCTGGAGATTGGTCCCATGCGCAAAGACCCAGCAGGGAAAACTATGCCTTGTTCTAAAGCTATTTGGGAACCCCTTGCGTAGCCCCACACACCTGGGGGCTGCAGGCCTTCCTGCTGCCTTCAACCTGAAAACCACCCTTTCCCACTTGACGCCGCGCCAGGCACAAAAATGGCCATATGTCTGGAGATTGTTCCCACGCCCAAAGAGCCAGCAGGGAAAACTATGCCTTGTTCTAAAGCTCTTTGGGAACCGCTTGCGTAGCCCCACACACCTGGAGGCTGCAGGCTTTCCTGCTGCCTTCAGCCTCAAAACCACCCTTTCCCACTTGGCGCCGCGCCAGGCACAAAAATGGCCATATGTCTGGGGATTGGTCCCACGCCCAAAGAGCCAGCAGGGAAAACTATGCCTTGTTCTAAAGCTCTTTGGGAACCGCTTGCGTAGCCCCACACACCTGGGGGCTGCAGGCTTTCCTGCTGCCTTCAGCCTCAAAACCACCCTTTCCCACTTGGTGCAGCGTCAGGCACAAAAATGGCCATATGTCTGGAGATTGGTACCATGCGCAAAGAGCCAGCAGGGAAAACTATGCCTTGTTCTAAAGCTCTTTGGGAACCGCTTGCGTAGCCCCACAGACCTGGGGGCTGCATGCCTTCCTGCTGCCTTCAACCTCAAAACCACCCTTTCCCACTTGACGCCGCGCCAGGCACAAAAATAGCCATATGTCTGGAGATTGGTCCCACGCCAAAAGAGCCAGCAGGGAAAAATATGCCTTCTTCTAAAGCTCTTTGGGAACCCCTTGCGTAGCCCCACAGACCTGGAGGCTGCAGGCTTTCCTGCTGCCTTCAGCCTCAAAACCACCCTTTCCCACTTGGTGCAGCGCAAGGCACAAAAATGGCCATATGTCTGGAGATTGGTCCCATGCGCAAAGAGCCAGCAGGGAAAACTATGCCTTGTTCTAAAGCTCTTTGGGAACCGCTTGCGTAGCCCCACACACCTGGAGGCTGCAGGCTTTCCTGCTGCCTTCAGCCTCAAAACCACCCTTTCCCACTTGGCGCCGCGCCAGGCACAAAAATGGCCATATGTCTGGGGATTGGTCCCACGCCCAAAGAGCCAGCAGGGAAAACTATGCCTTGTTCTAAAGCTCTTTGGGAACCGCTTGCGTAGCCCCACAGACCTGGGGGCTGCAGGCCTTCCTGCTGCCTTGAACCTCAAAACCACCCTTTCCCACTTGGTGCAGCGCCAGGCACAAAAATGACCATATGTCTGGAGATTGGTCCCATGCGCAAAGAGGCAGCAGGGAAAACTATGCCTTGTTCTAAAGCTCTTTGGGCACCGCTTGCGTAGCCCCACACACCTGGGGGCTGCAGGCTTTCCTGCTGCCTTCAGCCTCAAAACCACCCTTTCCCACTCGGCGCCGCACCAGGCACAAAAATGGCCATATGTCTGGAGATTGGTCCCACGCCCAAAGAGCCAGCAGGGAAAACTATGCCTTGTTCTAAAGCTCTTTGGGAACCGCTTGCGTAGCCCCACAGACCTGGGGGCTGCAGGCTTTCCTGCTGCCTTCAACCTCAAAACCACCCTTTCCCACTTGGTGCAGCGCCAGGCACAAAAATGGCCATATGTCTGGAGATTGGTCCCATGCGCAAAGAGCCAGCAGGGAAAACTATGCCTTGTTCTAAAGCTCTTTGGGCACCGCTTGCGTAGCCCCACAGACCTGGGGGCTGCAGGTTTTCCTGCTGCCTTCAGCCTCAAAACCACCCTTTCCCACTTGGTGCAGCGCCAGGCACAAAAATGGCCATATGTCTGGAGATTGGTCGCATGCGCAAAGAGCCAGCAGGGAAAACTATGCCTTGTTCTAAAGCTCTTTGGGAACCGCTTGCGTAGCCCCACAGACCAGGGGGCTGCAGGCTTTCCTGCTGCCTTCAGCCTCAAAACCACCCTTTCCCACTTGGCGCCGCACCAGGCACAAAAATGGCCATATGTCTGGAGATTGGTCCCACGCCCAAAGAGCCAGCAGGGAAAACTATGCCTTGTTCTAAAGCTCTTTGGGAACCGCTTGCGTAGCCCCACAGACCTGGGGGCTGCAGGCTTTCCTGCTGCCTTCAGCCTCAAAACCACCCTTTCCCACTCGGCGCCGCACCAGGCACAAAAATGGCCATATGCCTGGAGATTGGTCCCACGCCCAAAGAGCCAGCAGGGAAAACTATGCCTTGTTCTAAAACTCTTTGGGAACCGCTTGCGTAGCCCCACACACCTGGGGGGTGCAGGCTTTCCTGCTGCCTTCAGCCTCAAAACCACCCTTTCCCACTTGGCGCCGCGCCAGGCACAAAAATGGCCATATGTCTGGAGATTGGTCCCATGCTCAAAGAGGCAGCAGGGAAAACTATGCCTTGTTCTAAAGCTCTTTGGGCACCGCTTGCGTAGCCCCACACACCTGGGGGCTGCAGGCTTTCCTGCTGCCTTCAGCCTCAAAACCACCCTTTCCCACTCGGCGCCGCACCAGGCACAAAAATGGCCATATGTCTGGGGATTGGTCCCACGCCCAAAGAGCCAGCAGGGAAAACTATGCCTTGTTCTAAAGCTCTTTGGGAACCGCTTGCGTAGCCCCACAGACCAGGGGGCTGCAGGCTTTCCTGCTGCCTTCAGCCTCAAAACCACCCTTTCCCACTTGGTGCAGCGCCAGGCACAAAAATGGCCATATGTCTGGAGATTGGTCCCACGCCCAAAGAGCCAGCAGGGAAAACTATGCCTTGTTCTAAAGCTCTTTGGGAACCGCTTGCGTAGCCCCACACACCTGGGGGCTGCAAGCCTTCCTGCTGCCTTGAACCTCAAAACCACCCTTTCCCACTTGACGCCGCGCCAGGCACAAAAATGGCCATATGTCTGGAGATTGGTCCCACGCCCAAAGAGCCAGCAGGGAAAACTATGCCTTGTTCTAAAGTTCTTTGGGAACCGCTTGCGTAGCCCCACAGACCTGGGGGCTGCAGGCTTTCCTGCTGCCTTCAGCCTCAAAACCACCCTTTCCCACTTGGTGCAGCGCCAGGCACAAAAATGGCCATATGGCTGGAGATTGGTACCATGCGCAAAGAGCCAGCAGGGAAAACTATGCCTTGTTCTAAAGCTCTTTGGGAACCGCTTGCGTAGCCCCACAGACCTGGGGGCTGCATGCCTTCCTGCTGCCTTCAACCTCAAAACCACCCTTTCCCACTTGACGCCGCGCCAGGCACAAAAATGGCCATATGTCTGGAGATTGGTCCCACGCCAAAAGAGCCAGCAGGGAAAAATATGCCTTCTTCTAAAGATCTTTGGGAACCCCTTGCGTAGCCCCACAGACCTGGAGGCTGCAGGCTTTCCTGCTGCCTTCAGCCTCAAAACCACCCTTTCCCACTTGGTGCAGCGCAAGGCACAAAAATGGCCATATGTCTGGAGATTGGTCCCATGCGCAAAGAGCCAGCAGGGAAAACTATGCCTTGTTCTAAAGCTCTTTGGGAACCGCTTGCGTAGCCCCACACACCTGGAGGCTGCAGGCTTTCCTGCTGCCTTCAGCCTCAAAACCACCCTTTCCCACTTGGCGCCGTGCCAGGCACAAAAATGGCCATATGTCTGGGGATTGGTCCCACGCCCAAAGAGCCAGCAGGGAAAACTATGCCTTGTTCTAAAGTTCTTTGGGAACCGCTTGCGTAGCCCCACAGACCTGGGGGCTGCAGGCCTTCCTGCTGCCTTGAACCTCAAAACCACCCTTTCCCACTTGGTGCAGCGCCAGGCACAAAAATGGCCATATGGCTGGAGATTGGTACCATGCGCAAAGAGCCAGCAGGGAAAACTATGCCTTGTTCTAAAGCTCTTTGGGAACCGCTTGCGTAGCCCCACAGACCTGGGGGCTGCATGCCTTCCTGCTGCCTTCAACCTCAAAACCACCCTTTCCCACTTGACGCCGCGCCAGGCACAAAAATGGCCATATGTCTGGAGATTGGTCCCACGCCAAAAGAGCCAGCAGGGAAAAATATGCCTTCTTCTAAAGATCTTTGGGAACCCCTTGCGTAGCCCCACAGACCTGGAGGCTGCAGGCTTTCCTGCTGCCTTCAGCCTCAAAACCACCCTTTCCCACTTGGTGCAGCGCAAGGCACAAAAATGGCCATATGTCTGGAGATTGGTCCCATGCGCAAAGAGCCAGCAGGGAAAACTATGCCTTGTTCTAAAGCTCTTTGGGAACCGCTTGCGTAGCCCCACACACCTGGAGGCTGCAGGCTTTCCTGCTGCCTTCAGCCTCAAAACCACCCTTTCCCACTTGGCGCCGTGCCAGGCACAAAAATGGCCATATGTCTGGGGATTGGTCCCACGCCCAAAGAGCCAGCAGGGAAAACTATGCCTTGTTCTAAAGCTCTTTGGGAACCGCTTGCGTAGCCCCACAGACCTGGGGGCTGCAGGCCTTCCTGCTGCCTTGAACCTCAAAACCACCCTTTCCCACTTGGTGCAGCGCCAGGCACAAAAATGGCCATATGTCTGGAGATTGGTCCCACGCCCAAAGAGCCAGCAGGGAAAACTATGCCTTGTTCTAAAGCTCTTTGGGAACCGCTTGCGTAGCCCCACAGACCTGGGGGCTGCAGGCCTTCCTGCTGCCTTGAACCTCAAAACCACCCTTTCCCACTTGGTGCAGCGCCAGGCACAAAAATGGCCATATGTCTGGAGATTGGTCCCATGCGCAAAGAGCCAGCAGGGAAAACTATGCCTTGTTCTAAAGCTCTTTGGGCACCGCTTGCGTAGCCCCACAGACCTGGGGGCTGCAGGTTTTCCTGCTGCCTTCAGCCTCAAAACCACCCTTTCCCACTTGGTGCAGCGCCAGGCACAAAAATGGCCATATGTCTGGAGATTGGTCGCGTGCGCAAAGAGCCAGCAGGGAAAACTATGCCTTGTTCTAAAGCTCTTTGGGAACCGCTTGCGTAGCCCCACACAGCTGGGGGCTGCAAGCCTTCCTGCTACCTTGAACCTCAAAACCACCCTTTCCCACTTGACGCCGCGCCAGGCACAAAAATGGCCATATGTCTGGAGATTGGTCCCACGCCCAAAGAGCCAGCAGGGAAAACTATGCCTTGTTCTAAAGCTCTTTGGGAACCGCTTGCGTAGCCCCACAGACCTGGGGGCTGCAGGCTTTCCTGCTGCCTTCAGCCTCAAAACCACCCTTTCCCACTTGGTGCAGCGCCAGGCACAAAAATGGCCATATGTCTGGAGATTGGTCCCATGCGCAAAGACCCAGCAGGGAAAACTATGCCTTGTTCTAAAGCTATTTGGGAACCCCTTGCGTAGCCCCACACACCTGGGGGCTGCAGGCCTTCCTGCTGCCTTCAACCTGAAAACCACCCTTTCCCACTTGACGCCGCGCCAGGCACAAAAATGGCCATATGTCTGGAGATTGGTCCCACGCCCAAAGAGCCAGCAGGGAAAACTATGCCTTGTTCTAAAGCTCTTTGGGAACCGCTTGCGTAGCCCCACACACCTGGAGGCTGCAGGCTTTCCTGCTGCCTTCAGCCTCAAAACCACCCTTTCCCACTTGGCGCCGCGCCAGGCACAAAAATGGCCATATGTCTGGAGATTGGTCCCACGCCCAAAGAGCCAGCAGGGAAAACTATGCCTTGTTCTAAAGCTCTTTGGGAACCGCTTGCGTAGCCCCACACACCTGGGGGCTGCAGGCTTTCCTGCTGCCTTCAGCCTCAAAACCACCCTTTCCCACTTGGTGCAGCGTCAGGCACAAAAATGGCCATATGTCTGGAGATTGGTACCATGCGCAAAGAGCCAGCAGGGAAAACTATGCCTTGTTCTAAAGCTCTTTGGGAACCGCTTGCGTAGCCCCACAGACCTGGGGGCTGCATGCCTTCCTGCTGCCTTCAACCTCAAAACCACCCTTTCCCACTTGACGCCGCGCCAGGCACAAAAATAGCCATATGTCTGGAGATTGGTCCCACGCCAAAAGAGCCAGCAGGGAAAAATATGCCTTCTTCTAAAGCTCTTTGGGAACCCCTTGCGTAGCCCCACAGACCTGGGGGCTGCAGGCTTTCCTGCTGCCTTCAGCCTCAAAACCACCCTTTCCCACTTGGTGCAGCGCAAGGCACAAAAATGGCCATATGTCTGGAGATTGGTCCCATGCGCAAAGAGCCAGCAGGGAAAACTATGCCTTGTTCTAAAGCTCTTTGGGAACCGCTTGCGTAGCCCCACACACCTGGAGGCTGCAGGCTTTCCTGCTGCCTTCAGCCTCAAAACCACCCTTTCCCACTTGGCGCCGCGCCAGGCACAAAAATGGCCATATGTCTGGGGATTGGTCCCACGCCCAAAGAGCCAGCAGGGAAAACTATGCCTTGTTCTAAAGCTCTTTGGGAACCGCTTGCGTAGCCCCACAGACCTGGGGGCTGCAGGCCTTCCTGCTGCCTTGAACCTCAAAACCACCCTTTCCCACTTGGTGCAGCGCCAGGCACAAAAATGACCATATGTCTGGAGATTGGTCCCATGCGCAAAGAGGCAGCAGGGAAAACTATGCCTTGTTCTAAAGCTCTTTGGGAACCGCTTGCGTAGCCCCACACACCTGGGGGCTGCAGGCTTTCCTGCTGCCTTCAGCCTCAAAACCACCCTTTCCCACTCGGCGCCGCACCAGGCACAAAAATGGCCATATGTCTGGGGATTGGTCCCACGCCCAAAGAGCCAGCAGGGAAAACTATGCCTTGTTCTAAAGCTCTTTGGGAACCGCTTGCGTAGCCCCACAGACCTGGGGGCTGCAGGCTTTCCTGCTGCCTTCAACCTCAAAACCACCCTTTCCCACTTGGTGCAGCGCCAGGCACAAAAATGGCCATATGTCTGGAGATTGGTCCCATGCGCAAAGAGCCAGCAGGGAAAACTATGCCTTGTTCTAAAGCTCTTTGGGCACCGCTTGCGTAGCCCCACAGACCTGGGGGCTGCAGGTTTTCCTGCAGCCTTCAGCCTCAAAACCACCCTTTCCCACTTGGTGCAGCGCCAGGCACAAAAATGGCCATATGTCTGGAGATTGGTCGCATGCGCAAAGAGCCAGCAGGGAAAACTATGCCTTGTTCTAAAGCTCTTTGGGAACCGCTTGCGTAGCCCCACAGACCAGGGGGCTGCAGGCTTTCCTGCTGCCTTCAGCCTCAAAACCACCCTTTCCCACTTGGCGCCGCACCAGGCACAAAAATGGCCATATGTCTGGAGATTGGTCCCACGCCCAAAGAGCCAGCAGGGAAAACTATGCCTTGTTCTAAAGCTCTTTGGGAACCGCTTGCGTAGCCCCACAGACCTGGGGGCTGCAGGCTTTCCTGCTGCCTTCAGCCTCAAAACCACCCTTTCCCACTCGGCGCCGCACCAGGCACAAAAATGGCCATATGCCTGGAGATTGGTCCCACGCCCAAAGAGCCAGCAGGGAAAACTATGCCTTGTTCTAAAACTCTTTGGGAACCGCTTGCGTAGCCCCACACACCTGGGGGGTGCAGGCTTTCCTGCTGCCTTCAGCCTCAAAACCACCCTTTCCCACTTGGCGCCGCGCCAGGCACAAAAATGGCCATATGTCTGGAGATTGGTCCCATGCTCAAAGAGGCAGCAGGGAAAACTATGCCTTGTTCTAAAGCTCTTTGGGCACCGCTTGCGTAGCCCCACACACCTGGGGGCTGCAGGCTTTCCTGCTGCCTTCAGCCTCAAAACCACCCTTTCCCACTCGGCGCCGCACCAGGCACAAAAATGGCCATATGTCTGGGGATTGGTCCCACGCCCAAAGAGCCAGCAGGGAAAACTATGCCTTGTTCTAAAGCTCTTTGGGAACCGCTTGCGTAGCCCCACAGACGTGGGGGCTGCAGGCTTTCCTGCTGCCTTCAGCCTCAAAACCACCCTTTCCCACTTGGTGCAGCGCCAGGCACAAAAATGGCCATATGTCTGGAGATTGGTCCCACGCCCAAAGAGCCAGCAGGGAAAACTATGCCTTGTTCTAAAGCTCTTTGGGAACCGCTTGCGTAGCCCCACACACCTGGGGGCTGCAAGCCTTCCTGCTGCCTTGAACCTCAAAACCACCCTTTCCCACTTGACGCCGCGCCAGGCACAAAAATGGCCATATGTCTGGAGATTGATCCCACGCCCAAAGAGCCAGCAGGGAAAACTATGCCTTGTTCTAAAGTTCTTTGGGAACCGCTTGCGTAGCCCCACAGACCTGGGGGCTGCAGGCTTTCCTGCTGCCTTCAGCCTCAAAACCACCCTTTCCCACTTGGTGCAGCGCCAGGCACAAAAATGGCCATATGGCTGGAGATTGGTACCATGCGCAAAGAGCCAGCAGGGAAAACTATGCCTTGTTCTAAAGCTCTTTGGGAACCGCTTGCGTAGCCCCACAGACCTGGGGGCTGCATGCCTTCCTGCTGCCTTCAACCTCAAAACCACCCTTTCCCACTTGACGCCGCGCCAGGCACAAAAATGGCCATATGTCTGGAGATTGGTCCCACGCCAAAAGAGCCAGCAGGGAAAAATATGCCTTCTTCTAAAGCTCTTTGGGAACCCCTTGCGTAGCCCCACAGACCTGGAGGCTGCAGGCTTTCCTGCTGCCTTCAGCCTCAAAACCACCCTTTCCCACTTGGTGCAGCGCAAGGCACAAAAATGGCCATATGTCTGGAGATTGGTCCCATGCGCAAAGAGCCAGCAGGGAAAACTATGCCTTGTTCTAAAGCTCTTTGGGAACCGCTTGCGTAGCCCCACACACCTGGAGGCTGCAGGCTTTCCTGCTGCCTTCAGCCTCAAAACCACCCTTTCCCACTTGGCGCCGTGCCAGGCACAAAAATGGCCATATGTCTGGGGATTGGTCCCACGCCCAAAGAGCCAGCAGGGAAAACTATGCCTTGTTCTAAAGCTCTTTGGGAACCGCTTGCGTAGCCCCACAGACCTGGGGGCTGCAGGCCTTCCTGCTGCCTTGAACCTCAAAACCACCCTTTCCCACTTGGTGCAGCGCCAGGCACAAAAATGGCCATATGTCTGGAGATTGGTCCCACGCCCAAAGAGCCAGCAGGTAAAACTATGCCTTGTTCTAAAGCTCTTTGGGAACCGCTTGCGTAGCCCCACAGACCTGGGGGCTGCAGGCCTTCCTGCTGCCTTGAACCTCAAAACCACCCTTTCCCACTTGGTGCAGCGCCAGGCACAAAAATGGCCATATGTCTGGAGATTGGTCCCATGCGCAAAGAGCCAGCAGGGAAAACTATGCCTTGTTCTAAAGCTCTTTGGGCACCGCTTGCGTAGCCCCACAGACCTGGGGGCTGCAGGTTTTCCTGCTGCCTTCAGCCTCAAAACCACCCTTTCCCACTTGGTGCAGCGCCAGGCACAAAAATGGCCATATGTCTGGAGATTGGTCGCGTGCGCAAAGAGCCAGCAGGGAAAACTATGCCTTGTTCTAAAGCTCTTTGGGAACCGCTTGCGTAGCCCCACAGACCAGGGGGCTGCAGGCTTTCCTGCTGCCTTCAGCCTCAAAACCACCCTTTCCCACTCGGCGCCGCACCAGGCACAAAAATGGCCATATGCCTGGAGATTGGTCCCACGCCCAAAGAGCCAGCAGGGAAAACTATGCCTTGTTCTAAAACTCTTTGGGAACCGCTTGCGTAGCCCCACACAGCTGGGGGCTGCAAGCCTTCCTGCTGCCTTGAACCTCAAAACCACCCTTTCCCACTTGACGCCGCGCCAGGCACAAAAATGGCCATATGTCTGGAGATTGGTCCCACGCCCAAAGAGCCAGCAGGGAAAACTATGCCTTGTTCTAAAGCTCTTTGGGAACCGCTTGCGTAGCCCCACAGACCTGGGGGCTGCAGGCTTTCCTGCTGCCTTCAGCCTCAAAACCACCCTTTCCCACTCGGCGCCGCACCAGGCACAAAAATGGCCATATGTCTGGAGATTGGTCCCACGCCCAAAGAGCCAGGAGGGAAAACTATGCCTTGTTCTAAAGCTCTTTGGGAACCGCTTGCGTAGCCCCACACACCTGGGGGCTGCAGGCTTTCCTGCTGCCTTCAGCCTCAAAACCACCCTTTCCCACTTGGTGCAGCGCCAGGCACAAAAATGGCCATATGTCTGGAGATTGGTCCCACGCCCAAAGAGCCAGGAGGGAAAACTATGCCTTGTTCTAAAGCTCTTTGGGAACCGCTTGCGTAGCCCCACAGACCTGGGGGCTGCAGGCTTTCCTGCTGCCTTCAGCCTCAAAACCACCCTTTCCCACTTGGTGCAGCGCCTGGCACAAAAATGGCCATATGTCTGGAGATTGGTCCCATGCGCAAAGAGCCAGCAGGGAAAACTATGCCTTGTTCTAAAGCTCTTTGGGAACCGTTTGCGTAGCCCCACAGACCTGGGGGCTGCAGGCCTTCCTGCTGCCTTCAACCTCAAAACCACCCTTTCCCACTTGACGCCGCGCCAGGCACAAAAATGGCCATATGTCTGGAGATTGGTCCCACGCCCAAAGAGCCAGCCGGGAAAACTATGCCTTGTTCTAAAGCTCTTTGGGCACCGCTTGCGTAGCCCCACACACCTGGGGGCTGCAGGCTTTCCTGCTGCCTTCAGCCTCAAAACCACCCTTTCCCACTCGGCTCCGCACCAGGCACAAAAATGGCCATATGTCTGGGGATTGGTCCCACGCCCAAAGAGCCAGCAGGGAAAACTATGCCTTGTTCTAAAGCTCTTTGGGAACCGCTTGCGTAGCCCCACAGACCTGGGGGCTGCAGGCCTTCCTGCTGCCTTGAACCTCAAAACCACCCTTTCCCACTTGGTGCAGCGCCAGGCACAAAAATGGCCATATGTCTGGAGATTGGTCCCATGCGCAAAGAGCCAGCAGGGAAAACTATGCCTTGTTCTAAAGCTCTTTGGGCACCGCTTGCGTAGCCCCACAGACCTGGGGGCTGCAGGTTTTCCTGCTGCCTTCAGCCTCAAAACCACCCTTTCCCACTTGGCGCCGTGCCAGGCACAAAAATGGCCATATGTCTGGGGATTGGTCCCACGCCCAAAGAGCCAGCAGGGAAAACTATGCCTTGTTCTAAAGCTCTTTGGGAACCGCTTGCGTAGCCCCACAGACCTGGGGGCTGCAGGCCTTCCTGCTGCCTTGAACCTCAAAACCACCCTTTCCCACTTGGTGCAGCGCCAGGCACAAAAATGGCCATATGTCTGGAGATTGGTCCCACGCCCAAAGAGCCAGCAGGGAAAACTATGCCTTGTTCTAAAGCTCTTTGGGAACCGCTTGCGTAGCCCCACAGACCTGGGGGCTGCAGGCCTTCCTGCTGCCTTGAACCTCAAAACCACCCTTTCCCACTTGGTGCAGCGCCAGGCACAAAAATGGCCATATGTCTGGAGATTGGTCCCATGCGCAAAGAGCCAGAAGGGAAAACTATGCCTTGTTCTAAAGCTCTTTGGGCACCGCTTGCGTAGCCCCACAGACCTGGGGGCTGCAGGTTTTCCTGCTGCCTTCAGCCTCAAAACCACCCTTTCCCACTTGGTGCAGCGCCAGGCACAAAAATGGCCATATGTCTGGAGATTGGTCGCGTGCGCAAAGAGCCAGCAGGGAAAACTATGCCTTGTTCTAAAGCTCTTTGGGAACCGCTTGCGTAGCCCCACAGACCAGGGGGCTGCAGGCTTTCCTGCTGCCTTCAGCCTCAAAACCACCCTTTCCCACTCGGCGCCGCACCAGGCACAAAAATGGCCATATGCCTGGAGATTGGTCCCACGCCCAAAGAGCCAGCAGGGAAAACTATGCCTTGTTCTAAAACTCTTTGGGAACCGCTTGCGTAGCCCCACACAGCTGGGGGCTGCAAGCCTTCCTGCTGCCTTGAACCTCAAAACCACCCTTTCCCACTTGACGCCGCGCCAGGCACAAAAATGGCCATATGTCTGGAGATTGGTCCCACGCCCAAAGAGCCAGCAGGGAAAACTATGCCTTGTTCTAAAGCTCTTTGGGAACCGCTTGCGTAGCCCCACAGACCTGGGGGCTGCAGGCTTTCCTGCTGCCTTCAGCCTCAAAACCACCCTTTCCCACTCGGCGCCGCACCAGGCACAAAAATGGCCATATGTCTGGAGATTGGTCCCACGCCCAAAGAGCCAGCAGGGAAAACTATGCCTTGTTCTAAAGCTCTTTGGGAACCGCTTGCGTAGCCCCACACACCTGGGGGGTGCAGGCTTTCCTGCTGCCTTCAGCCTCAAAACCACCCTTTCCCACTTGGTGCAGCGCCAGGCACAAAAATGGCCATATGTCTGGAGATTGGTCCCATGCGCAAAGAGCCAGCAGGGAAAACTATGCCTTGTTCTAAAGCTCTTTGGGAACCGTTTGCGTAGCCCCACAGACCTGGGGGCTGCAGGCCTTCCTGCTGCCTTCAACCTCAAAACCACCCTTTCCCACTTGACGCCGCGCCAGGCACAAAAATGGCCATATGTCTGGAGATTGGTCCCACGCCCAAAGAGCCAGCCGGGAAAACTATGCCTTGTTCTAAAGCTCTTTGGGCACCGCTTGCGTAGCCCCACACACCTGGGGGCTGCAGGCTTTCCTGCTGCCTTCAGCCTCAAAACCACCCTTTCCCACTCGGCGCCGCACCAGGCACAAAAATGGCCATATGTCTGGGGATTGGTCCCACGCCCAAAGAGCCAGCAGGGAAAACTATGCCTTGTTCTAAAGCTCTTTGGGAACCGCTTGTGTAGCCCCACAGACCTGGGGGCTGCAGGCCTTCCTGCTGCCTTGAACCTCAAAACCACCCTTTCCCACTTGGTGCAGCGCCAGGCACAAAAATGGCCATATGTCTGGAGATTGGTCCCATGCGCAAAGAGCCAGCAGGGAAAACTATGCCTTGTTCTAAAGCTCTTTGGGCACCGCTTGCGTAGCCCCACAGACCTGGGGGCTGCAGGTTTTCCTGCTGCCTTCAGCCTCAAAACCACCCTTTCCCACTTGGTGCAGCGCCAGGCACAAAAATGGCCATATGTCTGGAGATTGGTCGCATGCGCAAAGAGCCAACAGGGAAAACTATGCCTTGTTCTAAAGCTCTTTGGGAACCGCTTGCGTAGCCCCACACAGCTGGGGGCTGCAGGCCTTCCTGCTGCCTTCAGCCTCAAAACCACCCTTTCCCACTCGGCGCCGCACCAGGCACAAAAATGGCCATATGCCTGGAGATTGGTCCCACGCCCAAAGAGCCAGCAGGGAAAACTATGCCTTGTTCTAAAGCTCTTTGGGAACCGCTTGCGTAGCCCCACACAGCTGGGGGCTGCAAGCCTTCCTGCTGCCTTCAACCTCAAAACCACCCTTTCCCACTTGACGCCGCGCCAGGCACAAAAATGGCCATATGTCTGGAGATTGGTCCCACGCCCAAAGAGCCAGCAGGGAAAACTATGCCTTGTTCTAAAGCTCTTTGGGAACCGCTTGCGTAGCCCCACAGACCTGGGGGCTGCAGGCTTTCCTGCTGCCTTCAGCCTCAAAACCACCCTTTCCCACTCGGCGCCGCACCAGGCACAAAAATGGCCATATGTCTGGAGATTGGTCCCACGCCCAAAGAGCCAGCAGGGAAAACTATGCCTTGTTCTAAAACTCTTTGGGAACCGCTTGCGTAGCCCCACACACCTGGGGGCTGCAGGCTTTCCAGCTGCCTTCAGCCTCAAAACCACCCTTTCCCACTTGGTGCAGCGCCAGGCACAAAAATGGCCATATGTCTGGGGATTGGTCCCACGCCCAAAGAGCCAGCAGGGAAAACTATGCCTTGTTCTAAAGCTCTTTGGGAACCGCTTGCGTAGCCCCACAGACCTGGGGGCTGCAGGCTTTCCTGCTGCCTTCAGCCTCAAAACCACCCTTTCCCACTTGGTGCAGCGCCTGGCACAAAAATGGCCATATGTCTGGAGATTGGTCCCATGCCCAAAGAGCCAGCAGGGAAAACTATGCCTTGTTCTAAAGCTCTTTGGGAACCGTTTGCGTAGCCCCACAGACCTGGGGGCTGCAGGCCTTCCTGCTGCCTTCAACCTCAAAACCACCCTTTCCCACTTGACGCCGCGCCAGGCACAAAAATGGCCATATGTCTGGAGATTGGTCCCACGCCCAAAGAGCCAGCCGGGAAAACTATGCCTTGTTCTAAAGCTCTTTGGGAACCGCTTGCGTAGCCCCACACACCTGGGGGCTGCAGGCTTTCCTGCTGCCTTCAGCCTCAAAACCACCCTTTCCCACTCGGCGCCGCACCAGGTACAAAAATGGCCATATGTCTGGAGATTGGTCCCACGCCCAAAGAGCCAGCAGGGAAAACTATGCCTTGTTCTAAAGCTCTTTGGGAACCGCTTGCGTAGCCCCACACACCTGGGGGCTGCAGTCTTTCCTGCTGCCTTCAGCCTCAAAACCACCCTTTCCCGCACAAAAATGGCCATATGTCTGGAGATTGGTCCCATGCGCAAAGAGGCAGCAGGGAAAACTATGCCTTGTTCTAAAGCTCTTTGGGAACCGCTTGCGTAGCCCCACAGACCTGGGGGCTGCAGACTTTCCTGCTGCCTTCAGCCTCAAAACCACCCTTTCCCACTTGGCGCCGCGCCAGGCACAAAAATGGCCATATGTCTGGGGATTGGTCCCACGCCCAAAGAGCCAGCATGGAAAAATATGCCTTGTTCTAAAGCTCTTTGGGAACCGCTTGCGTAGCCCCACACACCTGGGGGCTGCAGGCTTTCCTGCTGCCTTCAGCCTCAAAACCACCCTTTCCCACTTGGTGCAGCGCCAGGCACAAAAATGGCCATATGTCTGGAGATTGGTCCCACGCCCAAAGAGCCAGCAGGGAAAACTATGCCTTGTTCTAAAGCTCTTTGGGAACCGCTTGCGTAGCCCCACACACTTGCGGGCTGCAGGTTTTCCTGCTGCCTTCAGCCTCAAAACCACCCTTTCCCACTTGGTGCAGCACCAGGCACAAAAATGGCCATATGTCTGGAGATTGGTCCCATGCCCAAAGAGCCAGCAGGGAAAACTATGCCTTGCTCTAAAGCTCTTTTGGAACCGCTTGCGTAGCCCCACACACCTGGGGGCTGCAGGCTTTCCTGCTGCCTTCAGCCTCAAAACCACCCTTCCCACTTGGCGCCACCCCAGGCACAAAAATGGCCATATGTCTGGAGACTCGTCCCACACCCAAAGAGCCAGCAGGGAAAACTATGCCTTGTTCTAAAGCTCTGTGGGAATGGCTTGCGTAGCCCCACAGACCTGGGGGCTGCAGGCTTTCCTGCTGCCTTCAGCCTCAAAACCACCCTTTCCCACTTGGCGCCGCCCCAGGCACAAAAATGGCCATATGTCTGGAGATTGGTCCCACGCCCAAAGAGCCAGCAGGGAAAACTATGCCTTGTTCTAAAGCTCTTTGGCAACCGCTTGCGTAGCCCCACAGACCTGGGGGCTGCAGGCTTTCCTGCTGCCTTCAGCCTCAAAACCACCCTTTCCCACTTGGTGCAGCGCCAGGCACAAAAATGGCCATATGTCTGGAGATTGGTCCCACGCCCAAAGAGCCAGCAGGGAAAACTATGCCTTGTTCTAAAGCTCTTTGGGAACCGCTTGCGTAGCCCCACAGACCTGGGGGCTGCAGGCTTTCCTGCTGCCTTCAGCCTCAAAACCACCCTTTCCCACTTGGTGCAGCGCCAGGCACAAAAATGGCTATATGTCTGGAGATTGGTCCCATGCGCAAAGAGCCAGCAGGGAAAACTATGCCTTGTTCTAAAGCTCTTTGGGAACCCCTTCCGTAGCCCCACAGACCTGGGGGCTGCAGGCCTTCCTGCTGCTTTTAAACCTGAAGAACACCCTTTCCCACTTGACGCCGCGCCAGGCACAAAAATGGCCATATGTCTGGAGATTGGTCCCACGCCCAAAGAGCCAGCAGGGAAAACTATGCCTTGTTCTAAAGCTCTTTGGGAACCGCTTGTGTAGCCCCACACACCTGGGGGCTGCAGGCCTTCCTGCTGCCTTGAACCTCAAAACCACCCTTTCCCACTTGGTGCAGCGCCAGGCACAAAAATGACCATATGTCTGGAGATTGGTCCCATGCGCAAAGAGGCAGCAGGGAAAACTATGCCTTGTTCTAAAGCTCTTTGGGCACCGCTTGCGTAGCCCCACACACCTGGGGGCTGCAGGCTTTCCTGCTGCCTTCAGCCTCAAAACCACCCTTTCCCACTCGGCGCCGCACCAGGCGCAAAAATGGCCATATGTCTGGGGATTGGTCCCACGCCCAAAGAGCCAGCAGGGAAAACTATGCCTTGTTCTAAAGCTCTTTGGGAACCGCTTGCGTAGCCCCACAGACCTGGGGGCTGCAGGCCTTCCTGCTGCCTTGAACCTCAAAACCACCCTTTCCCACTTGGTGCAGCGCCAGGCACAAAAATGGCCATATGTCTGGAGATTGGTCCCATGCCCAAAGAGCCAGCAGGGAAAACTATGCCTTGTTCTAAAGCTCTTTGGGCACCGCTTGCGTAGCCCCACAGACCTGGGGGCTGCAGGTTTTCCTGCTGCCTTCAGCCTCAAAACCACCCTTTCCCACTTGGTGCAGCGCCAGGCACAAAAATGGCCATATGTCTGGAGATTGGTCGCATGCGCAAAGAGCCAGCAGGGAAAACTATGCCTTGTTCTAAAGCTCTTTGGGAACCGCTTGCGTAGCCCCACAGACCTGGGGGCTGCAGGCTTTCCTGCTGCCTTCAGCCTCAAAACCACCCTTTCCCACTTGGCGCCGCACCAGGCAGAAAAATGGCCATATGTCTGCAGATTGTTCCCACGCCCAAAGAGCCAGCAGGGAAAACTATGCCTTGTTCTAAAGCTCTTTGGGAACCGCTTGCGTAGCCCCACACAGCTGGGGGCTGCAGGCCTTCCTGCTGCCTTCAACCTCAAAACCACCCTTTCCCACTTGACGCCGCGCCAGGCACAAAAATGGCCATATGTCTGGAGATTGGTCCCACGCCCAAAGAGCCAGCAGGGAAAACTATGCCTTGTTCTAAAGCTCTTTGGGAACCGCTTGCGTATCCCCACAGACCTGGGGGCTGCAGGCTTTCCTGCTGCCTTCAGCCTCAAAACCACCCTTTCCCACTCGGCGCCGCACCAGGCACAAAAATGGCCATATGCCTGGAGATTGGTCCCACGCCCAAAGAGCCAGCAGGGAAAACTATGCCTTGTTCTAAAACTCTTTGGGAACCGCTTGCGTAGCCCCACACACCTGGGCGCTGCAGGCTTTCCTGCTGCCTTCAGCCTCAAAACCACCCTTTCCCACTTGGTGCAGCGCCAGGCACAAAAATGGCCATATGTCTGGGGATTGGTCCCACGCCCAAAGAGCCAGCAGGGAAAACTATGCCTTGTTCTAAAGCTCTTTGGGAACCGCTTGCGTAGCCCCACACACCTGGGGGCTGCAGGCCTTCCTGCTGCCTTCATCCTCAAAACCACCCTTTCCCACTTGACGCCGCGCCAGGCACAAAAATGGCCATATGTCTGGAGATTGGTCCCACGCCCAAAGAGCCAGCCGGGAAAACTATGCCTTGTTCTAAAGCTCTTTGGGAACCGCTTGCGTAGCCCCACAGACCTGGGGGCTGCAGGCTTTCCTGCTGCCTTCAGCCTCAAAACCACCCTTTCCCACTTGGCGCCGCACCAGGTACAAAAATGGCCATATGTCTGGAGATTGGTCCAACGCCCAAAGAGCCAGCAGGGAAAACTATGCCTTGTTCTAAAGCTCTTTGGGAACCGCTTGTGTAGCCCCACACACCTGGGGGCTGCAGGCTTTCCTGCTGCCTTCAGCCTCAAAACCACCCTTTCCCGCACAAAAATGGCCATATGTCTGGAGATTGGTCCCATGCGCAAAGAGCCAGCCGGGAAAACTATGCCTTGTTCTAAAGCTCTTTGGGAACCGCTTGCGTAGCCCCACAGACCTGGGGGCTGCAGGCTTTCCTGCTGCCTTCAGCCTCAAAACCACCCTTTCCCACTTGGCGCCATGCCAGGCACAAAAATGGCCATATGTCTGGGGATTGGTCCCACGCCCAAAGAGCCAGCAGGGAAAACTATGCCTTGTTCTAAAGCTCTTTGGGAACCGCTTGCGTAGCCCCACAGACCTGGGGGCTGCAGGCTTTCCTGCTGCCTTCAGCCTCAAAACCACCCTTTCCCACTTGGTGCAGCGCCAGGCAGAAAAATGGCCATATGTCTGGAGATTGGTCCCACGCCCAAAGAGCCAGCAGGGAAAACTATGCCTTGTTCTAAAGCTCTTTGGGAACCGCTTGCGTAGCCCCACACACTTGCGGGCTGCAGGTTTTCCTGCTGCCTTCAGCCTCAAAACCACCCTTTCCCACTTGGTGCAGCGCCAGGCACAAAAATGGCCATATGTCTGGAGATTGGTCGCATGCGCAAAGAGCCAGCAGGGAAAACTATGCCTTGCTCTAAAGCTCTTTTGGAACCGCTTGCGTAGCCCCACACACCTGGGGGCTGCAGGCTTTCCTGCTGCCTTCAGCCTCAAAACCACCCTTTCTCACTTGGTGCCACGCCAGGCACAAAAATGGCCATATGTCTGGAGACTCGTCCCACACCCAAAGAGCCAGCAGGGAAAACTATGCCTTGTTCTAAAGCTCTTTGGGAATGGCTTGCGTAGCCCCACAGACCTGGGGGCTGCAGGCTTTCCTGCTGCCTTCAGCCTCAAAACCACCCTTTCCCACTTGGCGCCACCCCAGGCACAAAAATGGCCATATGTCTGGAGATTGGTCCCACGCCCAAAGAGCCAGCAGGGAAAACTATGCCTTGTTCTAAAGCTCTTTGGGAACCGATTGCGTAGCCCCACACACCTGGGGGCTGCAGGCTTTCCTGCTGCCTTCAGCCTCAAAACCACCCTTTCCCACTTGGTGCAGCGCCAGGCACAAAAATGGCCATATGTCTGGAGATTGGTCCCATGCGCAAAGAGCCAGCAGGGAAAACTATGCCTTGTTCTAAAGCTCTTTGGGAACCCCTTGCGTAGCCCCTCAGACCTGGGGGCTGCAGGCCTTCCTGCTGCCTTCAACCTGAAAACCACCCTATCCCACTTGACGCCGCGCCAGGCACAAAAATGGCCATATGTCTGGAGATTGGTCCCACGCCCAAAGAGCCAGCAGGGAAAACTATGCCTTGTTCTAAAGCTCTTTGGGAACCGCTTGCGTAGCCCCACAGACCTGGGGGCTGCAGGCCTTCCTGCTGCCTTGAACCTCAAAACCATCCTTTCCCACTTGGTGCAGCGCCTGGCACAAAAATGACCATATGTCTGGAGATTGGTCCCATGCGCAAAGAGGCAGCAGGGAAAACTATGCCTTGTTCTAAAGCTCTTTGGGGACCGCTTGCGTAGCCCCACACACCTGGGGGCTGCAGGCTTTCCTGCTGCCTTCAGCCTCAAAACCACCCTTTCCCACTCGGCGCCGCACCAGGCACAAAAATGGCCTTATGTCTGGGGATTGGTCCCACGCCCAAAGAGCCAGCAGGGAAAACTATGCCTTGTTCTAAAGCTCTTTGGGAACCGCTTGCGTAGCCCCACAGACCTGGGGGCTGCAGGCCTTCCTGCTGCCTTGAACCTCAAAACCACCCTTTCCCACTTGGTGCAGCGCCAGGCACAAAAATGGCCATATGTCTGGAGATTGGTCCCACGCCCAAAGAGCCAGCAGGGAAAACTATGCCTTGTTCTAAAGCTCTTTGGGAACCGCTTGCGTAGCCCCACAGACCTGGGGGCTGCAGGCTTTCCTGCTGCCTTCAGCCTCAAAACCACCCTTTCCCACTCGGCGCCATGCCAGGCACAAAAATGGCCATATGCCTGGAGATTGGTCCCACGCCCAAAGAGCCAGCAGGGAAAACTATGCCTTGTTCTAAAACTCTTTGGGAACCGCTTGCGTAGCCCCACACACCTGGGGGGTGCAGGCTTTCCTGCTGCCTTCAGCCTCAAAACCACCCTTTCCCACTTGGTGCAGCGCCAGGCACAAAAATGGCCATATGTCTGGGGATTGGTCCCACGCCAAAAGAGCCAGCAGGGAAAACTATGCCTTGTTCTAAAGCTCTTTGGGGACCGCTTGCGTAGCCCCACAGACCTGGGGGCTGCAGGTTTTCCTGCTGCCTTCAGCCTCAAAACCACCCTTTCCCACTTGGTGCAGCGCCAGGCACAAAAATGGCCATATGTCTGGAGATTGGTCGCATGCGCAAAGAGCCAGCAGGGAAAACTATGCCTTGTTCTAAAGCTCTTTGGGAACCCCTTCCGTAGCCCCACAGACCTGGGGGCTGCAGGCCTTCCTGCTGCCTTTAAACCTGAAGAACACCCTTTCCCACTTGACGCCGCGCCAGGCACAAAAATGGCCATATGTCTGGAGATTGGTCCCACGCCCAAAGAGCCAGCAGGGAAAACTATGCCTTGTTCTAAAGCTCTTTGGGAACCGCTTGCGTAGCCCCACACACCTGGGGGCTGCAGGCCTTCCTGCTGCCTTGAACCTCAAAACCACCCTTTCCCACTTGGTGCAGCGCCAGGCACAAAAATGACCATATGTCTGGAGATTGGTCCCATGCGCAAAGAGGCAGCAGGGAAAACTATGCCTTGTTCTAAAGCTCTTTGGGCACCGCTTGCGTAGCCCCACACACCTGGGGGCTGCAGGCTTTCCTGCTGCCTTCAGCCTCAAAACCACCCTTTCCCACTCGGCGCCGCACCAGGCGCAAAAATGGCCATATGTCTGGGGATTGGTCCCACGCCCAAAGAGCCAGCAGGGAAAACTATGCCTTGTTCTAAAGCTCTTTGGGAACCGCTTGCGTAGCCCCACAGACCTGGGGGCTGCAGGCCTTCCTGCTGCCTTGAACCTCAAAACCACCCTTTCCCACTTGGTGCAGCGCCAGGCACAAAAATGGCCATATGTCTGGAGATTGGTCCCATGCCCAAAGAGCCAGCAGGGAAAACTATGCCTTGTTCTAAAGCTCTTTGGGCACCGCTTGCGTAGCCCCACAGACCTGGGGGCTGCAGGTTTTCCTGCTGCCTTCAGCCTCAAAACCACCCTTTCCCACTTGGTGCAGCGCCAGGCACAAAAATGGCCATATGTCTGGAGATTGGTCGCATGCGCAAAGAGCCAGCAGGGAAAACTATGCCTTGTTCTAAAGCTCTTTGGGAACCGCTTGCGTAGCCCCACAGACCTGGGGGCTGCAGGCTTTCCTGCTGCCTTCAGCCTCAAAACCACCCTTTCCCACTTGGCGCCGCACCAGGCAGAAAAATGGCCATATGTCTGCAGATTGTTCCCACGCCCAAAGAGCCAGCAGGGAAAACTATGCCTTGTTCTAAAGCTCTTTGGGAACCGCTTGCGTAGCCCCACACAGCTGGGGGCTGCAGGCCTTCCTGCTGCCTTCAACCTCAAAACCACCCTTTCCCACTTGACGCCGCGCCAGGCACAAAAATGGCCATATGTCTGGAGATTGGTCCCACGCCCAAAGAGCCAGCAGGGAAAACTATGCCTTGTTCTAAAGCTCTTTGGGAACCGCTTGCGTATCCCCACAGACCTGGGGGCTGCAGGCTTTCCTGCTGCCTTCAGCCTCAAAACCACCCTTTCCCACTCGGCGCCGCACCAGGCACAAAAATGGCCATATGCCTGGAGATTGGTCCCACGCCCAAAGAGCCAGCAGGGAAAACTATGCCTTGTTCTAAAACTCTTTGGGAACCGCTTGCGTAGCCCCACACACCTGGGCGCTGCAGGCTTTCCTGCTGCCTTCAGCCTCAAAACCACCCTTTCCCACTTGGTGCAGCGCCAGGCACAAAAATGGCCATATGTCTGGGGATTGGTCCCACGCCCAAAGAGCCAGCAGGGAAAACTATGCCTTGTTCTAAAGCTCTTTGGGAACCGCTTGCGTAGCCCCACACACCTGGGGGCTGCAGGCCTTCCTGCTGCCTTCATCCTCAAAACCACCCTTTCCCACTTGACGCCGCGCCAGGCACAAAAATGGCCATATGTCTGGAGATTGGTCCCACGCCCAAAGAGCCAGCCGGGAAAACTATGCCTTGTTCTAAAGCTCTTTGGGAACCGCTTGCGTAGCCCCACAGACCTGGGGGCTGCAGGCTTTCCTGCTGCCTTCAGCCTCAAAACCACCCTTTCCCACTTGGCGCCGCACCAGGTACAAAAATGGCCATATGTCTGGAGATTGGTCCAACGCCCAAAGAGCCAGCAGGGAAAACTATGCCTTGTTCTAAAGCTCTTTGGGAACCGCTTGTGTAGCCCCACACACCTGGGGGCTGCAGGCTTTCCTGCTGCCTTCAGCCTCAAAACCACCCTTTCCCGCACAAAAATGGCCATATGTCTGGAGATTGGTCCCATGCGCAAAGAGCCAGCCGGGAAAACTATGCCTTGTTCTAAAGCTCTTTGGGAACCGCTTGCGTAGCCCCACAGACCTGGGGGCTGCAGGCTTTCCTGCTGCCTTCAGCCTCAAAACCACCCTTTCCCACTTGGCGCCATGCCAGGCACAAAAATGGCCATATGTCTGGGGATTGGTCCCACGCCCAAAGAGCCAGCAGGGAAAACTATGCCTTGTTCTAAAGCTCTTTGGGAACCGCTTGCGTAGCCCCACAGACCTGGGGGCTGCAGGCTTTCCTGCTGCCTTCAGCCTCAAAACCACCCTTTCCCACTTGGTGCAGCGCCAGGCAGAAAAATGGCCATATGTCTGGAGATTGGTCCCACGCCCAAAGAGCCAGCAGGGAAAACTATGCCTTGTTCTAAAGCTCTTTGGGAACCGCTTGCGTAGCCCCACACACTTGCGGGCTGCAGGTTTTCCTGCTGCCTTCAGCCTCAAAACCACCCTTTCCCACTTGGTGCAGCGCCAGGCACAAAAATGGCCATATGTCTGGAGATTGGTCGCATGCGCAAAGAGCCAGCAGGGAAAACTATGCCTTGCTCTAAAGCTCTTTTGGAACCGCTTGCGTAGCCCCACACACCTGGGGGCTGCAGGCTTTCCTGCTGCCTTCAGCCTCAAAACCAGCCTTCCCACTTGGCGCCACCCCAGGCACAAAAATGGCCATATGTCTGGAGACTCGTCCCACACCCAAAGAGCCAGCAGGGAAAACTATGCCTTGTTCTAAAGCTCTTTGGGAATGGCTTGCGTAGCCCCACAGACCTGGGGGCTGCAGGCTTTCCTGCTGCCTTCAGCCTCAAAACCACCCTTTCCCACTTGGCGCCACCCCAGGCACAAAAATGGCCATATGTCTGGAGATTGGTCCCACGCCCAAAGAGCCAGCAGGGAAAACTATGCCTTGTTCTAAAGCTCTTTGGGAACCGCTTGCGTAGCCCCACAGACCTGGGGGCTGCAGGCTTTCCTGCTGCCTTCAGCCTCAAAACCACCCTTTCCCACTTGGTGCAGCGCCAGGCACAAAAATGGCCATATGTCTGGAGATTGGTCCCATGCGCAAAGAGCCAGCAGGGAAAACTATGCCTTGTTCTAAAGCTCTTTGGGAACCCCTTGCGTAGCCCCTCAGACCTGGGGGCTGCAGGCCTTCCTGCTGCCTTCAACCTGAAAACCACCCTATCCCACTTGACGCCGCGCCAGGCACAAAAATGGCCATATGTCTGGAGATTGGTCCCACGCCCAAAGAGCCAGCAGGGAAAACTATGCCTTGTTCTAAAGCTCTTTGGGAACCGCTTGCGTAGCCCCACAGACCTGGGGGCTGCAGGCCTTCCTGCTGCCTTGAACCTCAAAACCATCCTTTCCCACTTGGTGCAGCGCCTGGCACAAAAATGACCATATGTCTGGAGATTGGTCCCATGCGCAAAGAGGCAGCAGGGAAAACTATGCCTTGTTCTAAAGCTCTTTGGGGACCGCTTGCGTAGCCCCACACACCTGGGGGCTGCAGGCTTTCCTGCTGCCTTCAGCCTCAAAACCACCCTTTCCCACTCGGCGCCGCACCAGGCACAAAAATGGCCTTATGTCTGGGGATTGGTCCCACGCCCAAAGAGCCAGCAGGGAAAACTATGCCTTGTTCTAAAGCTCTTTGGGAACCGCTTGCGTAGCCCCACAGACCTGGGGGCTGCAGGCCTTCCTGCTGCCTTGAACCTCAAAACCACCCTTTCCCACTTGGTGCAGCGCCAGGCACAAAAATGGCCATATGTCTGGAGATTGGTCCCACGCCCAAAGAGCCAGCAGGGAAAACTATGCCTTGTTCTAAAGCTCTTTGGGAACCGCTTGCGTAGCCCCACAGACCTGGGGGCTGCAGGCTTTCCTGCTGCCTTCAGCCTCAAAACCACCCTTTCCCACTCGGCGCCATGCCAGGCACAAAAATGGCCATATGCCTGGAGATTGGTCCCACGCCCAAAGAGCCAGCAGGGAAAACTATGCCTTGTTCTAAAACTCTTTGGGAACCGCTTGCGTAGCCCCACACACCTGGGGGGTGCAGGCTTTCCTGCTGCCTTCAGCCTCAAAACCACCCTTTCCCACTTGGTGCAGCGCCAGGCACAAAAATGGCCATATGTCTGGGGATTGGTCCCACGCCAAAAGAGCCAGCAGGGAAAACTATGCCTTGTTCTAAAGCTCTTTGGGGACCGCTTGCGTAGCCCCACAGACCTGGGGGCTGCAGGTTTTCCTGCTGCCTTCAGCCTCAAAACCACCCTTTCCCACTTGGTGCAGCGCCAGGCACAAAAATGGCCATATGTCTGGAGATTGGTCGCATGCGCAAAGAGCCAGCAGGGAAAACTATGCCTTGTTCTAAAGCTCTTTGGGAACCGCTTGCGTAGCCCCACAGACCTGGGGGCTGCAGGCTTTCCTGCTGCCTTCAGCCTCAAAACCACCCTTTCCCACTTGGCGCCGCACCAGGCAGAAAAATGGCCATATGTCTGCAGATTGTTCCCACGCCCAAAGAGCCAGCAGGGAAAACTATGCCTTGTTCTAAAGCTCTTTGGGAACCACTTGCGTAGCCCCACACAGCTGGGGGCTGCAGGCCTTCCTGCTGCCTTCAACCTCAAAACCACCCTTTCCCACTTGACGCCGCGCCAGGCACAAAAATGGCCATATGTCTGGAGATTGGTCCCACGCCCAAAGAGCCAGCAGGGAAAACTATGCCTTGTTCTAAAGCTCTTTGGGAACCGCTTGCGTATCCCCACAGACCTGGGGGCTGCAGGCTTTCCTGCTGCCTTCAGCCTCAAAACCACCCTTTCCCACTCGGCGCCGCACCAGGCACAAAAATGGCCATATGCCTGGAGATTGGTCCCACGCCCAAAGAGCCAGCAGGGAAAACTATGCCTTGTTCTAAAACTCTTTGGGAACCGCTTGCGTAGCCCCACACACCTGGGCGCTGCAGGCTTTCCTGCTGCCTTCAGCCTCAAAACCACCCTTTCCCACTTGGTGCAGCGCCAGGCACAAAAATGGCCATATGTCTGGGGATTGGTCCCACGCCCAAAGAGCCAGCAGGGAAAACTATGCCTTGTTCTAAAGCTCTTTGGGAACCGCTTGCGTAGCCCCACACACCTGGGGGCTGCAGGCCTTCCTGCTGCCTTCATCCTCAAAACCACCCTTTCCCACTTGACGCCGCGCCAGGCACAAAAATGGCCATATGTCTGGAGATTGGTCCCACGCCCAAAGAGCCAGCCGGGAAAACTATGCCTTGTTCTAAAGCTCTTTGGGAACCGCTTGCGTAGCCCCACAGACCTGGGGGCTGCAGGCTTTCCTGCTGCCTTCAGCCTCAAAACCACCCTTTCCCACTTGGCGCCGCACCAGGTACAAAAATGGCCATATGTCTGGAGATTGGTCCCACGCCCAAAGAGCCAGCAGGGAAAACTATGCCTTGTTCTAAAGCTCTTTGGGAACCGCTTGTGTAGCCCCACACACCTGGGGGCTGCAGGCTTTCCTGCTGCCTTCAGCCTCAAAACCACCCTTTCCCGCACAAAAATGGCCATATGTCTGGAGATTGGTCCCATGCGCAAAGAGCCAGCCGGGAAAACTATGCCTTGTTCTAAAGCTCTTTGGGAACCGCTTGCGTAGCCCCACAGACCTGGGGGCTGCAGGCTTTCCTGCTGCCTTCAGCCTCAAAACCACCCTTTCCCACTTGGCGCCATGCCAGGCACAAAAATGGCCATATGTCTGGGGATTGGTCCCACGCCCAAAGAGCCAGCAGGGAAAACTATGCCTTGTTCTAAAGCTCTTTGGGAACCGCTTGCGTAGCCCCACAGACCTGGGGGCTGCAGGCTTTCCTGCTGCCTTCAGCCTCAAAACCACCCTTTCCCACTTGGTGCAGCGCCAGGCAGAAAAATGGCCATATGTCTGGAGATTGGTCCCACGCCCAAAGAGCCAGCAGGGAAAACTATGCCTTGTTCTAAAGCTCTTTGGGAACCGCTTGCGTAGCCCCACACACTTGCGGGCTGCAGGTTTTCCTGCTGCCTTCAG
The DNA here is from genome assembly GCF_964199755.1 of Larus michahellis. Lineage (NCBI taxonomy): Eukaryota > Metazoa > Chordata > Aves > Charadriiformes > Laridae > Larus > Larus michahellis. The sequence continues at coordinate 2,449,526 of NC_133917.1, read as the reverse complement.
CCTCAAAACCACCCTTTCCCACTTGGTGCAGCGCCAGGCACAAAAATGGCCATATGTCTGGAGATTGGTCGCATGCGCAAAGAGCCAGCAGGGAAAACTATGCCTTGCTCTAAAGCTCTTTTGGAACCGCTTGCGTAGCCCCACACACCTGGGGGCTGCAGGCTTTCCTGCTGCCTTCAGCCTCAAAACCAGCCTTCCCACTTGGCGCCACCCCAGGCACAAAAATGGCCATATGTCTGGAGACTCGTCCCACACCCAAAGAGCCAGCAGGGAAAACTATGCCTTGTTCTAAAGCTCTTTGGGAATGGCTTGCGTAGCCCCACAGACCTGGGGGCTGCAGGCTTTCCTGCTGCCTTCAGCCTCAAAACCACCCTTTCCCACTTGGCGCCACCCCAGGCACAAAAATGGCCATATGTCTGGAGATTGGTCCCACGCCCAAAGAGCCAGCAGGGAAAACTATGCCTTGTTCTAAAGCTCTTTGGGAACCGCTTGCGTAGCCCCACAGACCTGGGGGCTGCAGGCTTTCCTGCTGCCTTCAGCCTCAAAACCACCCTTTCCCACTTGGTGCAGCGCCAGGCACAAAAATGGCCATATGTCTGGAGATTGGTCCCATGCGCAAAGAGCCAGCAGGGAAAACTATGCCTTGTTCTAAAGCTCTTTGGGAACCCCTTGCGTAGCCCCTCAGACCTGGGGGCTGCAGGCCTTCCTGCTGCCTTCAACCTGAAAACCACCCTATCCCACTTGACGCCGCGCCAGGCACAAAAATGGCCATATGTCTGGAGATTGGTCCCACGCCCAAAGAGCCAGCAGGGAAAACTATGCCTTGTTCTAAAGCTCTTTGGGAACCGCTTGCGTAGCCCCACAGACCTGGGGGCTGCAGGCCTTCCTGCTGCCTTGAACCTCAAAACCATCCTTTCCCACTTGGTGCAGCGCCTGGCACAAAAATGACCATATGTCTGGAGATTGGTCCCATGCGCAAAGAGGCAGCAGGGAAAACTATGCCTTGTTCTAAAGCTCTTTGGGGACCGCTTGCGTAGCCCCACACACCTGGGGGCTGCAGGCTTTCCTGCTGCCTTCAGCCTCAAAACCACCCTTTCCCACTCGGCGCCGCACCAGGCACAAAAATGGCCATATGTCTGGGGATTGGTCCCACGCCCAAAGAGCCAGCAGGGAAAACTATGCCTTGTTCTAAAGCTCTTTGGGAACCGCTTGCGTAGCCCCACAGACCTGGGGGCTGCAGGCCTTCCTGCTGCCTTGAACCTCAAAACCACCCTTTCCCACTTGGTGCAGCGCCAGGCACAAAAATGGCCATATGTCTGGAGATTGGTCCCACGCCCAAAGAGCCAGCAGGGAAAACTATGCCTTGTTCTAAAGCTCTTTGGGAACCGCTTGCGTAGCCCCACAGACCTGGGGGCTGCAGGCTTTCCTGCTGCCTTCAGCCTCAAAACCACCCTTTCCCACTCGGCGCCATGCCAGGCACAAAAATGGCCATATGCCTGGAGATTGGTCCCACGCCCAAAGAGCCAGCAGGGAAAACTATGCCTTGTTCTAAAACTCTTTGGGAACCGCTTGCGTAGCCCCACACACCTGGGGGGTGCAGGCTTTCCTGCTGCCTTCAGCCTCAAAACCACCCTTTCCCACTTGGTGCAGCGCCAGGCACAAAAATGGCCATATGTCTGGGGATTGGTCCCACGCCAAAAGAGCCAGCAGGGAAAACTATGCCTTGTTCTAAAGCTCTTTGGGGACCGCTTGCGTAGCCCCACACACCTGGGGGCTGCAGGCTTTCCTGCTGCCTTCAGCCTCAAAACCACCCTTTCCCACTTGGTGCAGCGCCAGGCACAAAAATGGCCATATGTCTGGAGATTGGTCCCACGCCCAAAGAGCCAGCAGGGAAAACTATGCCTTGTTCTAAAGCTCTTTGGGAACCGCTTGCGTAGCCCCACACAGCTGGGGGCTGCAGGCTTTCCTGCTGCCTTCAGCCTCAAAACCACCCTTTCCCACTTGGTGCAGCGCCAGGCACAAAAATGGCCATATGTCTGGAGATTGGTCGCATGCGCAAAGAGCCAGCAGGGAAAACTATGCCTTGTTCTAAAGCTCTTTGGGAACCGCTTGCGTAGCCCCACACACCTGGGGGGTGCAGGCTTTCCTGCTGCCTTCAGCCTCAAAACCACCCTTTCCCACTTGGTGCAGCGCCAGGCACAAAAATGGCCATATGCCTGGAGATTGGTCCCACGCCCAAAGAGCCAGCAGGGAAAACTATGCCTTGTTCTTAAGCTCTTTGGGAACCGCTTGCGTAGCCCCACACAGCTGGGGGCTGCAGGCCTTCCTGCTGCCTTGAACCTCAAAACCACCCTTTCCCACTTGGTGCAGCGCCAGGCACAAAAATGGCCATATGTCTGGAGATTGGTCCCATGCGCAAAGAGCCAGCAGGGAAAACTATGCCTTGTTCTAAAGCTCTTTGGGAACCGCTTGCGTAGCCCCACACACCTGGGGGCTGCAGGCTTTCCTGCTGCCTTCAGCCTCAAAACCACCCTTTCCCACTCGGCGCCGCACCAGGCACAAAAATGGCCATATGTGTGGAGATTGGTCCCACGACCAAAGAGCCAGCAGGGAAAACTATGCCTTGTTCTAAAGCTCTTTGGGAACCGCTTGCGTAGCCCCACACAGCTGGGTGCTGCAGGCCTTCCTGCTGCCTTGAACCTCAAAACCACTCTTTCCCACTTGGCGCCGCACCAGGCACAAAAATGGCCATATGTCTGGAGATTGGTCCCATGCGCAAAGAGCCAGCAGGGAAAACTATGCCTTGTTCTAAAGCTCTTTGGGAACTGCCTGCGTAGCCCCACACACCTGCGGGCTGCAGGCTTTCCTGCTGCCTTCAGCCTCAAAACCACCCTTTCCCACTTGGCGCCGCGCCAGGCACAAAAATGGCCATATGGCTGGAGATGGGTCCCACGCCCAAAGAGCCAGCAGGGAAAACTATGCCTTGTTCTAAAGCTCTTTGGGAATCGCTTGCGTAG